>NC_092501.1:7470122-7810538 GCF_047511675.1 Marmota flaviventris | reverse complement strand
CAAGGGACATCTCCATTGGTCAGTGTGCCTCCTCTGCACCAGGGAGAGAAGGGTGGTTTACCAATCTGGAAACCTTGCTCTCTGTGGGCCTTTTCCTGGCACCTCCACATACCCAGCCTTCTGCTGGTACCTTGCCTTTGTTCAGGGGACAATGGTATTTAAGCCTGAGTTCCCAGCCACCTCTGTAAGACTCATCTCTCCAGGGATTTTCCATGTGTGCCTGAGGTTGCTGTGTCATTAAGCTTCCATCTCTCCAGGGTCCATTCCAACTGAGAAAGGTAGAGAGATTATTATTTGTCATTCCCTACAGGGGCACCGACTCCAAGTAGGCATGTGGACTTGGCTTTTGGATTCCTTGACCCCAAGGAGAGGACATAGCTAGAGGAAGCTCAGCGGGGGCTGTCAGAGTGAAAGCCAGTCACTGTCTTGGGTGACTTCCTAATCTCGTGTCTGGGACAAAGGAGAAGAGAAGCTTCCACTTCACACCTGGCTCCAAGAAACACATTTCACAACGATTTTATAGCTCCCAACCTTATAGTACCATCCAGCCTTCCCCTAAATCTGCCACCTCCGTCACCGCGGTAACGCACTTCCTCAGGGAACAGAGCCCAGGAGGTAGGAGGGAAGGCTGTGGGCTTGGCTTTGCCTGGGGCCTGGTCCTCTTGTCTTCTGTGTGGACGCACCATGTCCACCTCAGACCCAATGGAGTCCAGCCTGATCTGCCTTCCTGATAGCTAATGGCCATAGGCCACGCCACTTCATAGTGACGTAGAGCAAAGCTATCCGTGTCTAAGTGGTAGTGCCCAGCCGTTAGGATTTTGGAATCAGTGATGTTAATTTTCAGTTAATTCGGGGACAATGTTTCCCATTAAAAGGTGCCAGCTGAACTGTGACAGCATAGGAACAGCCTCACGTCAGTGTGAATTGAATGTCTTTAAGTTGAATCAACTTAGCTTTGAGAAAAACTCGTTACATTTTCTTCCTGTTTCTCATTGTGCCTTAGGCCAGGGGAAACTTGATTCTTTTCCCATTTTTCCCACATAGACCAATATTTGGAAATTACAACTTTAAAGCATGTAATGGGGGAAAAATTAAAAAGTCATTATGTGAACACAAAGGCGTGCCCATCCACAGATGGCTGATGGGGAGTCTGCAGAGAAGGGAAGGGGATTCCAGGCGCCCCCCCACCCTTCAACAGAGCTTCTCCCAGTGCTGTTGACGCTGGGCATCGGAGCTCGGCCCAACCACTGGCTGCCCGCCTTGGAGTCCCAGACCCGTCTTCCTAGGTAGCATCTAGACTGCACCTTCTCTGCAGTGACAGGGTTGGGTTTGGGTTCAGGTCTCTTCTTCCCTCCTCCCTGGCCAGGACCAGGGGATGCTCCTCTCACCTCTCTGACTACCGCAGGCTTGTCCTGCCACGTGCCATTTCCCTCCTGTGCGGCCCTCACTTCCCTGACCTGGATGTTTGCAGCTTAGCTTGTGAGCCTCCCCAGACACTGCCGGATCCTCCCTGTCCCCTGCTACTCAGCCACTTCCAGCCATTCCAGGTGTGTCCACTGGAGAATAGCTAATACTTAATGTCACGCTCTGTCACGGTGCATCAGCTTCTGTCCTCCAGAGGAGCCTGCTGCCCCCAAGTGTGGTGGAGATATCTAGTCCAGACCCCAACTCCCTTCTCCCCTAGGAAGACTGGGGCCAAGGCTGGCCGTGGACTTGCTCTTAGACAAGACCAAGTGTAGCTTCAGATTTTACGCAATGTGGGGTGCATGCAGAAAGCCCCGCTGCCTCTACAGCACTGGCTGGGCTCTGTCTATAAGCATGATACTCCCGGGGCAATGTGGGGATTTTATGTGTCTCTTTGTGAAATAGATTAATATTCAGCACAAAATTCTCTTCCTTTTGAAAACTGCCCTCTTCCCTGCCACCCATCAGTCACACCAGACCTGGCCCCAATGGCTTTGGCTTGTCCTCAAGACTGTCCCCTGTGATTTGCAAGTTAAACCAAATTCTGTCCTTTAGGACAGATGCAATCAGTGCTCTACCTTGCCTTCTGCTGCTACTGTTGGGCTGGGTTCTCCAGTTCACTTTTCTGAGTATTGAGGGAGTTTCTAAATGGTGTGCCCTTCCCTCCCCGAAACAAGCTAGCCTCCAAATATAAGCTCTCCCAGTGAGAGTGCAAGACAGTGACCAATTGGCATGGCTTAGCCCTGAGAGTCCCATGTCTGTGACCCCTGGGTCTTGGGCAGACCTGGATGATTAGTGGCCTAAGGAGAAGAGGTCACTGCTGAATCACCAAATATGAGAGCCACGAGGTCCCCCAGCCCTGGATCCAAATATTTCCAAGTGCTTTCGAGCAGCACCACCCTTTTGACAAATGGAAATTTGTATAAAAAGCATTGAATGGATCCGACTCGAGCTGCCAGGGGCAGAAGGTGAGGGCCTGTGGGAGGAGTGGGCACCTGCCTCACTAGGACTTCTTGATGCCACCTGACCCCCACCCAACCCCCAGGAGAGGGCAGCTCTAATTTACCCCAAACCAAAGCTCCTGCAAAGGACTTTGCAGTGTCTTTGATCAATGATGAAGGCAGATAAGAAGCTGCAGGACCCCCCGGGGGGGTGGTGAGGCACCTCCCCAAATTGGTGACTTTAGGGCTCAAACTAGTCATTTTCCAAAAGGGCCACTGAGATGTGCAGCCGCTGCTGTGGCAGAGCCTCCTTCTCCCTCTTGCGCTCTTGCTTCCTGAATCCAGAGAGATCTCAGGGCCCTGAGCCCAGACTCAGAGCATCGACGCACCGCCCCCCCACCACCACCAGTGGACACTGCCCACCCCTGGCTTTGCTGCCCCAGAGCCACCAGTCCTGTGTGGTTGCAGTGAGGATGGCAACAGAGAAAGGAGAGAGAAAAGGTAAAGGGGTTAGGAGTGGGGGGAGCAGGAGGCAGTGAGGACGTCGGCACCTGGAGCCCTGGCACTGTTCTCCAAGGGCTGTCTCTCGAGGACAGAATCCATAGCCAGGGTCCAGGGTGAGGCTCGCTCTGCTTTAGAGCCAGGGGTGTCCTGGGCTTCCCACCTCGGCGCTCTATCTGCAGCCCAGGGAGAATCACACCCACTGGGCCTGGCCATTAAGGGAGGCTGGTGGCCCCCTAACTAGGGATTCTGACCTTCATGGCTGGATTTGAACAGATGGAAGAAAATGCAGGGAAGTAGCTGTGGTCCCCGAGGCTACACTTGGCCCTGCACCCTGTGTCCCTGAGATTCACCTCGGCCTTCTGGAAAGGCCCAGGGATTTGCAAGGTCTGTTCACACCTGGTACTCAGGTTTCATCATCTCATGAAATACGGCCTCAGCACGGTGGAGGGCTGATCTCCTTCCCCATCAGGAGAGGCCAGGCTCCCAGCTTACCCTGAGTCTGGAAACTTCCGTGTTTACAAACCTGTACTTTGCTCCTGGCCATCCCTGCAGCACTCTGGAAAGGAAACACATGGCCACCGAACCCTCAGCCCTGAAGGTGGCCTAGGATGGGAGGGCTCATCAGCAAGAGCAGGTTTCCATGGAAACGTGAATCCAGAGCCAGAAGGACATCTCAGTCTGCTCTGAGCCACCCGCCCATCTCCACCTGGAGGCCAGTTCTCCCCACCAGGCCAGGCCAGGCCAGGCTGATGGTGGCTCACTGCACAAGGACTCGGTGACATGATCCTTTTGTCCCTCACTCTAACCAACCAGACAGACAGGAACTCTGTCAGAGGACGGATCAGAGTCCCAAATAAAGCTGCTGCCCAAGGTCTGCCTGCTGGCTCCCGGGGACAGGGAAGGAGTGCAGGTCTGACTCCCCCAGGTCAGAGGGCACCTGCAGCGTCTGCTCTGATCTCCACCCTCCCCAGGAAGCAGCACCCTCACCGAACCACTGTCACTGCAACCTGGGCCTCCATGACCAGCCCCGCCCCCACTGTCCCCGCAAGTCCCGCCTTTGGCCTCCTGTGAGCATACATCCTTCTCAGGGGCCACATTTTGTCACTGATCCCCTTCTGCTTGGGCTGGGAGGACAGCTTCTGGTCTGCTCGAGGACCTCAGGTCGTCAATGCCTACGCTTTCCACACCCGGGCTGCGTCACTCTTGCTTCGCTGCTTGTCACTAAAACCACCAGCCACCAGAGCCCTTTCCTTTTCAAATCTGAAGGGAACCCCTGTGGGTTTCAAAACCAGGGTCACCCATTACTCCAGCAGAAAAGGGGCTCTCAGTTCTCCAATCTAGTGAGGGACTTGAGCAGGGGAGGGAGGAGTCAGACTGTGTGCCCTCCCCTTGTTCCACACCAGGGTCAGCCAGTGGCCTCCCCTTACCACCCCCCACCCCACCCCCACCAGTCCTGCTTCCTCTCCAAGGGGCAAGTCTTCAGAGCCTGCCTGCTGTGCGCATGCTTCCTGAGTACAGGGGTCTTCCTCCTGCGCTGCCACCCCCAGGGCATCAGTTGTTTGCCCAGAATTTCCAGAAATGTAAGTTGAGTCAGCAAGAGAGAGGAGAAAGCTGGGAGGACCAGGACTGGGCCCTGCAGGCACCAGTGACCTGGGGCAAGTGTCTCCCTCCGCAGCCCGCTCTCTGCTCTGCTAAACAGACAAACCAAATCACCTCCAGCTCCACTGCCCAGCCATCTTTTTGTAATTAATACATCAGCTGATTTATGCGTCAGAGGAAACCAAACAGAATGAGGAGGATGAAAACCAAAAGGGTTTGGGTTGGAATTCATACAATGCACACGCCCTAGGATGGGGCCAGGATGAAAAGCCTCTTAAAATATGAGCACACAAAGCAGGGACCCAGCTCTGCTGCTGAAGCAGAGAGGGGCCTGAGCGGCTCCCAGGGCCTGTGTAGGAAAGAATGGCCTGCTGGGCTGGGCTGGGCTGGGTGGGGTGGGCTGGGGTGACCAGGCTGCAGGGAACCTCAGGAGCCAACCTGGCCCCAGGGATTAAGCCCAACAAAGGAGCCTTGTGCAGTCGGAGCTCAGTTTCTTTGTGCTGTGACCCAAAGGAAGGCCCTTGTGTCTGCCTCTGGACATCCATTCCTTCTACCCCATCCACGCCCAGCCATCTCCTGGCTAAGTGTCCACTGCCTGTTCTCATCCAAGGTCACCAAGGAGGGCAGCAAGGGAGGCTTTCTGGCTCCTGGGAGCTCTCAGTGAACTTGCATACCTCTGGGGGATTCTGGAATGATCCAGACCTGGGTATAATTTCAGACCTGTGTAACTTTGCCAGAGTCTGGAACAGAAACTCAACCTCTAAGCATTTGCAAGAAACAGCAGGAAAACTCAGCCCTCCCTCCTTCCACAGCACACAGGGAATGAGAGCTCCATACTGAGAATCTTTTTAAAGAAAATGCAGCAGAGCACACTGGCTAGAGTGGCCAACAGGCCCAGGAGGCTCCAGTGGTCACTCTGTGCTCACTTGTGATTGGGGTAGCCAGCTCTTTCCACCAGCCCCACCTGCCCAGCATCTTGAGGTCCATTGGAAATCCCTAGGGGGAAAGAAAGTTTTCCACGGTTTAAGAAAACTGTGTATGTCTATGTCTCTCTCTTGCAGATTTTGTGTGTCAGGCTGTCTAGGCATTTCTCAAATGTTATCTCATTGTCCCATTTTACAGATGAGGAACTAAGGCCAATATGAGAATCTAAGGCACAGGTGTGAAATGAAGGCACGGAGAGATGAGGTCACATGGCTACCACACAACAGAGCTGGGAGCTCAGGTAGTCTGTCTCCGAAAGACCAGGTCCAGGCAGAAGGGGGCCAGCAGGACTGGCTGGAGGCTTCCAGGCCTGGGGCTGGTTCAGAGCCACAGACGCTATAGGGAGCCATGTGAGGGTCCCAATGGGCAGTACAGAGAGGAAGGGTACCAGCTTGTCACAAAACCCCTGCCCAAAGCCCCCAGGACACAGCTCAGCAGGGCCAGTTCCCGCAGGAGGGGAAGGGAAGTCAAGCTGGGGCCGGGAGCCTGAGATCTGTCTTTGGTGGGGAGGAAACTGAGTCCTGGCTAGGCCAGCAGGGAGCAGGGCTTTGAAAGAAGACCGGACTCACATCCTTGGGATCTTCTGGAAGGAAAGGGAGCTGCTGCAGCACATTCCCGGGTCCAGGCTGCCCTCTGCTGGCCTGAGGGGGACCTGAGGCTACTCAGCCTCTGGTGGTCTGGTCTTGGCGGGGGGTGGGGGGCGGTTCTCAGATGACTCTGAGTTCCATGCTTATAAACGGGGAGTGGCAGTTTGGAAAGTCAGTAACCCAGTGTTCTGCGGATTTTTATTGCCCCTTCTGACCCCTTGTTTAAATCAAGAACTTTTAGTTTCTGCAAGTTGAATGAAATATGTGAGTGGAATATTTTTGGTCACGGCTAGGGAGAGGAATGTCTGGGCAGAGAGTAGAAGGATTGGACTCCAGGTCACACGCCCCCAGTATATTGGGGTCCATTCAAGTTCACATGGACACGAGACTGGCTCTGCGTGGGAATTAGATGCCCTTGACCAGGGCTGGCAGAGCCTTCACGTCCAAGGCCTTTGATGTGGGGCAGGGCTCAGGCTACAGAGGCAGAAGCTGGAGCTGACAGTCCAGACCCCAGGACCTGGAAGGCTTGACTCAGTTTCCATCCTGCTGGGAGCACAGTCTCCTGCTGGTTTGACTGAGATGTCTCCCTCTATTAACTTCATTAAGTCAGACGAGGTATTTTTCAAAGCTGTTTCACAGTCACTATGAAACATACTCTGGTCTCAGAGGGCAGTCAGAGGATCTGAGTCCAGCTGATCTGCATCTGTTACTGACTCCCAACTCCACCAATCAGATCCCAGACTGACTTCCGATCTGCTGCTGGAATTTGAGCAATGGTGGCAGAAAGAACAAGGTTGCTTTCCCTTGTCCAGGACCCTGGACTCTCCCCCACCATGGGCTAAAATCTGAGCAAGATTGAATTTCCAAACCACAAGCCTAGAGGAAATTATTTTTCTCTAACTGGTCTTTGGAGTCCAGCCCCCATTTAACTAATGGCCGCCATACCCTCTCATCCCTATTGGGCACACCTTGGAGACTCCAAATCTCTTCTCGTCTTTAGAGACACTGGGTCCTTCCATGGTCTGTCCCCTCCTCAGGATTAAGGATGCTGACCTGCTACAGATGCCTCCTGTATCTCCCCACAGGCCAGACTTTCCCATGAAGGCTGGGTGACAAGTTCAACTTTCCCATGAAGCTAAAAGAGAAATGTCACTCTCATCTGCTGCCCTGACCTACATCTTTGGTGTGGAGCCTCTTCCCACAGCCAAGATTCAAACTTTAAAGTGAAGTTCAAATTGAGTGCTTTAAGCCACAGGCAGCTGTGGCTATTCTGCAGGCCAGCACAGGTGGGGACATACCCATTATCTCAAGAAGTCCAGCTGGACAGCCCTGCTGCAGGCTGGCTCAGGGAACAAGAGGTGCTGTCCATCTCCCCGTACCTACTCCCACCCCAGTACCTTCCTGGCAGGCAAGGGATTCTCTCTGAAGTGTAACTCAGCTCAGATCACACCTGTCTTCAACTCTCCCTTGGCCTGTTCTGGTGACCAGAAAAACTCAGCTTCCTTAGGACCCCAGGATCAGCCAACATTCAGCCAATATCTGTTGAACACAAATCAGGACCCAGAAAATGTGAGCAGAAGTCACAACCAGGGAGCCTAGAGCCCAGATCTCTGCCTCTGAGGAGCTGTGTGTGGTCGGTGGCGTGGGGACCCTGATGATCAATGAATCTAGAGAAGGCAGCAGAGGAGGGCGAGGGGACTGGGAATGCTAGGGGAGGGGAACAGGTGGCCTCACTGCCTGGTGACAGGCGGGCCCTTCATGGAGGCCCAGGCTGGCAGCCTGGGTATTTGAGGAGTCATGGGGCCAGGAAGAAGGCCAAGGAGGGAGGGAGGGCCATGCAGGCTTTGCAGGGCCACCAGAAGGACTTGGACTTTGGTCTGAGCCGGTGGGGGTCATGGCGGGCTCCAGTGCAACCCCGTTTACATTTGCAAGGCTCCCTCGGGCAGCTGGCAGGGCAGGGACTGCTACAGAGGCCTGTGGCCTGGTCACCAGAGAAGGGCAAAGGCCCTGTGGATTTCCATCACAGCAGGGGAGGTAAGAGGGGGTCAGTGGATCCCAGAGGGATGGGGTGGAGTGGGAGGGGAGCAGAGTCCAGGCTGGCTCTGTGCTGGGCCTGAGTAGGGAGAGGCAGCCCGAGGCAGGCGAGTGGTGGGCCTGCAGTGGGCGCCAGCTACAATGCCCAGCGTTCCCTAGACGGCCAGCTCAGGGCAAACAGGCAGACGCTAGAGCCCACAGTGCTGCCTGGCACCTGCCCTGGAGTGCTGGCCACATAGTGCCACATAGGTAGGCCTTTTGGTCCCCTCTCTCCCTTCCCCATCCTTCAATCTGGAGCTCACACCTTCTTTCCCCCAGAAACGCCCAAGCAGCCCCTGCCCCAGCTCCTCTCTCATGCCCAGTGCCCTCAGCACCCCAGAGAAGACCTTGGCTGCTTGTATGCTGCTGTCCAGCATCCGCAAGATGGGCATCCCCAGTGCTGGACAGGGCCTGACCTTCAGGCAGTCAGGATCTATCCTGGCCTCCTTTGGTCCCCTAGGCATTCCACACAGGTGACCATGTGGTGCCTGACAGGGAGGCCAGGGACCCACACGACCCTGGGGAAGAGGAGTCCCCTTCCTTCACCCACAGGACCCAGCCCACACAAGACTACCACACACATCCACACATGACACACCGTCACAAACACAACTCCACACAGCAACACGGCTTGCACACTCGCACAGGACACGCCACACTCCACACTCACGTGCTGGACCCTCTTCCTTCCCTCCGCCCTGCCCACTCCTGCAGGAGGCCTGGAACCCGCCGGGTGCTCCCAACGTGCCCTGGCAGAGCGCAGCGTGGGAAGTACTGATGGCGAGTTTGGTTTATTTGGGAACGGCTTTGAAACTTCTCTCTTGAGCAAGGAAAGAGCAAAGTTCTCTGCCTCTCCCCCAACTCGAGTCAGCCCCCTGCAGCTCTCGACCGCAGCAAAACTGAGTGTGTGACGGCAAGAGCAGAAATGGACATGAACTTGTCACCCAGCCTGCCTCCCTGGAGCCCGAGGGAGGAGAAGGACAGCCCCCCTGGAGGAGGCTCTGTGCTCTGGGTCGCCTGGACCCCTGTCTACGGACGCAGTGTCCCCCAAGCCTGCTGCCTCGGGGGCTGACTGCGTGGGGTGGAGGCCTCCTCTCCTCTGCTGGAGGGAATGGTCAGTTTATTTGTATGCTAATTTAAAAAAAAATACTAAGTGCCCTCTGATTCCCAGCCAGGAAGCAGTACTCTAGAGGTGGGGCCACTGTGCCCCATCTCCCCCGCCCCCCACTGGACACACTGGAGCCACCCTGCTGAGGGCCAGGCCTCAAAGAACCCAACCAGCCTCCACAAGTCGGGCGTCCACACGCCCAGGCCAGCAGTTATGCAGTTCTCCACCATCTGCAGCAACTGAGGAGGTGCCTGCTCATAGACACACCACTTCCTGCCGTTCTCTAGTTACTAGAAGGTTCCATAAAGTTCTCCTCCCTCTGAATACACTCAGAGCCAGATAGACTTAAGTCCAGGTGTGAGGAGGAGAGGTGGTGGGCAACAGGACAGGAAGCGCTCACTCTCTCCTTCTCCAGCCTGTAGACACTGCAGGCCACCTAACCAGGGGCACCTGCCAGACCTCCGCAGAGGCCTGTGGTCCTGGCATCCAGAATCCACAGCTCAGGCAACTGGCCCTCAGCAGAGGCAGGACAGGAGGGGTGGCCACGGCTCCCACTGTGTGGCCTGCAACTGGGTGACCCTGACTGAGACTCTGGTCCCCCTAAGGCCCACCCATCCTCCGGAGTGGACACAGTCAACAACTGTATTAGCCCTCAGACGGCGTGACTCCACGGGGGAGGATCCCTTCACTCTTTCCTTCTCTGAAGACTTCAAGACCATTTATCTTGTTCACTCTTTGTGTGTCTGTATTTGGACTTGGCATGCTCTGCTGGGGCAGGAATTAGCTTTGGATCCTTATAAGCCCAGAGTTGCTTATAAATTCCTAATTTGGGAGCAGCGCTGCTCCGATTCGGCAGCTGGCACCAGCCCACCCAGCTCCTGGAAAGGCGAGATTCTGCAGAGTCTGGGGACAAGGAGGCCTGGCACCCTCCTCCTTAGCTCCTTCCAGTATGTCTCATCTCTCATGGGTGCTTTTCGTTTCCCCTGTTCTTGGCCCCTTTGCTGGGCTCCTGTGGAGTCACAGCCCCACTCCTCTGAGCCCTGCCGTTCCCTGTGCTCCTTCCACCCCTCGCCGGAGGCCATTTCCTGACCTTGTGGTCTCACCTGAGTCAGGGAGGGAAGTGACTGTTGATGAAGAGAAAACCACATTTCTTCCGGAATCCTTGCTTATTCCTGGACTGAGGTTCTTCAAGTTAAAAACTAGGAATTTCCCTCCTATACACTTTATTTGTGGCTCCCGCAGGGGGCAATGTGGTCTCCTAACTCACAACTCAAAGGGCTCTGCAGAGTTAGGAGCCCATCACCCATTTCCCCCATCCAGTGCTGGGCTGGGTGCTGCCAGGCTGCCTGGGGCCCTCGCTGGCTCGCACGTCCTCTCTGCCTGGGAATGGACTGGACATCACGCCTGCTCCTCACCTTCCCCACGCCCACACCCACCCATGAGACACCTGCCCCGTCCCTGACCCCCACGTGGAATGGGATGTCGGCAGACACAGCAGAAGGTCAAGAAAGCACTTGCATCTCCCCTGACTCCAGCTCCAAGCCCTCTGCCACAAGAGCTGCGTGTGTTAGCTTGTCACCGTGACCAAATTACCCGACAAGAGCAACTTAGAGGAGGGAAAGCTTATTTTGGTTCATGGTTTCCGAGGTTCAGTCCGTGGTGGGCTGACTTCGCTGCTCTGGGCCCAAGATGAGGCAGAACATCATGGTGGAAGGGGGTGGAGGAGGAGCACTGCGCCACTCTGGGCGTCCGGAAGCAGCAGCAGAAGGGGCCACAGGGAGGATGAACCCTTTTAGGGCACACACCTAGTGACCTACCTCCTCCAGCCATGCTCCAGCTGCCTAGAGCTACCTCCCAGCCCATTCAAATTAAGATGGGCTGATCAGGTGACAGCGTCATAGTCCAGTCATTTCACCTCCGAACATCCCTGCATTAACACGGGAGTTTTGGGGGAAAACCTCATATTCCAACCAGAACACGGGCACAAGCCATGTGCTACCCATTAACCAGGGCAGTTAACCAGGCTATCTGTTAACTGTGAACAACTGAGTCCAATCTATATCATCCAGCCTGTGGCTACCAGCAGACATGTGCACGATCCCAGACAAGACCAGGAGAACTTCCTGACAAAGCAGCTTGAGTCTGTGACCCACCTACTTGTGGTTCAGGGTCGTATTGCAATGCTGAGGTTTTACGGCTGTCTGATAGAGAGCCTTACTGTGGCAACTGATCACCACCCAGCTGTCAGAGGGAGCTTCAGGTTCTCTGTTGTCCCAGGACCCAGCCCGGTGCTGGGTGCAGCTGGAAGCAAAAGATGCCAATGGAAAGAACCTGGTGTCAGATGGACCCAAATGGACCAGGTCTGCTGCCCATAGCAATGTGTCCTTGGGCAAGCTGGCTAACTCCTCTTACCTCTGACATGAGCTTACAGAAGCTTATTACTATAAGTGTAATAGTTGCCATTTATTGAGCAAGTGTGTCTAGAACAATGTTAAGAAAGTATATATCAATTATTAGATTGATACATACATAGCCCTGCAGAACCCGCATCTGTTTTATAGAGAAAACTGAGGTTCAGAGAGGTTAATAAAACACACAGTACATACTAAATTATTTTATTTTGTGTGTGCTTTTCTTTGAATAGCATATGGAACTGACCATATGACATGATCTCAATGAAGCCAAATTAGAAATGTAGAAACGAAACTGGGAAAAAAAGGATGATGTATGAATAGCACTTTCCTCTATGTACTGGATGTTGGAATTTTTTCTTTATTTTTATATTAACTTAAGTTTTTATAAATATGTATCATCTTTGCAATAAGATGCAGCTCTGTGGTGGAGATCTTGCCTAAAGGTCCAATGCCTTGGGTTCAATCTCCAGCATGGCAAAAAAAAAAAAAAAGCAATAATGTTTTTTAAAATTCCTCTTGACCCGGAATCTGATGGAGCCCCTTGTCTGTGGGTGATGACAACGTCCTGCCTCCACCTTTGTAACTGTGGTCAGTGTAAGGCCTCCACAGCCTGGAGGGCTGGTCACAGTGTCCCTCCTAGAGGGACACTGAAGTGCTATGTGACAGTCAGTGAGGCCCCGCCAGGTTGAGGCAACAGACAGACCTGAAACCTATGTGGCTCAAACACAGAAAGGGACTGCGTCTCCCAGGGCTTGCTGAGGACCACTCCTCTGACCCAGAACAGCCCCAAAGCATGTGTTTGACAGCACCAGAGAGCAGCTGAGGCCCCTGGCTGGGAAGACCAGGATTCCCAAGAGGGCTGAGGCAGGAGAAGTGCTCCTTTCCCCCAGGGAATCCTGGACGGGGCCCCTGAGCTGCCTGAGGGAGCAGGGAAACCAGCCAAGGCCTCAGGGGGCTTCTAGGTCTGGAAACACCAGATTCTTGAAAGTGGGGGAGCCAGAATCCTATAAGATGGGACCGAGACTGAGCCTCAACTCTCAGCCAGTTTTCAAGTTATTCAAAGATTTCTAGAGTTGCGCAAAAGGGAAGGTAGGAAGGTTAACACTGACCCCGAGTGAGGTTTTCTAGAGTTGTGCTGAGGGCACAAGAACCAGAGGTCAGAACGCATCATGGGATGAAGGACCTCATAAACACCCCAGCCTCTCTCCCAGGGAACCCCTAAGCTATGTTCCTGGAGCAGTGTGAGTGGGGAGCAGAGACACCAGGGTGAGGTCTCACAGTCCTGACTGACCCCACAGCATGTCCATCTACCAGAGCAAAGGATGAACACTGTCCAGCAGGCAACGGGCATCTGCAGGCCTCCAGGAGACGGGACCAAACAGTCAAACACAGAGATGTCAGACAGCAGAAAGGGCCCCAGGCGCTTCCCACAGCTGACAAGGGCTGGGAGAAGCAGACCACAGAGGAGGGCTGGTCACTGTGGACCCTCCTAGAGGGGGAAGAAACAGAGATTCATCTGAGACTGAAGAACTATGAAAGGAATCAAGTGGAAAATCTGAAAGCTAAAAAGTGAAAAAAACAGATCAAGAATTCAGTAGATAGACTGAACGCTGATATGTTCTTATCAATGATCTACTATTGATAGATTGAAACTAGCAACAAGGAGGATTAGTGAAGAGGAAGTAAATCAATACAAAAAATGCAGACTGAAACACAGAGAAAAATAGGAAATCAGGAAGAGCATAAAGGACGTGGTGAGGAACGAGGTGCAAAGACCTGATCTACATGTGACTCAGCCCAGAGAAGGGGAGATAGCAGGTAAAAAGATTCTCAAAGAACGAAGAGCTGACCGTTTTCCAAAACCAAGGAAAGACATCAATCCACAGATCAAAATCACTACATGCTTCCAGCAAGATAAATACAGAGTGAATCATACCTCACTGTAGACGAACTGCCGAAAAACCAAAGACAAAAAGAAAATCTTGAAAACAGCCAGAGAGAAAAGAAGCATTTCCTTCCACAGAGCGAACAGACTGTTTGTCTTTCTAATGGAAACGGCATGTGTTAAGTGCTGGAGGAAGGGATGCCACTCTGGAACTCTGCACCCAGTGGAAACAGCCTTCAAAGATGAAGCCGAAATGCTGATATTTAAAGAAGGCAAAACAGACTTTGTCACTAGCAGACCCTGTCTAAAACAAAACAGAGGAAAGGAACCCAGAGGAAAACCTGAACCACATGAAGCAATTAAGAGCTGCAGAAAGAGGGAGTATGTAATTATAAATGAATATGTTGATACCATACACCAAGAATTATATCTTGGGACTGCGATTATAGCTCAGTGGTAGAGCACCTGCTTAGCACGTGTGAGGCACAGGGTTTAATCCTCAGCACCACACAAAAATAAATAAATAAAGAGTTATTTTAAAATTATGTCTTGTGAGATTTAAAAATATGTGTAGAATTAAAATGCATGACAACCGTAAAAAGAAAAGAGTAGGGGCGATAAAGTGTTTTAAAACTTTGTATGGAAGAAATAATAACAGCCCTAAGTTATATTAGACAGTAGTAATCACGGTACAGTAATATTCAAGGTAATTACAAAAATAAAAATAAAAGAATATACAAGTGCCAACTTTGCACAGGGAAACAGAAGAATAAAGCTGTCAGGAGGCTAAGAACCAAGTCACAGAAAAGCAACATGAAACAGGCGCAGCCTGTGGTAAAATGTCAGCTGTGAATCCAAATAGATTGATAATTATTCTAAGAAAATTGGACTGAATACTCCAAGACCCAGATTGTCGGACAGACTCTGGTTTCTTTTGTTTCTTTGTTGTTGTTGTTGCCAGGGCTCAAAACCAGGGCCTCATGACGAGGGCCAGGTGCTCTACCACTGGGCTGCACCCCAGCCCACACAGACTTTTTTAAAACCTAAATGATATGTAGGTTACAAGAGGCCTGCATTAAAAACAAGTTAAAAAAAAAAGATGGAAGTAAAAGTTGGGGAAAAGAACTATCCCAGATAAAAGAAAACTAGATATGCTAGTATCAAAGTAGACTTTGGGCAAAAAAGCGTTTTTAGAGATAAAGGAGATGCTTTATCGTGAGAGCAGTGTCCATCCACCCAGGCTACAAAACAGAGTCAGTGACAGGTCCGCAGCAGTAGGAGCAGCATTCACGCTGCCTGTCCTCTCAAGGACGAGGAAGCAGGAAGGGCGCAGGTAGGCCAGGAATCAGCCTGACCTGCTGGGCACCCAATCCAGCCACGAGGGAACACACATTCTTCTCTTTTTATTATTATTATTCAAATTTATTTTTCAGTGTTGGGGATGGAACTCGGGGGCCTGGCGCCTTCCAGGCAAGCGCCCTACAAGGGAACTCACATTCCTAACCACACACATAACAGGGAGTCAAAGGAGCCAGATGCTGATCATAAAGCAAGCCTTAAATTCCAAGGGATTTAAATCATTCAGAGGTAAATCCTTGGGCCACCGTGAAATTAATCTAGGAATTAATAATGAGAAGTTAATTAGAAAATCTCCTTCCCACCCTTGCCAGCCAGTTCTGCCCCAAACACCTGCCGATCTCTCCGTGATTTATGGGAGAGTTTGAAGGAAGGAAAGGTACAGGAACTGCAGCCAGGGTGGGAAGTAGGAAGCAGAGCCAGGGGGTCACCAGCCAGCAACAGCCCAGGGGAGAGGGAGCTGGGCCTTAGTGCCCAGAGGAGAAAGAAAACGGCTTTGGCCTACAGGGGGCAGAAGTGAGGGCTGGAGAAGGCTGGCCACCTAGAGGAACACCCCTGCTTAGAAGAAAGACCAGAGGAGCAAAGAGAAGTACCCAGAACAAAGCCTGACCCAGAAAGTACAGGGAAAGTCTCCCATTAGAAACGGAGCCCCCAAATTCACCCCACCCTAACAGGAGGTAAAGTTTTAATTTTTACCCACAGCAAAGTAAGGAAATTCCAGACCCCCCCCCAAAAAAAAATTGTCTTTTATAGTAAAATCTTATTTTGTCAGGGAAAATCCTTAGCTGCATGGCTACAGCAAAGACGAGTCCTCTTTGAGGGATGCCACTGTCCTGGCCCCGTGGGACTCCTATGGCAAAATTGGCAAAACCACCAAGAGACATAAAGGAGTTTTACAGTCGTGTTTAAAGCCCCTCACCCCTAAGTGTGAGAAACTGAAGGGCAGAATCCTATGGAAGGCAATCTTACCTTAGTCCATCTCGTCACCCTTTGGGCCTCATTGTCATTGACACATGTCATCCACTTTTGGGGAGACAGTAGAGCTCTAGCCTCCCCATCCTGCCCAGAATGGGCTGGCACCTCCCTTCCCGAATCCAGGGCTTATCATGAGTTAAGCCAATTTTGAGAGAGGAACCCTTGGCTGGACCAGTGGCGGGAATCCTGCTTCATGTTCTGAACATTAACGGAGCCCGTGCTCTGTTCAAGGCAAAGCAGTTGGGCACAGAAGAACAGGCCACAGCTGGGCAAGCATGTGACAGCAGTGACCCGCACCAACCTCCATCTACCCCACAGCACCCCTTCCCCTTAGGATCTTGTCCACTGGCCTCATGCCTCTCCCAGAGTGGAACCGTTTGCTGGAAAGATCCAGAGCTGGGGGAAAGCAGTGGTTTCCTGTGGATGCAGATTGTTTGAGACATGTTTCTTGGGACTCCTGCGACAGCCTCGGCCTTAGCCTCATCAGGGGTCTTTAGAAAATAAGGTGTGTGGGGGCCAGGACCGTGGGCCAGGGCAAAGAGAGCTTGGGACTTGAGACCCACTGGCACCGGGAGGTGAAGAGGACCCAATGTGGACTGCCATGATTTCTATGACACCCTACATTCTGTCCAGCAGGACCTCAAACAACTCGGAGTGACCCAGGAGCACCAGAGGTGTGTCCTCGTTCAGCTGGTGTCGACTCCTGGGACTGAGGGCCAGACGTGGCACCTCCTGCCCTCCGTGCCACAAACTGAGGTGCCTGAATGTCCCGTGGGCTGTCGGCTGTGGCCAGTAACCCTGTGCTCACCTGGATTCACATCGTCTCATCCACTGGCCCCAAATGTCTTACCATATAAGAGGAAAAGGATGAAACAACCCTCTCCCCTCCCACAGCACCACCCAGCAGCAGCTGGAAGATCCAGGTGTGGTCTTCTTTTGCTCAGGATAGAGCAGGACCTTTAGCTAAGCTGCTAAGCTTCATAATAATCCCTCTGCATTATTGAGTCCTTTTATGTTTTATGCATTAGAGAGGATGTGCATTCTCTGTTTTCATCAACATAACCACATATCAAGTGTCCCAAACATCATTAGTGCTAAATATCCATTGGTTTTACGTGGTGAGAGATGAGTTTAGAAAATGCTAATAGTCTAAACAGTGATGTAAATGATAATTCTCCAAGAAAGGAATCCACGTGGTAGAATTTTCCAACCTTACTTAGTCATAAAGCAACTTGAGGTAGCTGGATATTTTAAGGATGGCAAAATTGAAGCTTGAGTGGATGGCATAGGATTGAATCAATAGAAATATGGTGTCCTGTGAGGAGTGGTCTAAGAGGCATTTAGAAACAGGTCGAGTTTAAGCCATCATGGGGGTACTCGTGCCACTGTCCTTGAAAGTAGACACTCGTCATGTACTCAGGATGGCCACTGACTCCTTGGGGAAGCTCTGGTTTATCCTTAGAAGAGAGGCATCTCCTTTACCACTCTCCAGAGAAGGCTGCGATGATTTCCCAGGAGCATGGAGCTTCACCTGCATCTCACTCCAGGCACATGTGCAAGGTAAAAAGATGCTTTTCCCCAGGTTTAAGGCTTAGCTTTGTAACACAAGGGGGCAGGTTTTATGCAGAATGCATTTGCATTTGGTTCTCTGCCCAAACCACACACACATGAAACAATGTGTGTATTTTTTTCTATCTGAGTAAAACAGTATTTCATGGATAGGATTAAAATAGGTCAAATGAGTGGAAATATTTAGACACAGATGTTTCAGTATATAATAATAAGGTACTTATATGCTGTCAGACAACAGAAATATACGGTTACAATTTATTATGTTTCAGGCACTGCGCTAGGCACTTTAGATCCAGAAAGGAAACCTAAAATCTAGTGGCTGCTGAAATGGGGACACTTGCTGCTTCTCTTCTCTGCTGAGGCGTCTGTGGTTCTCTTTTGATAAAAGGGCTCAGAGGCCAGGGTTCCAGAGGGAGAAGGCAGGCAGAGGGGGCTAGGGCTGCCCTGAGGGCAGGCGATGGGTCCTCGGCCTGGGGGGCTGGGACAGGGGGCTAAGAAACTGAGGGTCATACACAGCACTTTCCAAAAACGTCTTTCAGGAGTGACCAGTCTATTGGGGATTTTCTCTGACTGTGGGACAGTGTTTCTTTGAGACTGTTTTCGGTGCCTGGCACGGGGATTTATCTGGGGCAGCTCAGGGAGTCTGCAGACACTCCCGGGCCTCACTGTAAGCAGCGTCTCCGGGTCCTCTGTCCCTCATGGCTAGAGGGGAGAGCAGGCGGATGGGAGGGAAAAGGAGACACAGGTGAGCAAAGCAGCTCAAAGCTGCAGGGGACAGGGACATTGGGTCTGCCCTGTTAGACTAGCACCAAGCAGGCTGACTCCCAGGTGCGCAGGTGGCAGACCTGCAGCAGGTCTGAAATAGGCTGGACGGGCGCTCAGGTGACACAGGCAGTATGGCAAACGGTAGGCGTGGAGTCCCGCAGCCCTGGTGCCTGCTGAGTTCCTCCCTCCCACCAGGAGCAGCTGCATCTGGGCACTGAGGTAGACAGAGCCTGCCTGCACTGGACGAAGAGGCCGCACAAATAAGTCAAGGAAGTGGCCTGGAGACCACGGCCATTCTGCAGGAGGGAAAAGGAGAGGCCAGGGCAGAGAGGATGCTGGGAAGGCGCCTAGAGGGCGGAGCTTGGGCGGGAGGGAGAGGTGGGTGCCTTTCTGGGAGGCAGTGGAACCTGGCCCTGGCCCCAGGCCCTCCCGTCCTACCCACACAGGGTGGGTGACAGTTCCCTCAGCAACCCTCCTCAGCCATCCACAGTCCTGGGAGGGTGCCTGAAGCCACAGCATGACTGACCCAAGACTCAGTGTGCGGGGAGAGAGCGGGAAGGGGAGGGCCCCAGGGAGGGAGGGGGAGGCTGGAGGTCGGACCATTGCCAAGGACACCAAGGGTCTCGCTCAGTCCATTTGTAGCTGTGCTTTGGGGCCTGAGATGGACAGTACTGGACCTCAGAGTCACGCCAGTCTCCTGAAGACCCTCTCCCAGCCTCCCTTTGCTATGGGCACTGTGGTTGGTTTCCCTGGCCCATAGGCTGCTGGGCACTTCTGCTAAGAGGTCATGTGGAGCGGCTCAAGACCAAGATCCATGTGGGGCCACTGCTGTGGGGTAGTCACAATAGCCCCTTCCCCTTCCCACATCTGGGCAGCTCAGAACCACACCCCTCATGAATGGAGACCTTAGTCCTTGCACCCTCAGACACCTTCTCGCTGAGGTTATTCTTAGCCCAGGTCAGAGGTGACTCAGAAATCAGTGGTGGCTCCTATGTGCAGTCCAGATGCCCGAAGAGCCTTGGTGCCCCATCCTGGCCCCAAACCAAGTACCAAAGGCTTCCTGTGTGCAGTTTCTGAATCCACCACAAGAGGACAGCACAGGGCTGCCTTTCCGTGCCTCCTAGTCACTGGGAGGTAGTTTGCAGAAGCCCAGATGGCAGGAGGGGGCTGCCACTCTAGACCCCCATGCTCCTTTCCACACACTCTCTCTCTGAAAAACATGCTAGGAATTTAAGTGAACTGGGGAAATGGCTAGTTTTCAAAAGGCAGTAAAGAGGCAGGTCTGAAGGGGCCTCTTGAATACCTCCATATTTTCACTCCATCAGAAACTGGGGAAACTGAAGCTCAGAGAGGTTAAATCCCTCGCCTGAGGTCGTTCAGCCCTTTCCCTGGCCCCCAGCTTAGTTCTGGCTCTGAGCACCTGCTGTTCCCTCTTAGGAACAGTGTGCACTGCGGGGTGTCAGGGTGGGGATGGGGCAAACCCACACAGCCCACACAGAAGGCGGTGGCCTCGACCTTGGCCTTGGGGTGCAGCAGGAAGCTGACTCCCTTGAACAGGGTGGGGTGGGCGCTCCTGTGGAGTAACAGCTTGGGCACAGGCAGAGGCAGAGAGGGTGAGGGTGGATGAGACGTCTGGGTGTGCCGGATCCCTGCAGGCTGCCTGCTCTCTGCCTTCAGAACCACACTGGCTCACTTGCGAATTTTCCTGAATTCCATTTTATTGAAAGTGCAGAATATGGCAGGAGTCTCTGGATTATCTCATGTGGAGGTGGAAGTAAGCAAGTGGTCACCATGGCCACCGCGCAGGCCAACTGCCCCTTTGCAGGCTGGAGGCCAACTCTGGGGAGGAAAGCAGCCTCACCCCATTCCTGTGGCAGCCAGAGCCACTGACCTCAGGGGCTAGTGCTGACCTCAGGACTGTCTGTCCTCTGGCCGCCTGGGATTCCTCCAAGATGGCCTCATCTGGAGGTATGGGGACCACAGAGCAGCCAGTCCCACACACTCAGGGGCTCCTACCCGGGTCAGCAGCACACAGCTCAGCCTCCTGATGTCTGGGTGGAAGTGGGACATGGGAGGGACTTGAAAGAGACGGTTGAGGACAGAGTGGACTTTCCCTGGCACACAGTGGGGCCAGGGATGAGCGAGGCCCCGCTGCTGCAGTCAGTTCTGAAGATGCCACCCAGCCTGACCTCAGTGTCCACTGCCTGCAAGGGCCTCGCTCACTCTGGCCAGCTCAGTCTGGAAGCCTCCACCTGTCTCCTTGGGAACTTTCCATAGACTCAGATCTGAGAAGCCGAGGTCGGGACTCCAGCCCTGGAGAACAACAAACCTACGCTCAAGGCCCAGCTCAGCCTCTCCCTAGCTCCGGCCTGGGCCACCGAGTCTCAGTTCTCCCACCTTTAACCTCATTCTGGGACCACAGTGAAGGTCAATGAAAGATGTACAAGTGTCCTTTGACGGCCACTTGGTCGACAATAGCTGGCACCGTAGTGACCATCTTCCTCCCTTTTATGGTAGACAGCCCCAGATCTGGCCTCCCTGAGTGACAGACACTTTCATGTCCCCTAAAAATTCTGGCTGATGCTTGGAGCATCCTCAGCTATCCTGGTTTGGGGCCATTCTGCAAAATGCCCTCCAGTCGATTTTGCATTTCCTGAAGTCAATTATGTCTGTCCCCAAGGCTTTCTTAATGCCCCTTGTTCTTAATATTACAAATGCACTATTTAATTAAACACCACATAAATCAGCAGTTTTCAAACTGTTTAGCCCCAAGGCTCCTTTACACCCTGAGCCACACTGAAGATGCCAAGGAGTTTTTCTATACCAGTTCACATCTGTGGATAGTCACCGTATCAGGGCTGAAGCAGAGAGATTGTCAAGCAGAGCTGGACACTGCCCAGTAGTCATCAGAGCAGACCGGGGCTTCTGAAACACTTCACTTGTACATTCATGGGAAATGTAAGGGCAATGACATCTTAGAACGATCTTGAAAATAATCTGAACTTGCAGATTCTCCTCAAGGGTCTCAAGGGTCCCCAGGACCTAGGAGAACCACTGGAGAACTCTCAGTGCAGAAGCTCGGGGAAGCCCCCGCACAGCTGGGGAGACAGCCACACAAACCAGGAAGGGCTCTGCCTCCAGATTGCTGAGCTGGGGCTTCCGGTTCAGATGCTCCTTTAGAGAAATGGAAACCGGAAACCAGTGCTGAGTCAACGTGATGTGGTTTCTGACAAAGTTCACCCAAAAATCCTGTCTGTAGACCCACGCTCAGAGAAAAGGCTTTGGCAATATACCAACAGACAGACAAAACAAGTGTACTTTAAAGATTTTAAGTAAAAACGGAACAGGAAACGTGGCTGTGGTTAAGCAGGGTAGGCCCCCCGCTCAGTGCACTCGACTCAGGGCATCCCCAGATGCTGCAGGGTGACAGTCCATTCCACCCTCAGACTGGACACCAGCCGAATCCCTGTGTTTCATCATTTTAACTTTGACCTTGCCTTTGGCCTCCTTCGAGGCTTGCTGTATTCTTCACTTACTCGCGAGCATGGAACTGGAAGTCGGACTTGCTGGGTTCCCACACCGGTTTCTAGCTGTGTAATCTTAAAGAAGTCCCCCAACCTCTCTGAGCCCCAGCTTCTTTCCCTGTAAGATGGGAAACTACAGATAGGCACTCATGCGTCCTGGCTCTAAGGCCAGCCACCTGTGCAATTGAGGCCAGTGATGAGGGTCTTTGCATTCTATCCTAAGTGAGTGGGAGTTTGGTCAGGGTTTCAGAGGAAAGAGTGACATGGTTGGGGGGATCCCAGGGGGAGAATGGCATTGGGGGCACGAGGGAGGCCCGGGGGGCTCTGGACCTGCGGCTGGGAGGGGTGTCAGGATATTCTGCGGGTGAGTGAGGCCAGCAGGTGGGGGGACTCGTGGCTCTGAGCAGCAGGTCTGTTACCCCCAACCCACCACAGCATGGGGCCTACTGCAGCACACGGGGCCACACAGGAAGCTCAGGGAGGGCCAGAGGCAGAGGCTGCGGTGGCCCCCAACAGGCTCCCGTTGTCATTCTGGGAGAAGCAACGGGCGAGCCCGGGGAGTCACTGAGGGTGGAGGACGGGCTGGTGCTCTATTTTACCAAGCTCCAGGGTTCAGGACCCAGTGGTCTGGCACCAGGCCCTGAGGGGCGAGGGAGGGCCCCACGAGCTACACAGAGATGGTGGGACCTGGCTTCATTCTGGCCGCCTTGTATGTGACCCGTTCACTGGGGTCCCAGCCAGCTCTGGGAGGGACGTCCCTCAGGGGCCCACAGATCCCCAAGACATCAAAGTTCATCAACATGAACAAGAACCAGGGTTAACTTGGGGCGATGGTCGGGATCAGGGGGCAGAGCCAGCAGAATGGGGGTCTCCCAGGTGGGAGGAGAGGAGCCTGGGAGAGGGGTGGGGACAGTGTGGTCAGGCTGGGTGGACACTGGAGCACGAGGTGGGAGGGAGCCGGGTGGGCTGCGGCTCAGAGTGGGGGAGCAGTGCTGGGTGCAGCTCAGGACTTGGGCCGCACCTGTTGCCTGTGGGGGCTGAGGTGGGGCCACGGGTGGCCAGGGGACAGGGACAGACACTGGTTCTGTCACTCCAGCTGGAGAAGCTGCCCCTCACTGCAGGGGGGGACAGCGTGGGGTCCCCAGCCAGAGGCAGCAGAGGCTTGGGAGTGCAGGAGACCCTCCGTGGACAGGCGTTCCTGCAAGAAGGCCAGGGCCTGGACCACGGGCACCTTGACCTTGCAGATGCGGAAAGAAGAGGAGGCCACCACGGAGGCTGGAGGACAAGTCACGTCCTGAGAGGCTCAGATGTGGCGGGGGTGTCCACTGGAGTCCCCAGGGACAAGAGGCTGTGCTAGGCATGGCATCTGCAGTGACACTGCCATCTGACCCGGTGCACTACTGACCGAAGTGAAACCCCCTCAGGGGAATCCCTGTCTTCTTGGGAGCAGACCTGTAACCAACGACTGTGCTCCATTATCATACTTTGAATTTCCTCAGTGACTCTGAGGACATTTCTTGTCCCTGCTGTTAAATTAGTACCTAAGAGCTTCTAGTCTGACCCACCGTCTGGCCCTTCAGGGGAAACCCTCGACCATCTCAAGCCAGGAGAGGGTGATGGAGGCTGAGGGTGGATGAGGGGCCCTGAGGTCCCAGGACACAAAACAACAGTATGGTGACTTCCCTGAGGACCACAGCGTGGGGGACCCGGGGGGCCTAAAGCTGGGGTCAGCCTTGCCCTGCCTGGGGATGGTTGGGCCACAAGCTGCAGCCCTGCCCCTCCTTGGGCTTGGTCCCTGAGGCAGACGGACAGGCAGACTCCAGTGCCTCCTCGTGCCCAGTAGGTGTTCAGGAAATGTTTGATGAGAAAATAAACATTAGTTGTTCGTATGACTCCCAGCTGGTCTGTGTGCCCCGGTGCCTTTGAGGCTGCTGGGCAGGGCTGAGCCCAGAGGGTGGGGCAGTCTGCTTCTGCTGCGACTCCTCGGGTCTCAGGGGACTCAGAAGCAGCCTGCCTGCACAGGAGGCTGAGGCCACTTGCAGGCAGCCCAGGGAAGGGATGGCACCTCTGCCACCTGGATCCAGCGGGGAGCCTTGGAAGAGCAGAGTCATGTTCATTTCCACCTCGGCTGCCTCTAGAAGCCCTGGTCACACCTGGACCCCTGAACGGGCAGAAAGCTTTGGCCCAGGAGAGCACTGGGCACTGCCTGGGGCAAGTCACATTGGGCATTGAAATGGGGGCTGGGGAGTGGGGAGGGAGTCTTGACATTCAAGATGCTGACAGGCTGCTGAGGATGGGGCCCCAGAGGGAGCAAGGTGTATGGAACACCAAGGTTTAAAGCGTTGACTTTGAAATTATAAGTAAAAAGGTCTGAGCTGACATTCTGCTCTTTTATTCTGGACACTTGTTCTGTGGACCTCAGGGAGGTGTGCAACCTCTCTGACCCTCAGTGTTTACCTGTTACCTCTGACACCCCCTCATGAGCACTGTAGACCCATGGGTACAGAAAGGGCCAGTGGTGTGCCCTAGGTTATGGGAAGGCCATACCAGGCCCTGCACTGGGGAACCTGACTCAGCTCACCTGGTACCAGACCCAGGTCTCCCCTTTCCCATGCCGTCCTTCTCAGGGCAGAGTTCAGTGGGTACAAATTGCCTGGCCTTTTAGATGGAAGGGGAGGTGGTGGACACAGCCTACCTCTGCTCTGAGCTGCTGGGGGGTCTCCTTCCTCTGGTTGCCATCTCACCGCGCTGCCTGGGGCAAGTCACGTGTCTGGGGAGGCCCAGGTTCAGCGTTGACACCCACTTCTAAAACTGACGGGGACCTGCGTCTCAAGGGACCTTCTGGAGCACAAACAGCTGGGGGTGCAGCCCAGAAGGTCCCCCAGAGCCCCAGAGCCTCTGCACTCACCAAGGGCCCTGTGGGAGCCTGGGGTCCTGGATGCTGCCCCAGCAAGGGGCTTTCTAACTGGGGAGAGCAGGCCCCTTTCACAGCCTTCTCTGTACCTCAGACACAGCACTGGGCACTCGGGGGCAGCTGGCACGTGCTGCCAGCATGAAATGGAGTCCTCCTCTGCTTCACAGGACCAGCAGCGAGGAGGAGCACAGGGGCAGCTCAGGGCAGGCCAGGCCAGTGGAGGACAGGGGGCACCACTGCTCTGCCACACTCAACTCCCTGGGTGCACGAGTGCCTGCGGGTCTCTGCCTCTGCTCTCCTGCCCAGTCTACACCATGCAGACTCCCCAAGGATGGCGACTCACAGACCCAAGGGCCCAGGCTGCACATAGCTCCCACCCTGGTCTCTGCCAGGGACCTGCCCAACAGCAAGTCTGCTCAGGGAAGGACAGGGAGGAGCAAGGTGCTGGCCAGGCCAGCCTGGGGCCATCAGCAGAACCGACACCAGTGAGCTTGGAGGTCAGCCTCGCAAAGCATGAGGCTGGGCCCAGGCGGTCGCAGGCCCCTGAAGTTCCCCTGGGGACAGGAAAACATTCTAACTATTCTTGTGACTTTCACAACTCAACAGCAGCTTGAGAAACTAGAGACCTCCTGGGAACTGTTGGAACTTCGCAGAAAGTGAGGAACAAGACTGAGCTGCAAGCGCTGGAAATCCTCCTTCCAGAGCTGGGGAGAGTGCCGGGCAGCGCGGGCATCTTGCTCACCGTGCAAACCAGGCAATCTTCTGGGGAGTGGCGTACACCGAAGGCTTATGATGTGAACTTGAGGCTCTCTGATGCCAGTCACGGGACAGAAGGACACACACCCAGGAGCACACCCCTCCAACCTCAGCCACGGCCCCTGGGCACCCCTCCCCACTTGCCCTGCGGCTCACTGTGCTGCCTCCGCCGTGGGCTGCATGGTGGCCTCCGCAGACGTCTAAGCTCAACCCCCAGGGCCCCTAAACACCTCCCCTCACTTGGCAAAAGGGAGTCTGCAGGTTGGATCCTGAGGAGGGGGATGAGCCCAGATTATCCAGGTCCCAGTGTCATCAGCAGCGTCCTCTCAAGAAGCAGAGGGTGAGTCAGGGAGGACCGTGTGGTCCCGAAAGCAGAGGGAGGCAGAGGCGGAGGCGGAGGCGGAGACGGAGGGGGACACAGCAGGAAGACGGGGAAGGGGCAAGAGCCAGGCTGTGGCCTCCAGCGGCTTGGAGAGGCCAGGACACAGAGTCTTCTCAGAGAGGAAGCCCGACTGAGCCCAGGGAGGCTGAGCAGGGACTGTGGCCTCCAGAACCTCAGGTAAGAACCTGCGTGGCTTTAAGCCACTGAGATGGGGGTGACTTGTTACCGCAGCCACGGGCAGCTCTCCAGTTCCAGGCGCTGCTCTCCTGTCCGTGCAGGCAGGACCCACACACTGGCCCCCTGGTGCCCAGCAGGGGAGCTGGCTGAGGAGTTCTGGGAACTCCTCAGAGCCACGTTTTCCTGCCTGTCCACAGAAGTGCCAGCCACACAGCATCTCTCCCCACAGGAGGCCTGCAGCCCATTGCAGGGGAGGTGCATGGTCCTCCTGGGAGTCTTTCCTGAGCTGGTTGGGGGGAGGGGGAGGGGTGACCTCTGAGCACAGAGAGTTTCAGAAGAGCTCCAGTCGAGGAGTCACACACCAGCCCTCAGCCACACACCTGGCCTGCCCTGCTCCCGATTCCCACCGCCCTCCGTCTCATGCAGGTATACAGCAAGCAAAGCCTTCCTGGCCCATGTGGGGGCAGAGCGGGGGGCTTTTCCAGGCCCAACTGCCATTGGCACCCACCTTTAATGTACCACCATGGGATCAGTGCTGGAAAGAGGTGACAATCCTGTTGTCTTCCCAGAACTGGAGAATCACCCAGAGTCCTTTTCGTGCCATGGATGGCCCAGGCTACTGGAGCCCCAAGTGTGGGGCAGATTTGTGTCCCAGATTCATGTGTTGAAGTCCCAACTGATAGCACCTCAGAATATGGCTGTTTGGAGATAAAGCCTTTGAAAAGGTGATTTAGTTAAAATGAGGACACTGAGGTGGCTCTTGATCCGATCTGTGTCCTGCCAAGAGGAGGAGGCCGTGCACGGAGGGAGGACCACGTCCCGAGCCAGCAGGAGAGCAGCCTCACAACTATGGAGAGAAGCCCCCGGAAAAGCCACCTGCTGGCGTCTCCATCTTGAACTTCAGCCTCAGAATGCTGTTCAGGCCACCCAGCTGGCGGTACCTGTCACGCCAGCCCCAGTACACCCTGCCCTCCCTCAGGCCTGCCCACATCTCAGCAGAACACCAAGTGTCTAGTGATAATGACGTGCACCCAGAGACACCAAGGCTCTCAAAGGCACAGCCCTCAAGGGCAAGGAGGGCTAAGGAGTGAAGCCTGTTGTCACCTAACGCAGATTCCAAAGTAGGAAGACAATGGAGGCCCACCCTGGATAGGGCCCACCTCTACCCTGACTTACCCACAGCTGGACCCTGGCAGGAGGCCCTGGAAACACCTGAGTCCTGGTCTCTGCCCCTGAGCGTTCTTCTGATCCTGGGTGTGGCCATGGCCACCTCTCACCCGCCACCCTCCATAAGCCCCTTCACACAGTGAGCAGGCACCTCCGGCCAGTGAGATGCCAACCTTGTCCACCACTTGCTCACCCACACAGGACACTGTGGAAAGAACAGACGGTGTGCTGGAGACGGGGAGGACACGCGCCCTGTAAGCACCAGTCATATGGGTCCATCTTTAATTATGTTAAATATTAATAGAAGCACAACACCACCGTGATTCACACGACACCTCACACAACTAGGGGCTGCGGTGGGCACACCCGTGTGTAGTGTCTTCAGTACCAGGTCGTGAAGAACCTTCCATTTCGCTTTGGTCTGGGGTAATGGGCTAGAAAGCCACTGCCCAAGGATGGCATCTGTGCTGTCAACAGGAGCCAGGCCTCGACGGAGAGAGCAAAGGCAACAGTGTGGCCCCTGGAGAAAGGCCTGGAGGGAAAAACCATGTCTGGATGGCACTGGGCGGCACAGAGAGGGGGCCTGCATATACAAAAGAGATCGGTAATGAACCAAATAATATTGGAAATAATACCTTCGTAATACTTCTGTAAGAAGCAGAGTTACACGACATGTTATTCACATGCATAGGAGTGCATAAGAAAAACCCCTTGTTGAAATCATGGCTGATGTTGAATAGCAAAATATGTATTGGAAATGACAAGTTAATTGGCAGAGAAATTAATCTGTAAAGGCATTGTGTCCAGAGAGGAGGCCTCGTCAGCAACAGGACTGAAGGGAACCCACTCAGCAAATGCGCCCACACACACGCGCACACACACTCTGTATTCCAAATAAATACACACACACACTCCGAAGTGATATCTCCCTAAAGCATCCTGTGCTCAGGCCAGACTTCCCCTCTGGCGGCTGCTGTGAGGGCCTTCTGCAAGAGAAAGGTGGGGATTGTCCCTGCAAGTGGTGATCAGGACACACAGCACCTTCAGTAGCAGAAACAGCCCCGGCCGCAGCAGTGCTCAGAGCAAGCCGCACCCCAGGCAATGGGCGCAGGACAATGAGCTCAGCATCCCTTTTGCAGTGGCAGGAAGACGATAGCAATAGGGTCAGATAGCTGAGCAAGTGCACATCCTGGTGCCACCAAAGCCCAGCTATTTCACACACGAGCGCCAGTTGGGTATGTAGTGTTTGCACTTTCTGACTCAGAAGATGGGACCTCAGTCCGAGAACACGGGTTCACAGGAAGCTTCCCTTGACCACAGGAGTGCAAAGCTTCCTTGTCCCACCTTGGGCTGAATGCCAAGCAGGCCCAAGCATTCTTTTCCCCGTGACTTCCAAGAAGTGACAAGACCTTCAGCCCATCCATTGTAAACCAAAGCTGCCTAGAGTACTGGAAAATTCCATTAAGAACATTGCTCCTGGCAATCTCATTCCAAATTCCAGCATACTACATTAAGCCCAAGTTTAGCCTGTGCATTGTTTCTGAATCAGGATACCAGAATCTTGCAGCTCCTTAATGAGAGAGGAGCTGGAGAACTTGGATAACGAACTCGTTCCAGAGAGGTTCCGCGAGGGGCAGAGCCTGCAGCCAGCAAGGACCCAGCACTTGAGCCCCTTGAGTTCTCTGAGGACCTGCATGCCTCAGGACTTCAGTCACTGAGACCCCACAAAGGGTTCAGCTCCTTGAGGATGCAGGATTCCGGCATGCAGCAAAAATTCCCCTTCCAAATATAAACAGAATTTCTTGAGAAAACATCTAAAGAGGCAGGAGGGAGAGCTAGGGCTAGTCCAATGCAGGAAGTGGTTTGTTAACGCATTCATTTTCTAGTTAAACATGAAGTCTACAAGGGCAGAACGCGAGGCTGGAGATGAACAGCTGCCAAAAACAATTTTTTTCTCTTGGAAACTGTGAACAGGGTTTATTTCTGATGTCACTGGAGAGCTGACTTGGGAGTAAGAAGAAAAGAAAAAGAGATTCCATTCTCAAAAGAGGTTCCGTACTCCACCCAGATGGGGTGAGTGATCCAATCAAGAGTGTTGCAAAACTGCTCGTGAGCATGAGACGTGTACATTCCGGCCAGTCCAAGGCGAGAGCGCTGGTACTTCACAGGACCCCAGGACTGTCAAACCCTGGACTCAGGCTGTCCTGGAGGTGGCTGAGCAGAGTTGGGCTGTGGCCTCCCCAGGCCTCCTCTCTGCACTGCAAGCCCGTCCCTCCCCAGGGCTCCGGGTGCTCACAGAGCAGAACTCAATTCCTGCCCACCTGCAGCTTCCAGTGGCCTCTGGAGGGGCGCTGTGGGGTCAAGGGCTAAGCTACTGAACTTCACAAAGGAAATTCTGGAATGGTTCTAATTAACAGGTGCCTGGGGAGGAAAAGAAGATGGAGTCTCCCGGTTTTCTCCACACTGTGTGTAAAACAGCTCCCCACCGAGGGAGACGGTTCAAGTCATGGCAATGACAGGGTCGCTGAGCCCCATGCCTACAGCCAGGACTAAGGTCTCACTGTGTCTTCCACGCAAACGCTTCATCGGCGAGGATCTGCACCAGCCGAGCATTGAAAGGCCCATAGAAGTCCTGCAAGATCTTCTGTGTGACCGGCCACATGGGCCCCAGGTTCCGGTCCTCTGGACGCCGTGCATTGGATGCAGGGCTCTTGGTCATCAAGGCCTCTTGCTTCTCACTTAGGGGCCCTGGAACGAAAGGCAAAGAATCCCATGAGGCCAGAGGCAGGGCAAGCGGCAAAGGGGACTGTGCAAAAATCCCAGCTCTGCTCTGTGCCGAGAAAGGGATTTCCTTCAAGAGGAATGTGTTTGGGGCTTCAAATTCCTTGGCTGGATCCATTTGGAGGAGATGGGGGAGGGAGGTGGAAATACCATTAAGAAACAGCAAAGGAATTCTGGGCAGTGTGTGAGGCCACCCTCGGGGAGTCCCGCTGGTGCTCAGGACGGGCTCACCTCGGGGACTTGCTCCAGCTCTGCTTAAAGGGCTGCTTTCCCGGGCAGCAGCCTGTTCTGAGCACTGAGAACCCTGCCAGGCACAGTCCAGGGGCTTAGTGTCCTGCTGGCTAGCTGCTGGGATTCTGCCACAGTCATTTCCACGTGGGCTCCTGATGCCAGGGGGTCCCTTTTCACCTGTGTGTCTGGCTGTGAGGTGGCCATGGCGGGGTTGTAGGCCACCTGTGCCCAGAGTCCCCGCTGGCTGCACCTCCACCTACAGCAAGTACATCAGTGAGGAGACGCCTGTGACGAGCTGGCAGGGCTGCCAGCTGAGGCTGCCACATGAGCCCAGGCATGGGACACAGGCTGCTCACTGGCTTCAACCCACCCATCATTGGTCAGGCCTCTGGAGCCCGGGCTCTCGGGATCTGGACAAGGTCCTTAGCAAATCCCAGTGCCCTAAGGTTATGCAAGATAAAAAGTGGGCCTTACTGTCCCTCTTAAGGACGAGACACAAGCTCATTAAGGTTAGGGAGTCTTCAGGTGGCCAAATTTTTAAAAATGAATAATTGGTTCTAGTCCTTAGAAAGAAAAGTGACCACACTCCAACACATTACCAGCTCTCCCAAAAGGAGAAAGAAAATCAAAAGACCCAGTGAGGCAGATATATTTTAAGAAATATTCAATTAACAAAATTCCCAGGCAAGGTCCTTGGGGCCGCAGGAGGCACTCGGGGAAGGAGTCGGCCCGTTCTGACCCTGCCTCAGCTTTGGCCACTATCCTTGGGTGACACCTCCCCATGGACAGCATACCCCCACCTGTATGTGTCCCTGCCAGCCATCGCCATGGGAAGCAGTGTGGTCTGGGGCACAAAGTGCCCTAGGGACTTGGGCTGGTGTCCTCAAGCTCAGGGTAGGCTCACCCTCCCAGAGCTGTGGCCAGTGACCAACAGTCACCAACTCTGGCTCCAGGGATCCCCAGCGACTCTGAGACGGTGCAATGGCCAGTTCCCTCCTCCACACCCCGTGCCTTCTGCAGGGATATTCCAGCCACCAACATTGCCCTGTTGGTCCTTCAAAGCTCCAACCACACACCCTTTCTTCCCACGAAGCTTCCACAATCCTTCAGCAGCTGGGGTCCCCAGTCGTCAGATGGGGACACACCTCCATGACAATAGTAACCTCCCCCCATGTCACGCCACCAGTTACTCAATGAGTACAGCAGTGGCCTTGTCCTCTCCTTGTGCTGGAAGACCACCTCCTCCACCCCAGAGACTCCCTCACCATGCCAGGCACAGTGGCCAAGGGGCTGGTGCTCAATAAACAGACACTGACCTGGCCTCTTTGGAATTCCCTGGGCTTCCCAGCTAGCCCATCCCTGCCCAGCTTGCTGTGACTGTGCTTGACCCAGAGAGTTCCCCAAGAGCCAGCCTCCATGGGGCTCACACTGGGCCCCATCAGTCAGAGCCATGTCACATACCCAGGTTCAGGAACTGAAAGACCCTGTGCATGGTGTACTTGACATTGGATGCGTGGTCTTCCAGGCGCAGAATGAGAAACTGATCCTTATTAAAAACAGTGAGCCAGTCCAGAAGGTACACGGCATACAGCCCCACCTGGAGCCTCACCTAGGACAGAGGAGGAGGGCATTATTTCAGGAGGCATGTTCCTGGCTCTCTAAGGCACTTTTCCAAAAGCATTACGGCCTTCATAATAAAGCAACCCGGGAGAATTAGCCTGGCCAACAGTCGCCTTCAACAGAGGTATCTGAACACAAGGTGCCCTAGAATCGCCACAAAGAGTCTGTACTATGTGGACAGAGAATTTCTACACTCTGGCTGCACTGAATCCTCACCACAGCCCCACAGGAGCGCCATGTCTCCACGTGGCTGGTGAGCACTGGGTGTGGGGAAGAGGTCAAGGCTGCAGCAACCAAGGAAGCATGTGCTCTCTGCATGACATCCCAGCCCTCTCCCTGCTCCCTGAGCAACCTCTATGTCCAGCACACAACAGGCTGTGGAAATCCACCGCAGACGCTCTCAGACAACCCAGGCGCCACAGGGACATCCGTGGCCGTGAGCTGAGCACATGTGGACGTGACTGGTGCAGAAAGAAGCCCACAGGCCCCAGGCCCTTCTCCTGTCCACCTACTCACTTCCTGGTCCTCATCCTTCTGTTCCTTTCTCTTGTGCCAAACTGCAGCAGTGCAGTCAAGAGTTAACCCAGAGAAAGGTCTGGCCTCCGCCCTTGGCTGCTGGGAGGTGATCTCAGGCCCTGCAATGCACTGCCCACCAGGAGTATCTTGGCTTGTCGGAGCTTTGCCATGGACAGGCTAACAAAGTGACTAACGACGGGGCTCTGGGCTACAGGTAGGTGTCACTCCTGACCTCTGGAGAGACTGGAGACCAACAGTCACAAGGCAGTGAGTAAGAGAGTCCCAGTAAGAACTCTGGGCACCAAGGCTTGGTGTGACAATAGTCCACAAGTGCGATCACGCATCCATCATGGCTGGGGGGCAGGAGCACTGCCCACGGCTCCCAGGGGAGAAGAGGACAGGGCTCTGTACCGGCGCCCCTGGCCCTGCCCATGCCCTTCTTCCCTTGGTTGACTTCAATCTGCACCTTTTCCCTGAAATAAATCGTGACCACAGAGATGGCCACCTTCAGTGTGCCCTGTGAGCTTTTCTAGAACATGAGTGAACTTGGTGGTTTGGGGATCTCCTCCAGAACTTGCAGTGGCATCAGAGCGAGGGCAGTGAGGGAAGCCTCCTCCCCACCTCCCTGTCTACACCCCTCTCCCTTTGTCCATGCCCGTTGCTGCCCTCCTGATACACAGCTCCTGTCTGGGCCTACACACACACACCCTTACCTGGCCACCAGCATGTGCTGGCCGAGCAGTGAGCTGGCCACCACCAGCCCTGCTCAGGCCTCCAGAGCCCTCCACACAGAAAGTTCTTGTCCAGTTTGACCTTCTGGCTCACCCCTCCACCTGGAGCACCTCCCAGCGCTGGCTCCTCCTAGAGCTTAAGGCTCACTTAGGCTTCTTGCCCTTGACCTTGAACCCCTTGAGTGCAGGGTCAGTGGCTTCAAGGAAGGCCATCAAGCCTTCCTCTGGAAGACCCTGTGTCAGTGCCCAATATGGTCCCCAGCATAACTGCTGAGCTCAGTTAACAATCAGATGAAGAAACACTTGAAAAGTATGTGCAGATGCTATCAAGTTTCATATCTTGCTATTCTTTTTCCATTTCATTATTTTTCTAACGATGTAGGAAGATGGGGAGGAAGGAAAGCAATTAGAGGGAATAGAGTGTTGTCTCCAAAATTCATTAGCTGCCTCCGGCCCACAATTCCTCTCTACCCATACACCAGCTCATAAAAAAGACCTCAAGCTGGGCCGGAGCTGCGAGGAACGAGCCTGCGTCAGCCTCAGAAACGAGACCGCGTGGCCTCCAACGCCAAGGAGCAGACCTCTCGGAGCTTTTCAAGCCTCTCTCCCTGGCATCTCGCAGGCTTCTCCCTGGGGGGAGAACAGACTAATGAGGTTTATCGCTTCCAGAGAGCCTGGCTTTGCAACTAGAGAACCTTCTGGAAGGAAAGTGGTCAAGTGTTTGTGCAGCATGCTGCCCCTCAAGCGTAGCTGTAGCCTGTCCCTGCACCTGGCCACAGTGACAGGATATTCTCTGAAGGTTCATGCCCACCTGGTCAGAGTCCCTCCAGTGTCCTCAGCGGGCCAGAGTCCTGGGGCCGAGTCCTGCAGTGAGCCCTCCTGATGGACAGGGCTGTCCAGGCAGGGAGCATGCAGGCTTCCTGGGCACTTGGCTGCTCCCCAAGGGACAAGCTCCCCATCTGCCCAGCCCAGCACCCCTCTCTTCCCACTCCAGCCCTGTCCACTTACAGCCAGGGAGGGTTCTAGGCACCCTGGGGACATTTCTGTTCCTATAGCATCACCACTATGACTGGGAAGCACAAGGACACTCGAGACAGCCCCACTCAGAGTTCCAGCTCCCTTGCTTTGCCCAGGTAGGGTTCAAGTCTAAACCACACAGAGAGGGCCCCGGGGCAAGGGCACAGTGCATTTAAAGTGGAAAACACCAGAGCTGAGAGAAGCCTGGAAGTTAGGGGGCAGACTGACCCCATGTCAGAAAGTCAGAGAACCAGAGGGGGAACAAGGTCAGCGGTCAGCACCCATCAGAGCCACTTCAAAGAGCAATACCTCATGCGTGGGGCTTGTTCCACCACAGGGAGCCCCAGGAGCATAGCATGGCAGGAGGCCAAGTCAGGTTGAGCCTGGCCAGGCCCAGCTTCTGCCCAGATGCACTGAGCTCTGTGTCCCCCACTACGATTCAGATGGGACCTCGCACATTCTCTCCACATCTCTCCCAAACTCCCTGCACATTCATTCATTCATTTCTTCAGCTGGTGTATAGGTAGCAAGTTCGCACCATGTGCCAGGGCCCTGCTGCAAGCAACGGAGATTGGATGCTGCTTCACAGATAGCTGTGGCCTTGTGGGGCTCCAGTCTAGTTTGAGGGACACAGCTAACCTGACCAAGGACTAACATTTGAAATCACCAATGGTGCTACAGGCTATGGAGAAAAATTACCAGTGGAGAAAGAACAGGAAGTCAGGCTGGCAAAACACCTGAAGGACAAGAAGCCTCAGCAGGCAGGGGAAGTGCACCCCAGAGAGAAGCAGCCACCAGGGATCCAGGGTCCAGGTGCAGGACACACCCGCAGGCAGGCCTGCTCCATAGATCAAGTCCCCTCGCAAAATTTCTGACTCAGGAGGTCTGAGGGGCGGAGTCTGCACATCTGGCAAGTTTGCAGGGACCATACCTGTGAGCCCTGCTCCAAGGCAGAAGCCCTGGCCAGTCTGCGGATCTAGAAGAAGAGAGTAGGCTGTGGCGGTAACAGAGAAGGAGGTGCCACAGGGAGGCGGTGAACTCACTAAGAGGTAACAGGGTCCCCACAGGTCCTAAAGATCTACCCCTGTCCTGTGGGCTGTGCTGGGATTTGCAGCAGGAGGGGAATTCTCTTCTTATCCCAGAAGTGAGGCTTCCCCAAGATGAGCCAGACCCCCCTTCCAAGTTCTGGGCTCCTCCTCCTGTGTGCGGACTCTCCAGGGACAGAGAAGAAGGGAAAACGAACCCAGGACTTGCTACAGCTACATCCATCCTGTCCACTGTTCTGCACCTGCGAATGTCCCTTTGACCACTGGTGCCTGCTTAATTGTCACCCCAGCAAGACATAAAAGCACAAGGAAGGGGGGACCACCCTGAATTCCTAAGGCCACCAGACCTGGGGCTGAGTACTAACGTAAGGCTAGCTCTGGGTAGGAGGGAAACCATCCGTGAGCCTCAGTACGCCCATCTGTAAAATGGAGAGGAAGTGGACCCACACACCACCTGGCTCCCAAGCCCACCTCTGCCCTCTGGGTCTGGGGTCATCTGAACCAAGTCACATCTTCTTGCCATATTACAGAGCCCCTGTCAAGGCAGCTGGGGTTCAGGCCTGCTATCTCTGTGCCCCACCTTCGGATAAGGCAGTCTGGGTGACAAGGCAGAGGGCAGGAAGCCTCTCCGGTGAGTGCCACCGCCCTCCGCAGCAGTCTATGCCCCATGTGGCTGTGTCAGGCAGAGGCTGGCCCAGCCACACTCTGGGCAGACGGTGGACTGACCTCACCCGGGAAAGCCACCTGCTGAAAACTCCCTGCTGAGGAGCACCTGGCCTCCTGGGACCCAGCTGGAAGGTGCCCAGGTCGCCACCAACAACTGTTAGTGCAGGAGAAAGTCTGGGACCTCCAGGATGGCGCCTTGAGGGAAGGCAGGGAACAGACCAAGGACCAAGAGGAGACCCTGCAAAGAAGGTCAAAGTCACCGGCGGGGAATCCTAAAACCAGAGGGACAATGCACACTGCAGAGAGGCCCTTCAAAACACTCTCTCTGCTGAGTAATTGCTGCCTGTGCTGTCAGGGCCTCCCTAAATGACAATCCTATTCTCTCACACAGGGAGGGGACCGTAGGTGACGGGGTGATGGGCAGGGAGGAAGCAGGGAGCCTGCTGCAAGAGCCCTCATTGTTCATCCAGCCTCTGCATCCAGGATATGGCTCAGCAGCAGCCTCTGATCAGAGATGGCCAAGTGCATTTGCACATTATGACGTTTCTCTCTGGGTTTCTGTCCTAAAATCCCCTCCACAATGTGCCCCACATAACCACAGCCAAGTGGGCGCTCTGCACGGGGTGGGCGGGGCGTACGCACAGGCATGGCGTTGTTGAGGGTGTTGTTGTAGACGCAGGCGCGCAGTGAGTAATCCAGCATGCAATTTTCGAACAGCTGCAGAGCTTCTGTCACTTTCTCATGGAAGTCGTCCGCAGATTTATTCGAACTTGCAAAGTAGAGATAGTCAGAGTACAACCTGTGAATACAATAAATGGATGATGTCACCATCCGCCCATGTGAAATCACGCCTTGCGGGTGACAAAGAAAATCAATGTGCAATTACATTATCTGGTTTTGTTCATTAAGAAACAACCATTTCTCTGCCTTCCCTTGCAAAGGAGCCCCTCCCTGGTTCCCTTCTCACTCCACCCCTCATGTGCCACCCCTCCTCCCCAACCAGAGAGGTCTACGCTGGCCCCAAACCACCACCAGCAGGATTTGCAAGGCTTCCTGCCACCCCAAGCCCCCTCAGGCCAAGGCTCTGATTTTACAACACCCTATTACAGAAATGATCAGTAGCAAAAAGACACCATGAAAATGGTGACACTCCTTCCCATCCTCTCTCCTCTTGGAGGAACACAGGGTGCTTGCAGTATCAAGGGCCCCTCTGAAACTCCTGGCTCTTCTCAAAAGCATTCGAAACAGTTTTCAAAAAGTATTAAATGTGTGCTCCTAGGTTCAAAGGAACCTGTTTTTAACCCAACTGCCAGGCACTTGCACATAGCAGGGGAACACCTGCAGGCTGGGTATCCACGCAGGCCTGCTCTCTCCAGGGACTCCACCCACACCCCTACCCACACTGGCCACCGGAGCTGGTGGTCTTCCTTGACCAGACTCAACTTCTGGCCACCCATCTCTGTCTGGTCACCCTATCTTAGTAAAACTCCTTCTGTGAAGGACAAGACAGGGGAGGCCATTGTTTTGGGCTAAGCTTCTGCCCTAGGCTCAACAAAGACCAAAGCAGAATGCAGTCCTCCAGCCAGCTGCCTGGTGAGCAAACTGGGCTAGAAAAGGCTGGTTTTCCAAAACAGAGTGGACTCCCAGCAACCGATCAAAAGCAAAAGGGGTTCGGTCAACCTGAGCCTGAGCAGAGTCCCCTCTGCTGTAACCATACTACAGAAAGTGACTTTGGAGTAACCGACCCACTTCCCACTTCTGCTGGACACTCTTCTTCTGCCTGTCGTACCCACCCTGGGCTCGGCTTCTCGGGAGCCTGGCTATGGCCAGAACAAACGCTGCTCCATCCATGAATTCCACTCACAGAGCTGATGGGATCCTTAAACCCAAGCTGCTGGAATTTGTTTTTCAGGCACTGCTGAGCTGTTTTAGCCAGAATCTCCCAACCCCCAAACTGAATCACCCTCTTCGTACGATCAGGGTCCTCGCTGCCCGGATGTCTGATCTCCTGGCCTGAGTTCAGCAAGATTCTAACCGGCTACTTCGGGCAGAACCCGGTTCCCTTAAGTTTCCCTAGTGACTTTCCACCCTCCACTCTCTGGCTGTAAAATCACCTTTTCTGACTGCATTCCAGGTTGAACCCCATCTCTCTCTTCCCCTACAGACTTCCAGCCTGGCAGAAGCCCTGGTAGAGCCTCTCTCTCTCCCTTGCTGCAGACGGCCGAGGAGCTGCCTCCAATGGAACTAACTGCAGGTTGTGAGCTTCCTGATCCTTTTCTGTCTCTGGCTCGGCAGCAGCCTCGGCTCAGAGATGGCCGAGTGCAACTGCACATTAAGACGCTTCTCTCTGGGTTTCTGTCCTAAAATCCCCCCCACAGTGTGCCCCGCATAACCACAGCCAAGTGGCCGCTCTCCAGACGTCCCCTCTCCGGCCTTCACCATTCCTGCTGTTCGTTTCCCCAGGGGTTTACCCTCCTCTCTTCTGGCGCACACCTTCCAGTGCCCGGCAGCTCTTCCTGATGCCTTTGGCCCCCACTGTGGCTCCCACCTGGGACAAGTGGCTAGCTGACCTCAGAGTGGCACCAGGGCTGCACACAGGGCTTCCCTCTCCTCAGCTCCCTGCTTTCTATGCCCCAGCCCCTATCCTGGCTCTCCTCTTCCCAGGGCAGGCCAGCCAGCCAGTCTCGCTACGCACATGTGTCTGGGGGTGAACTGCTGCACTGCCAGCCCCCTCTCCACCACTCCCACCTGGACTCACTCACCCCCGCAGAAGCAGAAGCCTCGCTGGCTGGCCACAGGGCTCCTTCTCACCGCCCTTACTTCTCCCCCACTGCCATGTCCTTCTTGGGGGCAGGAGCAGGTCTTTTTCACCTCTGAATCCCCTGAGAGCTCCTCCCCCTCCAGTGTCCACAGAGGAGGCCCCTTTGAGGCCTGGAGATGCTTGGCAGATGCCCACAGGTTGCCTAGAATCCAAGCGCACCCTAGCGGCATCTTGTTGATCTCAGTCTGGTCAGACCCAAACCCCAACAGGATTTGTCTCAAAATGAGTCATTAAACATACTCAGGAACCGGTGAAAAGACTGGCCCACCAGATCCCACAGGCACTGTCCCATGACCAGTCCACTGCCACATCAGCTGTGCTACTGTCCTTCAAAATCATGACACGCAATACCCCTGAAATCCTGCCCAGGACCCTGCAGGGTGGGGCTCAGGTAGAGCCTACAGGCTGACTGACGGAGGCCAAAATCAGATTTGCAAAGACCCCAATCAGTCCTAACTGGGAGCAGCCCAAGCCACGATGTCAGTGAAAGTTCACAGACGCCTCTCAAACCGTTAATGAAACTCCATGTACCAGCCTGAGCCTGGAGCTCTCACCAAGGATGCCACAGAGCTACCCGAATGGTTTGGTGGAACTAGATTTCCATCACTTAAATCCCATCACAAAAATGCAATCACTGGCTCAAGGTTTCCATACTGAGAGGTTTTCCCCTTGTAGTAATAACATTTCTTGTGGACATTTGGCTCATAAATAAAACAAGAGTATGTAAACTGGCCTCAATTTTAGATACAAAATAAATTCATGAAAAAGCTTCTGATTGCATACAATTCCCCAGAGAAACCTGGGACGTGTCTAGCGTCCCAGGCGAGTGTACCCCCAGGTGGGACTGCAGGTTTTCATCTGCCTGGGGGGTGACGAGGTGAACTCATAACCCTGACCAGGCAGGGCCACTACCTCCTCGGCAGGGTGAGAAGCCCTCAGTCCCCTCCAGGTCTACCCACAGCTGGGCCGGGCTTCAAGAGTCCCTGGGCATCACTCTTAGGGCCCACGCTGGGGTCCTCTGCATCCAGCCCCATCGGCAGACACCCAAGCAGATGCGATTCCCCATAACAGATGGCCACTACCTCTCGACCCAGATTCTGTAGCAGGTTCAATATAACTACAGACTCGTCCATGTCCTAATCCGGGTACCTGGGTTTGTGAGCTTATTTGGAAACAGGGTCCTTGCTTGTGTAACTAAGTTGAGGATCTTGAAATGAGATCATAGGGGTTCAGGCGAAACAGAGAGGGAACACCATGGGGGACCTAGGCAGACAGCACGCTGCAGCCAGGAGCCAGGACATCGAGACCACTGGAAGTCACCGGCAGCAAGGGGCCTGGGGGAGATGCTCCCCAGAGCCGCCCCAGGGAACCAACCCTGCAGGCAACTTAATCTCAGACCTCCAGTCTCCTGAACTGGGAGGGGACAAATTTCTGTTGTTTTAAGCCACCAAGGTTGAGGCAATTTATTAAACAGCCCTAGGGAATGAATAGACTCTAAACCCAATCTCAAGGGAAACAAAGGATTGTTGATTCAACAGCACTCTCCCACCCAGGACCTGGGAACAGCGGCCCCAGGTGTGGAGAGGACTCTGGCCAAGTGGCCAGTCTTCCCACCAGGAACCCAAAAGGAGGCAAGCACAGCAAAGGGCCCTTCCTTCAGGGAGCACTCTAGGTCCTCCTGGAGAATTAGGCTGAAGAGCCAGGTGCGGGGTGGTGCGCACCTGTAATCCCAGAGGCTTGGGAGGCTGAGGCAGGAGGATGGTGAGTTCAAAGCCAGCCTCAACAAAAGTGAGGCACTAAGCAACACAGTGAGACCCTGTTTCTAAACAAAATACTAAATAGGGCTGGGATGTGGCTCAGTGGTCGAGTGCCCCTGAGTTCAGTCCCCAGTACATACCCTTCCCCACCAAAAAAAAAAAAGAAAGAAAATGTTGGGAAGGATGGCAAAAAGCTGGAGCAGGCACAGACACAAACAACTAATACAAAGAGACAGATCCACACGTCCACAGTTTAGTCTTTAAAATCAACCGCACAACAATGAAGTAGGGGAAAGAGACCAATGTGGAAAATACATAGGGGTACAGCTGACTCAAGCTCCTGATGAACCACCACGGCATGGCAGGAGCACCCGTGCACTCTTGGGATGCATTAATAGAGACACAGGCGAGGAGAATGTGGGAGGGTGGAGCCAAGTGACAGGCACGAAGGGGCCCAAAAGTACAGGCAAGAGCCTGTGGAGCTGGGTGCCAGATGGTGAAGGACAGAGTGGATTCCCCTGGGGAAGCAGAGACTCGGCAGGAAGGATCCTGACCCCCTCTGTCCTCCTGAAGGTCTGACCAGTGGGTAGAAGATTCAGGAACAAAGATCCGTTTCATAAAAGGGAAAATTTCTTCAGGCAGGGCAGTGGCCCTTGACGGTGGCAGCAGCAGCTGAGGTTGGAGGGGTGAGATCTCTGGGGCAGGGTGGGGCCCAGCGGAGCTGACGTCCGGGCAGCCCTGAGTTTGGGGACTGCCCAGCCCCCTCCTGCCAAGCCACCCCTTTTCCTTCCCCAAGCCACCGGAACAGATGGGTGTTACACTTGGCCAGGACTGTTTCCAACAGCGATTCCAAATATAAGCCCCAACCCATCCCCAGCCTTCTGCGCTGTGGTTATTTTAGAAGCTGTGGCAGGGGCCTGCGCTCAGGCCTGTGTGGCTTGGCCCATTCCTGTGCGGTGCAGGGGTCCTGGGGCCCAGAGGGTCTTGGGGAGGAGAAGCTCCCTTTAAAGGTAACTATGTCTCTCCCCATGGGGACAAAGGAGTGGCAGCAATGACCCCCGCCTCAAGGTCCCACCATAGAAAATCCAGGTGGGTGCCAAAGGCCACTGCTGAACTCACTCAGTGATGTTTAAGGACCACTGCTGTGAGCTGATAGGTCAGCTAGTGATGACCGTTAAAGCAAAGCCAGGGGCTCAGGGGGCAGCTCAGTGGTAAGCACTTTCCTGGATGCGGATGCCCCAGTCCTGTGTCCAGCAACTCCAGGGCTGAGAGCCGTCCAGCTGTGAGGTTGAGCGCCTGCAGCCCTGGGCTTCCAGCCAAGTGGATGCTAGTGGCCCAACGTGATGCCCTAGGCCCGGCACTGGGCACCACGCATGTTCTCACAGCCACCCCAAGATCTGCCAGCCCATCTCTCGCAGGAGACGGACATCTGGAGAGGTTCAGGAGCCCCAGGAGCTCACATGGCCCAGGAGCAGCCCAGGCCGCCCAACCCCAATCCTGACCCTGCAGGCTGTGACCTCGGGCCCTCGTTGTTCAGGGGAGAAGGCAATTCCATGGCTGAAGGGCTCAGGGCCTGTGGTTCTTGGGTTTCACTTGAGGCTTCTGTTGCTCCAGGTACACAATGACTCGGAGGCCAAAGTCGGTTTTCTCACAGAACTTACTCAGAAAGTCCCAGGAGGCTGATAAACAATCACAATGGGTGACAGCGCAGCAAACAAGCGTTCGGTGTGAACGTGAGGACCTCCGTTGCCACGGTCAGGAAAGGCAAATGTGTCTGTGGAACGTCACACTGCGCACCGGGAAAACTGGCAGCAGCCAACAGTGGGTGTTCTGGGGCCTCACAGGGGCCCCCAGCCGACCCTGCATCACTTGGGCGGGCCGGCGGGCACAGGTGACTGTGCAGCTCAGGAGACTCCAGCTCTCGCCCCAATGGATGACGGGTCCTGATGGGCCTTCCCTCTACATGGAGGCTTTGAGGGCCAGCTCGAGGTCACCGGAGCTGGTGAAACCTCTCTGCGGTCAGCCTCTCCCCTGCGGTGTCTCTGGGCACACCCTGCTGAGCTGGGACACACACAACACGCCCCCTCCCCGGGCCAGCAACTCATGACTCCCAGCGCATGGCGGAGCTGGGCAACCCTCGCCATCCAGTCCCCCCAGACAAGCGGCAGTGGTCTTCCCAGGCCACCCCAGAAGGCCCGTAACAAAGTCACTAAGGTCCCACTTCAACTCAGAAAAGCACAGACTCCCCGTGGCCTTGGCCAGGACATGGCCTGCAGTTGCCACCACGTGCTCCCTGGAGAACCACACTTGGACGAAGACTCCACAACGGCTGCTGCCCACCTGGGCTGGCTACCCGCTGTTCCCAGAGCACTCACCTGTGGCTTCTCGGTGACACTCATGGGACTGCCACATCTCCTCACCCATGAGCCCTGACAATAAGGACACACTCATGTCCCCACCTCCCCTCCTCCTACCCCACCGTCTGGGGCAACATGAGGGTCAAAATAAATGTGGTCCCAGGAACGAAAGCCAGAGTCCCTGGCCACACTCTTCCCCTTCTGCCCATCTCCCGCAGGAGACTGACACCTGGCGAGGAGAACTTCGCGACTCTGAGTCGGGGCCATCAATAATGACTATATATTCCTTTTCTACAAGGAAGAAAGGCCCTTTCACATGGCTGAGAAGGGAGCCTTCTGTCCCCTGAATCACAAACCGTGACTATCTCATCACAAGGCACAGTGAGGTAGGACTGGTCAGCCGACTCGCTGGTAGGAAATGTCTACAGCCACTTTGGGCCAAACACGCAGGTGACACTGCTGAGGCTCATTTTCTGCCAGCTAAGAACATCCGTGTTTGGGCCTAAAACACATATAGACAGGTGCGGCGCTCCCGGGCCACTGGGGCCACGGCAGTGTCTTCTCTTCCCACAAGCCAAGGCTCCTACGCACAGCTAGGCTCCTCCCGCACCTTGCCTGCCATCACATCCAGTGGAGACGGAACCTCTCCGGCCATACCAAGCATCCCTGTACCTCTGGGCAGCTCGTGGGTTGCAAAGCACCCCTCATGCTTCACCTGTGATGCTGACGATGTCTCTACAGGTGAGAAAACTAAGGTGCACGGAGGACTAGCATTTCCCCTGGACCCCAAGTCTGGCTGGGACCTCCCAGCCAAGCTGTGGCCACTGCACTGCAGGCACCCCAGGTCGCCCAACTCTCCCTGCTGCCCAGAGTCCCCTGCCCAGCCCTGGCCTGTGGGAACACCTCTCCCAGCTCCGCATCTTCTCAGGTAGAGGAACAGTGTGGCTCTATCCCGGTGTGGCGGGCCTCACACCTTCCCGCAGGGAACCGCCCTTTCCAAACAGTTCCTGTGGGAAGACACAGGGTGGCCCAGGGCTTTGCAAACACATCCCCAAAGGAGCAGTGTTGGACACTGGGGGGCTTCCAGCGTGGTGGCTTCTCTCCCACCAATAACTAGGCAGGGCCCCTCACTAGGTGCCACCCACCCAGAGTGGTCTTCAGAGAAGAGCCTCCTCACAAGGGCCCCGGCTGTCTCTGTGGCCTGGCTGCTGCCGCCCGTAACCCCTGCTCTGTGGACTGAGGCTACCCCCTGGCCCTTGGCAGCTGGACAGTTCAGCCCTATTAAAGTGATTTCAGGCCACTTCTAGGGCCTCTAGAGAGAAGTATTGGTGACACCCAAACAGGCAGTTCCCAGCAGCAAAACACCCGAGCTCACCAGGAACTCAATGGGCAGCGGCTAAGACAGTGCCACGCTCCTTCCAGACGGTGCCCGGTGCCCGGCCGCGGCTGAGGCCCAGGGAGGGAGCACTGGAGGGAGGCAGGGAGGGAGGCCCAGAGTCCGTTGGCCTCCTGTCACCACCTTCCTCTCCCAGGCTGCCCGCCTAACCCTTTGGAGGGACCAGGAGTTAACCGGCAGCCCTGGGAAGAGCCTGCGTTTGAGTCCTCGGCAACTCTGCCACGGAGCGAGGGCTACAGGAGTCGGGGGCGGCTCCCTCTACCAGGACACATCTGCATACTCACTCGGCGTTTCCAGGCCCAGAGAGGCCCCGCTGCTGGAGGAGGGCTTCGGCACAGGCTGCACAGCCAGAGGGTCTCGCCTCAAGTCAGAAGTGTGAGCAGCTCAGAGGCACCGTCTGCCCAGCTCCCTTCCGCCCATGCTGGTTCTTGTCCTGGGGCTGGCTGGCATCTTGCTCCCTGCCATGCGGAGCCCAGCAGATGAGGCTGGTCCTGGTCAGGCATCACAAAGACTGGGTCTTTGCTGCCCACCGAACTTTGCGAAACTGGAAGGTCATCCTGCTGTTGGCTCCCAGCCCAGTCCCCCAGGAACTGCCCTCAGCTGAAAAGACGTGGGGAGCGTCCCAGGCAGCCCGGTCCAGTGGCTGATGGAGAGGAGAAGCCTCAAATGGGAGCATCTCGGAAGTCCATCCTTAGCCCCACAGTGCCACGAGGGTTGACTGTGGTCTCCATTGTGACTGCATCAGAGCCCTACCCAGCTTCTTCTGTCCCCAATGCTGCTAACAGGGACTACCCCAAAAGTGCCCCCAGAAGCCCCCTGTACAGGAACAGTGGAATCAGAGTGTGCATCCTGGCCACCAACACAGCCCCCAGTGAAATGCCTGGGTGATGGAATCCAGCCTCGCTGCACATTAACGGTGCGATTCTGGGGAGGTCACTTAACTCCACTGAGCCCAGGCACCTCACCTCTGGGCACATCGTGACTGCCCTCTCACCTGCTGGCACAGCCCAAATGAGGACATGTCCAAAAGGCAAAGCCAGGCCGCAGCCCAGCTAAATGGGTGCTGGGTCATTTATTTCACAGAGGACTGTCCTGCCCCTGACTGTCGCAGACATCATGAAGGTGGTTGGTATGGATGGCACTGCCCAGGTACCTAAGGGCTCTGGCACATCAAGGGCGCTCAACAAAGACTCAGGGAGCATCCTGTTGGTTATTATTACTAGTATTACTGATGCATAACAGTAGCTAATGATTATATAATATTTCCCATTGGTCAGCACTGTTTAAACACATCACTACATATACTAAGTCATTCCATTCTCAGTCCTAAAGGTAAAACTATGCCTCCCATTTCACTGAGGAGGAAATGAAGCTGGGGAGGTCAAGTAACTTGCCCAGGCCTCAAAGCCAGTGAGCAGGAGAGCCAGGGTTCCAGCGCAGCCCGCCCGGGGAACACGCCCCTCTCATCTGCCGCCCCGCACACCACCCACGCACGCAGGCTCTCTGCATCAGAAGCTGCTCCAGCACACGCCTACGGCTCTCTGCAGACCCCGTGAAATCAATGAAACTGGGATTCCTGTCTAAATACTAGCCCCGTCATTACCGTGTCCCCAAGAACAGTGGCCTATAAAGGGATGCACTTCATTAAACGCCGTCTTCCCCTCCTAGAGTCTTCTCATACGTCGATTAATCATTTAACCAGTCCAGGGAGCTGTCTAAACATCAGTGTTTGTAAGCAGACCAAGAAAAACAGCTACCCGGTTCCCAGGCTCGAGGGACTGGGTGGAAATCAAGTTCTACTTCCTAATGGAGCTGAGTTCTCCTTCCTGGTGGACCCATCACCACGGAACGCAAAGACCAGTCATTCCTGTGGTGGCCCTTGCTGGGCACTGTGCTGAGACTACATGCAGAAGCAAGATGTAGACACCAAAAACCCCCCTAGCAGGTGGGGGTCTCCAGAATGCAAAGGTCTCTGGAATGGAGAGGAATGCACGGAGTTCAGGGGCGGGGTGGGGAGGCAGCATCTCCCAGCCATTTTTTCACATTGCATGGGCTGTACTCCTCCCCCCAGTTAAGCAAAATCTACCACCAGCTCACAAATAAAGAAGCAGGAGGCTAGGAGAGTGCATTTGAAAAGAGCCGTCTTTACCATTTAAGAGAAGAATTAAATGAAGAAAATCTGCTTGTAATTGGTGGCTTCTTTTTAATTAAGTGAGCCAATTTAGCATAGGAATGCATTTTTTTTAGTTCTAAATTGCAGCAATCTCTTATGGAGAGAAGCTTGGAACAAGAATTCTTGGCCGGCCTCTGCCACATGAACCATCCTACCCACTTCCTCCCATCATTCCTCTATTTTCCTGGGGTGGGGTGGGGGAAGGCCTTACCCTTTATATTCTTCTCCAGAAACTTAAATGTGATTCAGCCTGGCTCCCAAGTCCAACAATTTCAAACTCCCTTATCTTTGATCAATGACAGAAATAAAGGCTAAATGTGAATCTAAAACTAGACATAATCTCCTCCCCCACCAAACTGATTTGCAGAAGGAAAAGAACAATCTGGACAGATCCAACTGCCGTCCAGCAGCCCAAGGAATCTCCTACTTGCAGAAGGACAAGGTCACGGGATGACTGAAGTGGGTCAATGGCCCAGGAGCCAGTTAGACTAATGGGAACTCGGCTCTGAGCGTTTGTTTCTTCAAGAGTGACCTAAGCACTGGTATTTATCATCCTTTCTGGCTGGGATGGGGATAGGGCCAGCCACTTCAGATAGCCCTTGGGTCACAGGCTCAAAGGAGAGATTCCTATTGTTGCACATTTTATAAATGTTTAAGAATCCAAGAGACAGCTGCTGCTGTCAGTAACTCACAGGGAAAACATGCACATGAACGTCCAGTCCTGCTGTGGCTGGAAGTCACTCTTCCCTGGGCTGCAAAGCCCTGCACCAGTGTCCTGAGCATTGGGTGGGGAATGCCGAGAGCCAGGTGAGAGGTGACTGACCCCGAGGCATGGAAGTGTGACAGGACAGTGACTTGCATCTGGCCAATGAGATACAGCTACCAGGATGGGCTGTCACACCGTGATCAGGTTGCAAATGACCACCACTTCTGACTGGCCACCTTGTTCCTTGCTTCTCTCATGAAGCCAATGGCCACATTGGAAAGCCTGGTGGCAAGGGCCTGGGAGCAGCCTCCAGTTAACAGCCAGCAAAGAGCAGGGGTTCCTCACACGGGGGCCAGCAAGGACCGCTGGGCATCACCGCTGCCCCATCGCCTGCCCTCCTGGCCTTGGCCCCGTTACAGTGGCCATGCCAGAGTCCATGCCACTCTTCTGCTCCCAGGGGGCAGGCACAGGACCACCATGCAATACTCAGCACCCAGCACAGCGCCCAGCATGAGGCAGGGTTCGATAAGTGCTTAAACTGACCAAGTATTTCTGTCAAGTTGAGGACTAAGGAGTGAGAAGCCTCTGCCTCCCGTTCCTAGAACAGGGTGATTGTTGTTGGTGGTGGGGGGGGGGGGTTTAAGGCTTCTGGAAGGACAGTGTGGGCCCAAGCCTCCTCCAGAGGCCGACTTGGGGCTGGGGCTGGGAGCAAGTCAGTCAGGTCCTGCTTCTGCTGAGCCTGGATAGCATGGCTGCCCTCCCTGCCCAAGGCTCACCGTGTGCCCACTTCCCCCCTGGCTTCCCCGTGGCCCACCTTCCTTCCTGTTCCCATGACAAGCCCTTGCCCATCCTTGAAAGCCCAGCCTGACCTTGGCTCCGCCAGCTCCATGGCCCTCGCCACTCAGGGTTGCTCCCTCTGTCCCCTCCAGCTCCTGTTGAGTCTGCCGGACCACGACAAGCCCTGGCCATGCCTGTCTGCAGGGCCGGCCCCGCCCAGGAGCACCAATCTCCCCAGGCCAGAGCAGGGATGGCACACACTCAGGCCAGGCCAGACTATCCAGAGAGCTACCCACGCCTGCTGCTCTCACTCTGGGGCCACGAGGCTGGGCACAGTCTAACCGTCCCCAGAAGGAACCAGGAGAAGTGGCAGGAAGACATGTGGTGAGCAGAGGCACAGGCCTGAGAATGTCCCACCCTGTGAACTTGAGCAGGGGGCTGGGCCGGGTGGGGGCCAGAGAAGGAGCAGCTGTGAAAACACCTCAGGACCTGTCCTCTGAAGGCCCATGGTCAGGCAGCCCGACTGCAGGACAGCACCACCGCTTGTCAACCGTTCTGGGCCGGGGAGGCCAGCCTGCCCCCTGAGGAGAGGAGCCCAATTCCTGCCTCGGCAGCGTGGGAACTAGCAGGTGGGACATGGCCATCCCAGATCTGGGGCAGACGTGCTCCCAAGGCCGGGAGTTGTGCAGAGAGTGAACTGCCCCGCGGCACGGCCCAGCAGGCTCCCTCCTGCCCAGTGCCAAGGGACGGACAGCCCAGCTCTCCCCTGACAGCCCACTCAGAAGTGTTCTGAGACTCCGCAGGAGGGATGTGGAGGTCTAGAGGATGTGGACGTCCACTCAGCAGGGTGGACTTTCAAGCAAGCCCTCCAGTAGCCCCCACGTGGCCTGCACAGGAAAGAAGTCGGGGCGAGAACACACCAGGATTTAGACGGTAGTTATCTTGGTGGGAGACTATAGGTGTTTTTAATGACAGTTTTTTCTTTAAAGTGCTTCAATGTATTTTCTAGTATTTTCCACAACAAACATGACTCCTGTTAGCATCGGGGCCAGGATGTGAGAACTCAGGTGTGCATGTTTCCAAGGGCCACTGAGCCAGATCGCCACACACAGGGGCACCTAACAACAGGAATCTCCTCCATCATTCAGGGAGCTGGAGTCCGGGGCCAGGTGTTGGCACAGCTGGCTCCTCCTGGGGGTTCCCAGGGAGAATCAGCCGCGCCTGTCTCCCCGCCTGTCTCCCTGCCTCTGCCTTGCCAACCATCCTTGGCATTCCCTGCCTTGAGGCTACAAAACTCCCACCTCTTACCTGGCATGCACCCTGTGCCTTAGGGAGGGACAGCATCCCACCAACACAGTTCAGTATGACCTCATCTTAAGTACATCTGCAAAGACCTTATTTCCAAATAAGGCCACAGCTGTAAACACTGGGGCTCAGGACTTCAGAATGCCTTTTGGGGAGCCCGACTCAACCCATAACAAAATGTGGTTGGCCCAAAGGAAAACAAGACATGAAGGGCTGTGACCCCATCTCCAAACATCTGGCAGGTTCTCCCCATTTGGAAATAATAGGCCTGGACGATGCGGCTGTAAGGAGAAGAAAAGGGACCACAGTGTAGATGGCCCCAAGATGGACTCACTCTCAAAGCCAAAACGCTGAACGGCCTGATGTAGACTGCCATCCCAGGAGGGCAGGCCGGAGGCCCACCTTGTGCCTGATGTGGTAGCATTTAGAGGGAACGCTGGACTAAATACTAAGGTCCAGGCCTCCCAGCAGCAGCCAGGCCATGCCTGGACAGTCTGTCCACTATGGAGTGGGCTCTGCCTCGTCCCAGTGGCCGACCCCTGACTGCAAAGGCAAAGCTGATCTGCTCATCATTTTTCTTCCTTTTGGTGTCAAGGACAGCTGGAGAGCTCACAGTCAGGGCTATCAAGGAAAAGGGCATCAACGGAGTCAGAAGAAGTAAGACCACACAGAGGACACCAATATCTCTGATCCCAAGCTGTACCCAAGCCCTGACAGCAGAAAGCACCCCATGTCCCCAGGTCAAAGTGTCAGGGGCCAAGGCCCACAGACCAGGGTCAGAACTGCTAAGAAAACAATCTATGGTTTGTTTAAAGGCAGGAGGCTCGCCCTGGGAATAACATTTACATAAGAAATAGCAGTGGCATTGCAAGTTAAGCTTGTTTATTTTTTTTAAGAAGCAAAGTCTTGTTTGTGCTGGGGAAATGCTGCTTTCCCAAGTGCCTTTTCACTTCACCCCAAATGCTCACCTCTCCACGGGGTCCCTGAGCATGACAATCAGCTTGGCCTGTGGCTGAAAGGCGTGAATGAAGTCCTGGGTCAGGAATGGCGGCTCCCCGTCTGTGCTGTTGTCGTAGAAGAAGGTCCAGGCATTGTTATCCCACATGGTGGAGGCGCTGGCCTCCCCTGGAAACAGAAAGCCCCGCAACTGAGCAGCTGCCTGCTGGGGGCTGGGGTGCAGGCTCCCACTGCGAGTGAGCCAGAGGCCCAGCCAGGCTCGCCTGCCTCCCTCTTCAATAGCCATGACAGATGAGCCGGTCAGCCATGGCCAGCAGATGGACTCCAGGGAGAGGAGGGCCAGCGCTCCCCCCACCACATGGCTCCCGCCCCCACCCCAAGGACCTCTGTCGGGAGACTCAGGCCATCCACAGAACACCGAGCGTCCTCCGCCCCCAGCCTGTCTTCCAGGGTGAACAGAAATACAACCACCACCAGCACCCAGACCCTGCATTTCACGGTGTTTGGCCGCTGGCAGCGCACAGCTCTATGGCATTTGGAAAGCCCCTGAGAATGTACTAGACAGTTTCCTCTAAGACACATCAGGGAGCAAGGAATAGTCTGGGGACGCCAACCCTCTACAGGGAGTGGGGCACAGCTCGTCTGTCTTCCTGACTCCCCGGTGGCTGGTCGCGGGTACACTCTAGGACCCAGCAAGAGGAAGACCGCCAGAACCTCAGGGGCCTCAGCCTCGCATCTGTCTCTAAAAGACCATCTGTCCCTGCCCACCCCCTCCCCTGTCTGCACACAGCTGGCACCCACTCAGTGCTGGCTGGTGAACAGGCCCCAGCCCGGTTATCACTGTCCACGTGACCAAAGGATGAAAGAGCTGAACGCCCCAGAGAACAGAGGTAAGGCCAAAGCAGGCATTGGACAAGGCTCCCGCCGACACTGAGCCAATCCCGCTTTCTGGTTTGCTTTTTCGCGTTTGTTAGGCCTGTCTTCGGAGATTGAGAAAGAAAGGCAATCAACGCGTTCTACGCTCGCTTTCCTGAATGGTGCAGAGGCTTCTCTGACAACCTCCAAGTCACCTCCTCGGGGAAATCCGAGTCAAGGCACACGGTCTCGGTTCTATTCTGGCCTTTCCCCTCCCTCTCTGGTTTTTAAGTCACAACACCCTCGGATACAGAAAAGACCAGTCCATCGGGAGGCCTCTGAGCGTCTACTCACAATGAAAAAGAGAACGTAAAAGACAAGTGCAGCATCTGAATCTAGACTGGCACCAATTATGTCAGCTCTCCAAGGGAACTGGTCCAGAGCCACAGAGGCATGTATCCCTTGTGTCCCTCTGTCTGTCTGCCATCTGTCCATCATCCATCCCTCACCCACCTGGGAACCATCATTTGATGTCTAATATGCACCCTGCTTCGTGTCAGGTGCTGGGACAGATGAGGGAAATGACACAGGCATGGACCTCCCCTCTTGGCCCTCGTAGTCTAGGGAGACAATTCAAGAAGCCATCAGTATCACTTGAGGGTGCTAAGAAGAGTTAGGGCCAATGCCCCACAAACAGTCAGGGACCTTCCAACATGCCAAAGCCCCCACCCCATGGAATCTAGCCACCTGGGTCCTGAGCCCTGTGTGCCTCTCATTGCAGAGGAAAGAACCCCTCTGACCCGTAGCCATGGTGATGAGACCATCCATCTCTGCTGAGGACCTAACAGGGGAGAAGGGCTAAGGCAGAACTGAATCCTGCATCAGAGTTGGGCAAAGCCTAGAACTGGCCTGGCCCCAACAATCCCATCTTATAGATGTGTCTACTGAGGCCAGGACAGAGGCCTGACTCTTCATGTGGCACAGAGTGGTGTCACGGGTGGTGACAGGCAGGACCAGATGTCCACTCTTCCTCTGCCTCTGCACCTGCTTATCATGCCACAGGCTGCCACAAAACCCACCCAACTCTGCTTGAAGTAACTATCAGTGTGGTATTTTTATTTCTTCTTCTTCTTCTTTCTTTCTTTCTTTTTTTTAAAATCTAGCAATAACTAAAATTAGGAAACCAAACAAAGGCTTTCCTTTTCATTCATTATCTAAGTCTTTGTTTCCTGCCCCTGTGTGAATGTTTGTAGCTCTTTCATAGAACCTGAGACTTCTCCCAGAAGCACATGTCATATGCATTATGGCAAAATATTAATTAGACTTACTGTTTGGGGTGTTCGCCCCTAATTTTGCATTCATAAATAAGTAACGGCCAATTCATACTGCAGGTGGTGTGGGGGGAGGTGGGGGTGGGTAACAATCTCACTGGCTTCCAGAGACTTATTTCTGAGTTTGAAAAAAAATCGATCCTTCAGGTTTGGGGCACACATGCCTGCTCTCTGGACATGGGCATGCAGGGAGGAGTTCTCATTGAGCGGCTGATCTGAATTCATCCTGCTCATTCAGAGGCTCATTTAACCTGGGGAATCAAAATATAATAGATCTAGGAAGACAAAAAATTAGATCACTGCCTCAAGTAACCAGCTTGAGCAATATGTTGTAAGATTAAATGTCCATCTTTCAGAACACATCAGTCTGCCTCATCCAGTTAGATATGTTGGAAAAATAAGTCCAGAGATAGAATGCGACCTGATGACCAGTTAATGACTTGTTTGGGATACTGGAAATTTGCCAAAAAAAAATTTAGGTGCTCTTACAATAAAAAACATACAGGCAACTATACAAGGAGACAAACATGCTAATTTGCTGGCTATGGTGATCATATCAAAATATCATGTATACACCTAAATATATGCAATAATTCTTAGCATAAACATATTGGTTTTTAATAAGACACACTTGCATTTTAAAAAAAAAAAAAAGAAAAGAAAGAATTAATCAAACAACCTCATTTTGAATGCAAAGGGCCCAACTGTAAAAGACCAAGCAGGGTCTTTTAATCAGCAATTAGTCCAAAGATGCTACACAGAGTTCTGTCCATGTCAGGGAATGCATCCTCCAGCCTCATGCAGCCCCAGTGACCCAGTTATCAAAGCCCAGGTATTAAATCAATGACTAATTGGTTACATTTTATTTTTGGGGGGGAGGGGGTTCCAGGGATTGACCTCAAGAACACTCAACCACTGAGCCACATCCCCAGCCTTATTTTGTATTTTATTTAGAGACAGGGTCTCACCGAGTTGCTTAGCACCTCATCATTGCTGAGGCTGGCTTTGAACTTGTCATCATCCTGCCTCAGCCTCCCAAGCTGCTGGGATTACAGGCATGCATGACTCTGCCTGGCTAAATGGTTGCATTTATGATCCCCCAAACTTAAATCAGTAGATTCTACAAGAATCCATGTCACATACACCTACTTAATTTAAGTAAAAACAGACATGGAAACTTAAAAAAAAAAAATGTCATTTCAGCCATATTGAGTCTGCTTGGAGTTACAAAGTGGACTAGGCTTTTCTGCTTTGTAGTGATGTTTCAAATGAGGTGAACATTTTACACAGGCATAAGAGTGATAGCCAGTGGGGAGTTGGAGGCTCAATGGTCACCTGCAGCCATTGGCAAGGGCTCTGCAGGTGAGGCAGAGCTGAGCCAGGACCTCAGAGAAGTCCCCCCAACCCTGCCCAGCCCTGGGGGCCACGCAGACACCGTACCAATAATGATTTTGTTCATCTCGCTCGGCTCCCTTGCTGAGCCGGCCTGCAGGCCCTGATGGATCTGGTGTGCGGCCAAATCAAAGAGGTCCAGGTAATCTTCCACAGGGTAGCGGTCTCGCAGCCCATCTCGAAGGCGGACAATTCCTACAGGAGCCAAGAAGCCAAAGTTACTCAGGACAAACTGTCACTGCTAGGATGGTGGCTTCCTGGAGAATGACCTTAGACGGGGTAAAGGCCCCCAGGGCCCAACTGCAGCAGCAAAAGGCTCAGTCCAGGTACGCATCAGAGGGGGACCTGGGTGGAGGGGGGCTCAGCCAACTGGCTGCCCGGTTCCAAGGCACGCATCCTTCATGGGGTGGAAGGCACCAAAGGATGGGGACCTACTGAAGAGCTACAATGTGTCTAAGTGGTGGGCGAGAGTTCGGGACTGGCTGATGTGTGTACCAGCTGAGATCCTAATGTGTCCCGGCAGCTCCAACACCCAGGACACACACAGGGTAGCCAGTCAGGAGGTGACACCCTGTCCTCTTCCTTTTGGTCACCTACGTGTTCCAGTAGTGTGCCATCGGTCCAAATGTCAAGAGCCATTGATCTTCCCCTGGGTGGACACAGGTTCTGGGATCAGCCAACTTGGCCCTTGCTTTAAAAATGGGAAATTTCACTTGTGAACATTTAAAACACACCCCCAGACACCACAGCCGCCCGGGTTAGCATAAGTGGAAAGAGACGGGTCAAAACAACATGAGCTTCAAGGTGACCGAGCAGCACCAGCGTCCCAGGCACACCCTGTCCTTGCCTCTCCTGCCAGTGGCAAGCTGGTTTGCATTAAGGGGAACAGTGGCCCAGAGGGGAGTGTACCCAACAGCGGGGCGTGGGCTCAGCATGGTGAAGCCTTGGCTGCCACGCAGCACTGTGAAACCACAAAAGAAACACACCTTCACCCGCCCCAGGCTGACAGCCAAAGGGTGAGACCAAACATGGGTCAGGAAGCACTCAGAAGCTGGTCTAAGGAAGACTCTTGAGGTTCTCTCTAGGCAGCCTGGTCCTCACGCAGAGCACGCCCTGGGGCCTCCCAGACTCTGGCAGACAATGGGCCGGGTATCGCCCCTTAGCTCCAGTGACCAAACGTCTCCTGGCAGAAGGGAAAGGTCACCAAGAGGAAAGAGTGACCGCAGGGCCACAGGGTGCTTGGGGCTGGGTCCACAGTCAGCCCTGAGGCAAAGCAGGTAGAAAGCAGGGTCTCAGTTGTCTCAGTGGCACTTGATACTTGTGCGGCAGTCAGGGCAGGCCAGAGGAGCTGAGCCCAGGGCAGCTGCGTCTCCTCCACGTGTGGGGGCTCCAGGAAGCAGCCCAGAGCAGGTGCTGGCTACCACTGCCCAGAGGTCTGCTAGTCCCTGGCCCGGGCCCAGGCCCTCCCTGCTCAGTGCAGGGGTCACCTGCCAGGACTCTTCAGGTTGGGAAGAGCTACCCGATCTGCACTGTTCCCTTGCCCTACCCTCAGCTGGCACGTGGCTGGGGACGGGTTCCAGCCCTTGGTGTGGTGATGTTGGGTGACGGGGCCCTTCAGAGGTGCACAGGTCAGGGAGGCCCTTCCTGGAAGGGATTAGTGTGGGTCTCTCATGAGAGAGTGTTCTTCAGGAAGCCAGGCCATCCCATCGCTTGGCCTCTGCGGCACATGGCCAGTTCCCTTCTATTTCCAAGCTATGTCATCTGCAGCCAAGGGGCTCTCCTCAGCAGACCAGCGCCATGCTGTGTGGACCCTTCAACCCCCAAATCCTGAGCCAAATAAATCTCTTTCCCTGTAAGCGACTCAGCCTCTGGTATTTTGCTACAGTAACACTAAACTGACTGAAGCAACTGTCTAATAAATGGCCCACCTCCTCAACGCCCCGCCCTGCCCACTTCAGGGAAGGAATGAACCAGAGGGCGGCTGGAAGGAGCCACCAAACGCACCAAAGCGCTTCCGGGTCCACCAGTGCGGCTCCTTGATGGCCGAGAACTTCACCTCCGGGTGCAGCCGCAGGCGGTCGTAGAGGTCAGTGGTCCCGCACTTGGGCTGCCCGATGATGTAGAAGTGCGGCAGGCAGCGCAGGCGGAAGTGCTTGCCGTGCGCATGCGACAGGTGGCCCCAGAAAGCCTTGCGCAGCGCATCGAAAGTGGAGCGGAAGCGCTTGGAGTAGAGCACGTAGGAGTTGGTCAGGTAGGGGTCAGTGGTGTTCCTCCCCGAGAACTCCTCGTACCAGCAGGGGCTCTTGCTGTTGGGCAGGAACTTAGAGGGGATGACTGAGAACATCTGCAATGAGAAGGAGAAAAGGGAGAGCGGCCCCCAGGGAGGAAGAGTTAGCAGAAAGATTGCCACCACCATGCCATCACGCCCCAATCCCCGTGTGTGCTCCAATCTGAACTGTGTTTGACAGCGATTAACAGCTAAACTTGGTAGGCAGCCAATGACTATGTTTTCTTTTTCCCAAAATAAAAACCAAAAAAAAAAAAAAAAAAAAGGAGAGAAAAGAAGATTAAATGAAGATAAATGAAGATAAAGATTTAGTTAAAATCCATCCTATCATGATGTATCTCTCCCACACACATAGCAATCTAAATTAAATAGTTGGGATCTTTCTTGTTGGTCGTACATTTAAATAGCATCAAAACATCGATAAGCATAGAATTATTGAAAGTGAAACTGAGCCTAACTTTAAAATTCCAAATGATGGCCACCTACAAAACCAACTGTGGCCACCCCGGCTCGGTTTCAAGCAAGAAGTCCTAGAACACAATCATGAGGGGGGCGGTCCTTAAGTATTTCTAGCTGAGCTGTTCAGGACTTCAAACCCCCTTCCTGATGTTCCAGACGTGAGCAGACAGTGCGCCCTGATCAGCAGCCTGTCAACTCATCCCCACTATCCTCAAGAAATGTTAAGACATTTTCCTTCTACGTTCTCCAAGATGGGGCTGGAAGAGGAAGCAACCCTCTTTTAAAGTCCACCAGTGGAGGTCAGCAAGAGGCTACTCACATGCAGCTCCTGCCTCCTGAGGTCTTGCAGGTCGGGGAGCTGCCTGGTGGTGAACTCGATCCTGGCGGTGATGCTGCTGATGACCAGCTGGATGCTGGGATAGTCCTTGACGTAGGACACGTTATTTACAGGGGGCTGGTGGTGATGCTCCTTCAGGTCGCCTGGGTTTTCACCGTCCAGCAAGCTGGGGTTGCTGGGGAAGCCCCCATAGTGGAAAGGAGACGAGATGAGAAGCTCCTGGTGAGCCCCAGAAAGGATGTAGGAAGCCATCACCAAGGTCATTATGACCAGTCCAAACACCAGGCTGCATCGCTTCCCCTTCTTAAAGCGCAGAAACCCGCCCCAGGCCTCGTTCCCTTCAGTCCTCACTTCGAGAACAGCCAGCAAGTTCATCTGCTTACTGTCCACGCGAAGCAGGATCTTGTTTTCTCCTTTGCATGCGGGGCACGCCTGGTGACTCTGGTGGGGGCCCCCTCGGCAGCTGACCTGCTGTTTGTGTGCGTCGTCGGCTAAGAGCTGTAGGCAGCGGTTGATGCAGGGCCTCATGGTAGTGCCCTTGGACTGAGGCTTAGCCAGCCATGGGTGAGCCCCAGGGAGTACGGGAAGCCTTACGGATGTCCTGCGATTACATCAGATGGTGGGAAGGCAGCAGAGACAGACGGAGACACGGCAGGAACCAACGGGGGAGGAGGGGGAAGCACATGCTTTGGCTTGACTCTGCAAGACAGCAAGGGGAAGTGACCCCGATGGTCATGTTCTACAGGAGCCACGGCATCGGGAAGGCGGGGAGCGCTTCTGCCTGTCCCTCAGGTTTTCCCCATCACACCACGAGCAGTATCGCTGGGGAGCGTGGGGTCACGCCGCACATCAGGAGCGCTCATGATCTTCTCCTGCAGCCACGGACTGGCGCGCCATCCGCAGAGTTGCCCATGAGGGTTTCCACGGTCACATCCTGTGTTCCTTTGGGATGTTTCCTCTTCGTGGGGAGAAAGCTCTTAAAAATGTCCAATTACCTAAACATAAAGAAAGAAGACTGACTGGGTTACATGGTAAGAGCAAGAGCCCGGGACGCTCTTCCAGCCAGGAATAGCTGTTCGTTTCTCTCTTCCTCTTCTCAATTCCAGCCAAGCCTGCTTGGTCTCAACCAAGTCGCAGAATCATACAGGAGAGAGGGAGAGGTTTCGAGTCCCCGCACTTGGCTTTGGAATTCAATCTCTGCCAACAACTGTGGCCCAGCCACCAACACCAGCAGCAGCACGTGGGACGCCTGGTTCTGGGCTGTCCCCCACCCTCCAGTGTCTCCGCCTTCCTACTTCGACTAAGTTAAGGCGTCTCCACCCCAGGGCTCTGGACTATGAACTGGAGGGACAAATTCAGATATTAGTGCCTCCAAGTCAGTGGAAAAAGCTGAAGAACAATCAGGAGAACCGCTAGGATAGGAACACAGAGAAATAGAGCCTTTCCCTCCCAACAGTATCCACGGTCTTTCGCTGGAGCTAACCTTTACTATCAGCTTCAGAAGCAAAAGTTAATGAAAATTTAAAACAATGAAATGATTCTCTCCTTCAGCGGAGTGTATCATATAAAAAACCATTTGGCTTTAAGTTATTAAGCAATTAAGTCCAACGTACAGTGTTCCCCTGAGCAGCGAAACACTTCAGGTCCTGAAATGATTTTCCACTTCCGTCATCCTAGGGAAGACATGATTCTTAAAGATCCATTAACACAGTCCTGTGGTTGTAAAATGTATTGTTGCCCAAAGACATTTCTTTGTAGATGTCTTAAAAGGAGCACCGAGCGAGCAAAACAAAGAGGCCTACTTGGTTTCTCACCATGGTAGATCCCCTTACTGGCTGCGTGGCCTTGAGCGAGACATCCCACCTCTCGGAGTCTTGGCCACTCTCTTATAAGTTTGTAACAAGTACTGAATTAGCTATTATATGTTTGCATAAAGTCTAACACATATTTAGCATCCCATAAAAGGTATGTAACATTGATAACCATATCATCAATGATGATGATAACTATTATGATTTAAAATTGTGATGAACACCAAGGATATTTGAAATGCAATCCCAGAAGGAAGACCCTCTGCCACATGATCTTTCCTTAGTGATTGACAATCCTCTCCTCACACACCCCTCAAACAATCCTGTCCCCAGAGGCGGCATCAATCCTCCCTTCATTAGAGTCTCCTTGTCCTGGCTAGAGGTCGGACCAATCAGAACTTTCCAGAAGAAACCTTCCCTTGCACCGAAAAGCCTGTGTTCTGCGTGCCATCAGTAAGTATTCACGCTCCCATTATTCGGAGAAAAGGTGAAATGGACAAAATGACATGGGATTCGTAAAGCGGGGCTTTACTATGCTAATAATGTCTGTGTCACAAGGAAGAGAATACACAAAATTTGCAAAACAGAATTAACCAAGGAATTTTCATAAAGTCTCAAGGAACCAGCATGAGAAGAGCTGGTGAGCACGGGCTGAGAGGCTGGGGCAGGCGCGTGGGCCGTGAGGTTGCACAGAGGGAAGGTGGGAGGAGCTGCTCCCAGAGCCAGGCCAGAAGGCCCGGGCTCTGGCCTCTTGTGTCCCCCAGGGCAGCTGGAGGGCATGTGGGGAGCCTCAAGCCCAGACCTCTGCTTGAGCTGGCTTAATCACCCCTGACCCATTACTTGGTACAAACAATTCTTCCAAACCAAAGAAACAAAAGGGCAAGATCCCCTACTCGGAAAGTCCATCACTAAAGCCAAGAAAACATTTTCTCACATGCCGAAGTCCAGGCCACAAGTGGGGTCAAAATGAGACTCAACCAGGAGCTCCGCGGGAGGGAGTCTGCACTCTGCAGCCTCTCTCTGCAGAAGGCCTAATTAGATTCTTTTTTAAAACAAACAAACAAACAAACAAACATGGGCTTTGAAGCCTCAGAACAGGAATGTACATAATCTGGACCCCAAAGAATGGGCAAAACATTCTAACCAAGAGCAAAAGTATCTTATTCCAAGCAACATAAATAAACTTGGGAAGTCAGGGGAGGGACAGGCAGGCAGATGAGGGACGAGGCCTGCTGTCTACTGGGCAGCTGCACCTTGCAGCCAGCGGAGCTCCTGCAAGGCTGGCCTCTGACCACAGAGAATGGCCACAACTGGAGGTGTGTGGAAGCCCTGGGAAAACACTCAGATACAATGTACTCTCTGCTCCTGTCATTCATTCATTCATTCATCCCTTCACTCCCTCCTGGAAAAGGTCCTTCTTCAGGCATGCTCAGGGGTGGGGCCTGAAGCCACTGTAGGATGCGGGTGTGTATACATAGAAATACACACTTGGCCTCCTCCCAGCCACAGTTTCTGAATCCTTGGAGTGCTGAGTGTCCAGGAAGCTGGAAGCATGGTTTGCCACTCACCAGCCTCTTCCAACAACACATGAACTTATGCTAATGAGGTGACCCTCAGTGAACATCTAGGTGTCTTCAGGAGAGGGACTGGTCACCAGAAAGACAAGCCTTGGTTAGAAGCTTGGAACTTTCAGCCCAGATCCCCAGGTTCCTGGTGGGAACCTGGGGATTGAGGTCATAGCAGCAGCCAGTGAGGTGATCGTCAACTAATGCTACGATAATGGGACCTCCACAGAAGCCCCTAAAGGACAGGGAGCCACGGGGTTGATCGGGGTCATGGACATGCAGAGGGACAGCAAGGAACCACCTCCTGTGTTGTGAGACAGTCCTCCTGGGCACGCCCTGGTATCTGTCCCACTGTCAGCTCCTGAGCTGCTACCTCTGTGATACACTGTGCATGGCGGGAGGAGCCCTTTCCTGAGGACCCTCAGTCACTCAGGGGAGTTACAAATCCACACAGGCTGCTGTGGGAATCCCTCACCTTTCTGGCCATTTGGACATAAACATGTGCCCTGGGGACCCAGTACTCCTGACTGGTGCCCAAAGTGGGGCGCACTTGAGCCCATGAACTCCAGGAAGTCGTGACCTCCAGCTGCAGTCAGGAGGTACATAATTTGATGGTGTTGGAAACACCCCTGGGTGTCCTCTTTGAGGATAAAAAAAAAAAATCTTAGATTTTACCAGAACACACAGCCACTGTGTAGCACATAAAATATGCCTCCGTGCAGGTGGGTGAACTCCTATCTCACAGCCAGGCCAGTACCTGGCTGGTGCCCGTGGGAGCGAGCGAGAGCCCTGAGTTCAGGCTTCCAGACAAGCCCTCCCGTGAGTGAGCTGGTGCAGAGGTGGCTGAGAGGGGCGCTTTTCCCTGGCTGAGCTCTGTCCCACCTGGGACACGTATAAAGAAGGTGCGTGTGAGGTAGCCTCGGGCACGATACAGGCTGTGAGGACAGACAGGCGGAACCCAGGAAGTCCACAGACCGGGTTCTCACTGCACCCTGCCTGGGCTAGCCGATTCCATGCCCAGGGCACTGTCCCCCGCACTGCAGGACATTGGGCAGCATCCCTGACCTCTACTTATAGATGCCAGGAGCACCCCTCCCCTTAGATGTGACAATCAGAAACGTCTTCAGACGTGGTCACATGTCCCTTGGAGGGCATAGTCAACCCAGGCAAGAATTGCCACTGGAGGGGAAGGAATCCAAACACAGGGTGACCAGAGAACTAACATCAGGGGGGACACCCGAGCTAAAGCCTGAATGACAAGAAGGAGCCAGTCCCAGGGAGACCAGAGGAGGCGGAGCCTATGGAGAGAAGCCGGGGAGTCCAGGCCCCTGGGTACTCCTGGAGGGCAGACCTTTAGGGGCGTGGGCTGGTGGGGCACAGGGACCCGATGGGTGAGGAGGCAGGGGCCAGAGCTCAGCTGCCCTGAGGGCCAGAATGTGGAAGGGAGGCACACTGCATGTTCTTTCAAAGCGATCTGTACAATACGTGTAGCCATTTAATAACTCAGTAAAGAAAAATTAAATCATCAAATTACCACGACTATGCAGGAAGGAAAGCAGATTGCAATCATGATCCGTAACTGGCCTCTTCCACATGCCATGGATTATCCCACGGGCCACTGTTCAGAAGCCTGGCACTCAAGGTGTTCTTCCTTCAAAAGTACGCAGTGCGTACCCCTGCGCGCCACCTGTCTAGAATGTCCACGTTGGTGCCAGCGGACCCACAGTACACAGGGCACTCGGCATTCCCATGCCCACATCAGCCCCCATCCTCAGGTGTGCATTTCAGCTCGATGGCTGCCCAGCTGGGCTCCATTCTGTGCCCTATGGGTGCAGGCCCCTGGTGCAGGAGCCCGGCGCCACTGTGAGATCAGATAGCTACTCCCCAAATAGAAAGCCTCCAATTACTCACCTCTGCTTGGGTGCCCCTGTTAACCTGTGCACCCCAGGCATCATTAGCAAGCCATTTATAACAAACTTGTAATTGAGAGACCCAGAAATACCACTTCAGATGAAGTAATTGAATGCCCCCTCAGTGGAAGATCGATAAAGGGCATCCAATTTCACCCCAGGAAAAACTTATTAAATTATTGTAGCTATAAGCTGATAAAGCAGAAGAAAGGTATATGAAACTTCAAAGGAAATCTGGACAGATTTAAATAAATAGTTTCATTTAGGTAGAACATTTAAATCCGCCCTCCGGGGAAAAGGAACAAAATAGCTAATTATATTGTTTTACTTTTATATTTTAAGGGGGAAAATCTGATGATTCTTAATTAACCTTTACTAAAACACAAAGCCTCCTTCAGATTGGGACGTCTGGATGCTGGCGTCTCTCTTTAGGCTATATATATGGAAACACATTTTTCTTTCAAGGAATATTAATCAAAAAGTAGAGCAAGAAATATTTTTTTACATTTAGCTCGAAGATATCAGAAGGTTGTTGCTGAGACCCAGAAGAAAGCTAACAAAACCAAGGTTCTGCACAAGAATCTCAGCAGTTTCAATCATACACCTGGAGTTTGACAATTTTGAGCATATCATGGTCATTAATCAGAACAAAGCCACACTCCCTGATTGACACTCACCAGCCTCTGCATGGTGGAAAGGACACAGAAATCACCCAGATCTGAATTCCAAACTCCCATCTACCTAGGGACCTCAGACAAGTCACTTAAGCTATCTGGGCCTTTGTACTCCCAGATGGCATCAGGGGTCAGCAACAAATCCCCCACAGTGTCTGAGTTAAGAGCCTGAAGTTTGGAGCCAAGGTGCCCACGTTTGACCTTGAGCAGGACGTTCGACCTCTCTCTCCCTGTCTCCTCAGATGTGATAGGAAATGATCACCAGATCTCTATTGTCTCATTAAATGAACTAATTCATATAAAGTGCTTTAAAAAGTGTCTAGCCCATAGTAAGTATTCAAAAACGTTAGCTAATATTACAGAAGCTTCGTCCTGGCCCACACGTATTTGATAAACAGTAGTTTATAGCTATTTGCATTACGGAGCCCCGTTTATTACTCCATATTGATTCAGGCCCTTTGCCACATGAATGGCTTTGTAGTTCCTTCAGCAAAAGGAGAGAACTAGCCCTTCATCCTCTGGCTTGGCTTGGGCGACTTGCTTTGGCGAACAGAATGAGGTGTAGGAGGCCACGTTGCCAGTTGAAGCCCTTAACATGGGCCCTGTGTGTCCACTTTTGCCCTCTGGCCTCTGTGCTTGGTTGGGCCGAGAGGAGAGTGAGAGGTGAGTGGTGCAGGGCTACCTGGTTGAGACCGACCAAGAGCTGCTGGCCCCCAGCCCACCCCAGCCCACCCCTATGGCCGAGGAGAGAAACTGAAGGACAGCTGTTCAGAGTCACTGAGCTCAGGGGGTGGCTTGTGACACCATCAAAACTACAAGATCTGCTCTCCTCCAGGTTATGGAGACTCTACAAAGTTAACCTGCAATCATTGTAGGTTTATGAGTTCCAGAAAGTGTGTTTGTATGGGTGAAACACAGCAGGAGCAACCCAGGCCAAAGTGATTCACCCACGATGCAGGGACCCCATGGAGCCAGCTCTTGTTCCCTAAGGAAGCCCGCGTAACACAGAAGCAGAGAAAGCTCGGGCGATGCTGGAAACCGCCATGGGAGCCAGTCCCAAATCAGGATGCAGCTGCCCAGACCCTCACACCACATTATCTCCTGACAAGTATGTGTTTATGAAAACCGCAGCTGTTTTGTGTCAGTTATGGGGACAACTGACCCCACTCCCCACCTCCGCCTCTCTTCAGAGTTTCTGTCACTTCCTCCTTGCTCCCTCTCCCTGAGCAAGCCCCTCCCACAGTCCTCTCCATCAGTCACCTTGCCCTAGATCATTCTACCTGACGCCTGGGACACCTTATCTGTGCTTCGTCGGCAGCAAGGATTCTCTAAGCATGGTTGGCGAGATCTTCCCCGCTGGCCCAAAATGAGTGCCAAAAAAAAAACCACAAGCAGATTTTTAGTTATTTTTAAAGCACACTTAACTCTGTAGTGAGTTCATCATCAACCTTATTTTTGTTAATAACAGCTTTCCTGCATGCCCTACAGCACAGGAAGCATGCTCCAGGTGACCATCCCATCCATCACCATTGCTATAAGAAAGAGCCATTCATGGAGTCCAAGTCGCCAGGATCTGCAGCCACCTCCTCCCTGGCTGCCTGCCTACGGAGCCCAGGGAGTCTCAACTGGGCAGAGAGGTGGGGCGCAGCAAAAATGCTTTCCCAGCAGTCAAAGGTCCCCCAGGCTTTGGACCTGCCCTTCAATCCAGCTCAACCTGCAGCTTCATGACCTCTGGCAATAGACTTAATGATCTGTGATCTGGTTTTTTTTGTTTTGTTTTGTTTTTGTTTTTTTTCATCTGTAAAATGGGAATTAAACTATCATGGCCTCCTGGCCTGAACATGAAGAATTAATACACACTCAAGCCGGCACTCAGCACACGGCCAGCCTGCATGGGGCAACGTGTGCTTTGAACAATTACTGGTGAGTCCGTCAGGCCCTGCTCCAAGGCTATGAGCTCTCAATGCATAATCCTGAGCAGAGCTGTCCCACTTTCCTGTCTGCAACTAATCTGAAGTAATGACAGGGAAGAGGCAGGTGGCGGCTCAAGGCAGGCACACACACGCAGGAAGGGGCCCCGAGCTTGGCAGGGGAGAGGAGCCAGTGAGGAGCAGAGGTGATCAAGATCATTTCGTAGCTCTGGAGAGCTCCCAACAGCCCTGGGGACAACTCTGGAAAAGTTCAGCCCTGCAGAGTGACTGTCCCATCCAGTTTCATTGCCAAACAGGAACAATTTTCCAGAAATGTGCCCATCCCCAAAGATCTGGGGGAAAGCCAGCCACTTATAAGATCGAGGAGAGAGGCCGCAGAGGGAAACTCCTGAGGGACCCTGGGATTTAACTGCGAAGCCATTTGCAATACGAAAGCTCTGGAACAGCGTGAAGATGGTGGTGGGAGCAGTCAGAGCCCAGGTCTGGAACAGCGTGAAGATCATGGTGGGAGCAGTCAGAGCCCAGGTCCAACCTGGGCAAGCTCCAGAGAGTCATCCCCTGGCAGTATATGAGCCAGCCAGCACCCGCGCCAGCCCTGCCTCTTACAGGGAGGAATCCAAGGCCCTGCGTGATTCTGCACGTCCCAGTGGCCAGCAGCTCACGGGGACAGAGGGGGCCTGGGTGCTGCGCAGTAACAGAAATGACCATCCTGACCTCTGATCTGACCTCAGGGTCTAGCAGCTCATCCAGGCCACTGCATTCCTCTCCCTCTGGGTCCAGGGTCTCCACAGGAATTCCTTTCTAAAAAAAGACCAGCTGTGTGGTCTCACAGAGAAGGGGAGGAAGGGAGGCCTGCAGAGGCAGAGGCTGGGCTGAAATGGGGCTGCCTCCTCTGGTCTCCTCAGGGACCCCTGTGGCCTGGGCCATTGGTTCCTAACCTGCCTGGATTTGACTCTGCATCACCCAAGCCTGTGTCCTTCAGCTCCCCACGGGGGACGGGCGACAGGTCCAGCCGGGGTGGAGACCCCAGGACTGAGGCTGGCCTGCTGCCAGGCATGAGGAAAGGGAGAAGGAGGGACAGAAAGGACACAGGGACCAGGGGCTGAGGGCAGGGGAGGAGGAGGAAGGGCTAGCCCCATAGGGGCGGAGAGTCGCTGCTGAGACCAAGGAGAGGACTAGAGTGCCTGGTGCAGAGCCAGTCCCAGGGCAGCCCCTGCCCCTGTTTAATTCCTGCACATCAAAGGGACAAGCCTGGGCGGGTCCTGTGCGACTGAACACACTCTGGGGAAGCAGCTGGGTGAGGCACCCTGTGTCAAAGGTGTCCTTGACAGTGTGCTGAAGCTTGAGAGCCTCAAAGGGGCACCTTCCTGGCAAGTCAGGGACCCCTGGGTGTGGCCCCGAGCCCAGCTTCCCCCATGTAGCGATCCAGACGGTATCAATCCTGGCTGGTAACCCTGGGTCAGTCACCTCCTCCCTCTGGGCCTTTTCCCATATGTAAGCAACAGACTTAAAAGTAACCCTTTCAGCCCTAAGACATGCAGGTTTCTGATATGAAGTTAATGTCTCTTTAATAAAAAACCCTCTGTGTGTCTTCCAGGGCTGCTCAGCCACCTGTGGTTTTTAGTGAATGTTGAAAATCACGTGCAGTACTTGCTTTATTAGCTTCCAAAGAAGCTGGCCAGTCCCTCCATGAGGCAGAGCACATTTCCTCCTGATGAGTGGCCCATGCCCTGTGGCACACAGCTGTCAATCACGGGCGATCACTTGGTGCAGGGCCTGCCTTGGCGGGGGCTGTGAACATGAGGGACACAGTCCAGGTCTCAAGAGCATCCCAGCTAACTGCAGAGCAAAGGCTCCAGGGTCTCCAGGAAGGGGGCCACCCTCAGAGTCATACCCCCATCTCAAGGGTAGCCTCCATGCCCACCTGTCCCCGAGAATCTGCAGAAGAACTGTCCCTGCTGAGGGCCAGAGGCATCAGGAGAACAGTGGGGCTGCACTGCTGGGGCAGGAGGGGGTGTGGGTCTCTCCACACCCAGCAGAACAGCCTGCCCCTGCTCCCCGTGCCAGCAGACAGGCCACACAGCTAAACACGGTCTCTCTCAAGTGCACCTCATGACAAGGTTTCCTCTGCAAGGGGCAGGGTAGATAAGAGGCTTCACACATGTTCAGACTGCAGCTGTCACCTAGTGATTTCAATGTGCACAAAAGACTCTAAAGTTCCTTGTGACACAACCAATAATTTTCTTTTTCTGAAACCAATGGGGGAGAAAATGATTTCAGAGCACTCGTTTTATTATTTCCAATGGTCACTCAAAGTGGTGCAGGTACTGGATTTTCCACTCGAGCCTATCTGTCCACCAGCTAAGGTTTTCTGCTAAGGAGGAACTTCCTCAAGACGAGGGTCACAGTGTGCCGGGAAGCCTGCCTAGAAGTGGCCCTGGGTCACAAAGCAACCAAAGCCACACAGCCGGAAAGCATTTCAAGGTTCGTGGACTCAGCTCAGGCTTTTCAAGGACTCCAAAGGCAACAAGAGAGGGAGATGAATGCTACCTCAGTGTCAGAGCCCAGCAGAGCTCCACGTGAGCAGCCTTCATGACAGCAACTCCCCGAGGTCAGCATGGGGATCCCCCAGTTACATATGGGAAACTAAGGCCCAGCAGGGTTAAACACATGCCCAGAGCCACACAGCCAGCCAGACGTGAGGTCAAAGGCAACCACAGGTTGTTGACCACAAAGTCTGTGATCTTTCTCCTGTTCCACACAGATGAAGCTGTCACCAGCAGAAGCTGGCAGAGTGATGTGTGAGCCACCACCAAGCCCACTGCCACCTGCCTCCCAGGTGAGGAGCGAGGCTGGAGTAAGCTCAACAAGAACACAAGCTGGTGACGGGCAGCCCGGAAGAGCACAGGGCCTCACTCAGGGCACACGCTCCAGAGATGGTGTCTAAATTAATGAGTGAAATAACATAACCAGAAAGCACAGAAGTTCCCAGAAACCATGCAGAGCAGGGCTCTGGGTAAGCCTTGCTGATCCTCATGGTTTTAAACACTGTTTTGTTTCTAAAGATAAGCAAAATAAGAGCCTGCTACTCGTAACAAGAATGACACCAGCTAACACTGACAAGGCTTCCTTGTATCCAGGCACCAGGCTGGATTTATAAGGACTATGCTATTTAAGTGTCACAGTAGCCCAAGGGAAAGTGCAATTGTTATCTCCAGTGTACAGAAGAGGAAACTGTGGTCCAGAGAATTTGATGGCATGCACCTTCTTCCCAGATTCCTTACAAATCAAGCAGAGTGCAGGCCTGGGACTGGGCTGGGGAGTCACCACCGGATTAAGTACTGGCCATGCCATTTAACTAGCCACATGACTATAGGCACACCCTTTCCACTGAGACCCCTCATTCTCTTTTTCTCAAAGTGATCTGGAAAGTTCAACATCACCCCAGGAACCAAGGATTTCAGGAACCCAGGACCTTTGAAAAACTTTTTTGGCATGCTCTGGTCCAACGTTTCTACAACCTCAAACCTTAACTACCAGGAAAAAGTGACACATTTTCAGACCAGGAATCATATGCGCTCTCATGCAGCTGGACCACAAAGGTAAGTGGCATATTCTATCACCTTCCAACAGTTCTTCTCTAACACAACAGGGAAATGAATGAGAAGAAGAAGCACACCGAGACCACATAGGAAACCCAAAGGAACAGGGCTGCTCTGTCCACCCTCGTGTCCCCAGACCCCTCTTGCCCACTGTGACCTGACTTCAGGGACAGTGAGAAGACCGCTGAGCAGCAGAAATGACCAGACGTCCTTCAGATGGGTGGAGACAAGGGCTCACATGTTCAAAACCAACTGCGAATAATGATTTTGCAGATGCACGGTGGAGTCCTAGGATGAATATATTCGAGGCAGCACAATTGAGGGGGGCAGCTGCGATCCCCACCAGATGGCCGCTGATGATCTGAATAGTTGGAAACATTGTTTCATTTCTAAAGATGAGCAAAAGAAGAGTCTGTTAACCCTTGAAGGAGAAGAACTGCCTGGAAATACTCGGTTGGACTTTCTTCGTGACGGGCAGCCTGACTGGCTGTCCTCTGACCAAGGGCATGCAGGAGTGAGCACCCGAGGCAGCCCGGCCCATAGCAAGTGTGGCTAGGACAAGCAGATCACCTGAGCACCAGCCCTGGTGGGGACTGGAGACCCCAAAAGCGAGCAGAGATGTCCCAGCCTCCCTCCGCAGGGTTGTAATGTCCCAGCAACTTCCCCCACAGGTGTGCAGGGGGCTGCAAGAACCGGCAGGACAAACCAGAGCGTCTGTGTTTCAGTGATTTAAATATTAATAGTGTCATTTTTAAATTGATACCCAGATTCATTACTAAATGATAGAAAATCTGCAGAGGTCCGGCTCACTCTGCTAGCCGCAGGAACGTCAGAACATACATCTCTTGCACTCAGAGAAGGAGAGCTGGAGAGGCCCGGAGACAGGGTAGGCGAGGCGCAAACACAATCTGAGAGCCTGTCCTGCCTTTACACTGGGGCCTACTGCTTCTCATCCACGCCTGACGGTTGACACCAAGGTAGGTGCAATGACTCCATTGTGCAGACAGGAAAACTGAGGCTCCGGGCAGGCAGCAGCTTGCAAGCAGGAGGCAGAGCTGGGTTGAACACACGCTGAAGCCCCAGCTCCCCGCACTCCCTCCAGGATGGGAACTGGTCAGTTCATAAACCCATCAGTTTCCCAGTGCTGACTGTGGGGTAGAGCTGGTGGCTGTGCCTTCCGCTTACACCAGTCCATGTGACTTCCAGGCTTACTCACCCAGAGCAGGCATTGCTTTGTAACTATAAATATAATGAAGAAGAAACAGTAAATACTGAGCAACAGACATAGCATATACAAGTGGCCTGGGCCCAGGGCCCCACAACATGGACTCACACCTGTGCATTTGTCTCTGGGCCTAGTTTGCCACCTGTGGAAAAGGCTGGCCCTCCCTGCTCCCCGCCAGCCCAAGAGAACAGGAGACGGCAGGGAGGCTGCAGGGCTCCAGGATGACCAGGCGAAAGGCCTGTGAGAAGAGTGCAAATGGGAAGTTCAAGTGCAAATGGGAAGTTCCATCTAAGGCTCACTTTCCCCCCTTATTTCTCAAGTCACCTTTGAATTAATAACATCTTCCCACCCACCACACTCTAATGCACAGGGTCCTCGTCACCATCATCGTCATCATCATAATCATCATAACCCAATTCCATTTAACTCAAAATGATGTACCCAGGAGTAAGCCAAAAGGACACTGTCCCTTGCCTTCTCTGTCAGGATGATGGAGAGCCCAGAGCAGACCACAGAACTCCCCAGAGTGGGCATGCATCTTTATAAACGTGCACAGGCCGAAAAGTACCAAGTACAAGGACAAAAGGGACAATATGACTCTGGAGGACACAATTTTGTATTTGTTGATGCTCAAAGAGAATGTTTAAGAGAGACAGGAATCTGAGACCCAGAAGTATGCAAACACACACACGCACACGCACACACATACACACGCATACACGCATGCACGCACCCACCGGGTGGCATCCACCTCTTCCTGGCTATGTCCTCGGGCCCACTACTTTTCACGTTGGGCCTGTTTGCTCCCCTGACGCATGGAACCGTAGCACCCACTGCACAGAGCTGTGGGCATTGAACAGGACCAGCCATGCCAAATGCCTCTGTGGTGCCCACCAACTCCCAGTGCTCATAACCCCAACCACAGCCATCATCTCCGCCCTGGTATCCCCACGTACCCAGTCTCTGCAAACAGGACCTCAGCCAGCAGCACGGCCTTTGGCCTGGTGTCGAAGCCCCAGCCTAGCCTGCTTCTGCAGCAGAGGACTTCAGGCAGGACAAGGGCAGCGAGGTCTGAAAGAGATGGTGCAGAATTGCCCCCTCCCCGACTGACTGGCCAGGGCTCCAACGACTGCCAGGACACCTGGAGGCAGGAGCTGCCTGGGGTGGAAAGAGGGCCAGGAAGGAACTCTGCTTTTAGACTTCCTCTAGGGTTTGGAACATAGACCCAGTTTCCGAGAACCCCACTCAGATCTGGAATCTCGACTCCTGACCTCTGTAAACTAGGTCAAACACACCTTCATTTAAAGACATGTTACCCGGGACGTGAAACTGAATATGCCTGGTCTATCGAAAAGGGATTCCGTTTTTTCTCTTCTCTTCTTCATTAGTAAAAACAACCTAAATGTGTTTGGTGAGCTACGACTGTTTTAGAAAGATCTCTCAAAGCTTCAATATTTGAAGCAGGAGAGTTGAACATTCAATAAATATTATAACTAAAGAACATTCTCCAAGAATGCCATCGATGTCCATCCTGAGCACAGCTGACATACTGCTGGCACAGGGCTGTGTGTGCCCGTCTTGTCAGGGGCAGCGCTGGCTCTGCAGGGAAGCCCGCCCTCCAGCCAGGGTTAGCAGGGCAAGGAAATCGTCGCAGAGTCAGACGCCGAGCGCTGGGAGCCACTCGATGCTCGCAGTTCTATGTAAACAAGCTAATAAAAGAAAACTTGTTCAAAAATTAATAAATGGGTCTTGGCTCCAGCAAACCAACTCCCACGGAGCAAATGATCTATGATAGGAGAAATTTGTAACCTCTTCAAATTAACTACAGAGGAGTGGAATCTCTTTTGCAAAGATTTGGAAAGTTCAGGGATTCCTTACAAACTTGGGACTGATTCACAGAGAACAGATTCCCTCCTGGGCTAAAAGCAAGTCTCCAAATTAAAAAAAAAAAAAAAGGCCTTGTAGCAGACTTCCTATCCAGAGTTGCTCTGATCTGTTTCAGAAAAATAAACATTTGGCCAACGCACACAGTTGTTCAGACCTCCAGTCGGCACAGGAGGAATTCCTGTTGACACCACCCGAGGGCCTATGGGACGCCACACCCATCCTTCCAAAGGCAGAGCAGAGGCCTCAGAGCAGACTGGAGTTGGAGGCCAGGGCAGCTTGGAGCAAGCAGAGCAGGACCATTCCTGGCTGTGGGGCCCTAACGGCCACACAGGGTAGCACAGCAACCACACCTACTGTGTGACTTCCAGCAATTCGCTCAGCCCCTCCTCCAACCTGGGCTTATAAATGGGGAGGTCCATCTCTCCTTGCAGTACTGCAGGCGTCTGCCTCTGCCCCTCTGGCTGTGTGTCCGTCCCTCTGTCCCCCAGCCTCCTGGCTGTCACTATTTCCCCAGCACCTCTGGCCCTTCTGGACCCGTCACTGCTATCCACCCTCTGGACTCAGCCAATATGCCTCACCCCAAAGCCCAGACCAAGTCAGGCCATGCTGTCCTCAGACCCCACAGCACCTTTGCGGGCGCCTGTCTGACAGCATCCGCCTAAACCACTAGGTGATGAGCCCCGTGAAGCCAGCAGAGCTCCACTCGTGTAAAAAAAAAAAAAAAATGTACAGAAGGAAGATTAAAAAGGGAGGCAATGACACAAAAACACCGCACAGTCGTGGACAGAAAACTCCCAATAAATGGGGGGGGAGGTTGTTGTGTATTTAAAATTCTGCAAGAGAAAGAATCCTGCCCCACTACAATCACTCTGCACTGAACACCCATTTCTTGCTGTCTCTGGGGCCAGAGGCCGTCTACCGTGGGACTGTTGGTGGGGGGTGCCTTCATTGGCCTGGGGAGCTGAGGCTCTTGGAGAGCCACCCCCTCAGCTGGTGCTGCTGGAGCCCTGACAAGGGGGTTGGAGGCCCCGGGGTGCGGGTCACTCACCCACCTCAGGCATGCCCCCCCCCTTTTCTAAATTAGCTTTCACACCCAAGAAAACACCAAAATGACATGTCTCCGTAAATTACATGACTGTGTCTGAGGGCAGAAGTTTTCTTGTCTCCGGTGAGTTTTGTTTTGCCCTTTGCAGTTCTTATAACCCTCTCAGGCCCATTTTCAAATGTACTGAGTCAATGCCAAATTTCACCACGTATTAGAAAAATCCCAGCATTGAGCTCAGGACAAAAGAAGGGAAAAAACATTCCTCCCTCTGGACTGTGTTCATCTTTGCTGTAAAGGAAATTTGGAAGTGTTTCAAAATCGTCAAGCATTCGGAGTCAACCCAAAGCCCAGTCACCTTCCTGCTTTGTGTCCTGTTCTGTTTCCCTCAGCTACAGGCCCCTTCTAGACGTCAGAAGGGATACAACACCACATCATTTAATGAGCTTCTCCAGGCAATGAATTGAGAGGTTTGCTGGGTATCTGGGTGGAAGGATTTGGGGTTCAATAATTGCTCACCTCTCACCAGCAGGAGAGAGGGAGGCCCCCTCCCTTTTAAAAAAAATTAATTTTTTAAAATTTATTCTCAGTCTCTTTAGCTAGCGCAGTGGCTGGGCCTCGAGCCCAAGGCTGTCCTGTCCCTCTCCACCACCAGCTGGATGTGCTCTGTCACTGCCTCTGCTGCCGTTTCTGGGCCTACCCCTCTCCTCTTGTGAGGCTGGTAGAGAGAAACAAGTCCACGCTGTCACTAGACAATTTCTTTTTCCCCCATGTTCGTAAGCTAGGACTATCTGCACCTTCTGGTGATGATAAAATTGATGACATCACTGGATGCTATTTGTTGGAATCTTTTTCTGAGTTTCCACACCCAGACCTTGATCAAAAAAGAATGATCATGAACAAATCCCAAACATGCTTTCCCCTGGGAATGGCCAAAAGTGTTCATTTTGTAACTTAAAAGAAATGAAGACATTTCATCTTGGGGAGGGGGCACCTCCACCTGGGCTGCCAAGCACCTCGCTGCTGGGGGAGAGGGTCCAGCCCAGAGGGTGGCTTGTTCTCTGGGCTGCTGTCTCCTTGTCCCCATCAGCTGAGCCCTAACCCTGCCATAGCTTTCTGAGACGGCGCAGGGACACTTGATGACAGTAGGGCTGTGCTAACACCTACCCCAGGTTCAGCCTCCTCTTTTGTCCCACCCCCCCCCAATCCCATTTGCAATCTGACCTGTCCCCAAAGGGCTTTGCAGCTAGAACAGGGGAGCAGCTGCACATTCCAGAGTAGCTGGCTGGACTTTCAGAGCATCCTGGGGCAGGCAGCCCCCAGCCCAGGTGACGATCTCACCCGTGGCTCCACTTCCTGCACGCATGTCACAGGATGTGATTATTAAAGCACGGCACCTCAAGCCCCCTTCTTAAAGTTTTCTTTGGGGATCATAAAGAGGAGATCAGGAACATTTTCCAGAGGCAACATGAAGCTTTTCCATATTTACCTCCTATGGATTTCTTCTGGCTAGTAATTTATATTCACATCATTCATTGAAATAGCTTGCATCTTTTGTACTTATTCAAGAATATTTGTTCAGTAATCAGTGCTAGTCCTTGAGGAGGGAAGCAGAGAAGGGCATGCTTCTGCCCTGCTTCCTGAGATGCACGAGCCAGGCAGGCATGGAAGTTGCATAGAAGCCCGGATCAGACTGAGGCATCCGGGAGACTGTCTTATTGGAGCCCTCTTTTCCCAGTTAAGGACCAGGGTCAGGCAATCTGCCCAAAAGCAAAGCTGACTTTCTATTCCACTGAACAGGGCCGTTGGACACTTCTGTGGGTTGAGCAATTGAGCTTAAAACTCGAAGCCTAGCCATCCAGTATGTGGGGACAGAGTTAGAAACAGAAGGTGATATCATTTCCCCAAGTAGAGCTGGGTTTTCATATTTCATTAAGAGCTGCGGCTAAGCATGCAAAGTGAAAGTGATGCACAGAGGCAATTATCCAGGTACTTAATGTCAAAACTCCCACAAACTTTGCCTCAATTAGTGAACTAACTGAAGCAAAAAATAAGCATATGGCTAATTCTGGGAATAGCTGGCCCAAGCCCTCTCCTTCTCAGGGACAGAGGCAGAGGCTGGTGATGGCAGAGCTGGTCTCCACCCTGGAGCGGTTCATGTATTGAGCGCTCGGGAGCAAAGTGAAGGTGACAAGGACATGGGTCCTCCAGACGCCTGGGGTTCTCATCCCTAAATGTGCCTCGGCGCCTCGCCCTGAAACAGGAGAGCATGATAACACCTGCCCAACAAAACTGCAGGGAGGCCTGCGCAGGAGCGGCTGCCCCATCATTGCCAGAACAGTTGGCAGCTGTCTCCATGATGATGATGTTCACTGTCACCCTCGTCCCCATAACCACCTGCTCAGGTCTGTGGCTAGTGAGGGGCAGGGTGAGTCTCTGGTCTGTTCTGTGTCATGCAGTTCGGTTTTATTCTGGCTGCTCTTCTAGAAGCCTGGCTTGCTGACAGGCACCAGAAATGAATTACTTTACTGTCTGTTGCAATAAGTGATTCCTCGGATTCTAATCCAGAAAGAGGAGATCAAAACGCATGCATTTGAATATCTTCTAAGGCAGTTGTGAGAAGCATCGCTGTGCTCTTAGAAAACAATTCTTTCATCACCTGTCTTAATATCCCTGCTCTCAAATACAAGAGAAAAAAAAATCAGAAAGACAAAGGAGACCGTTTCTTTTAGAGGGAGACCTTGTCTCGTGAATAACTGCAAAATGTTCAATTTTAGTAAGAGACACAGATTCAAATGATAAAGACAGGATCATTCTTATTAGAATGTTCAGTCTCATGGCATTTGTGGCCATTCTTTCTTACACAAAGAAAGGGTAGCCAGGAGGTCATCCCAGCCATGAAGCCTGTGTCAGAGGGCGCCTGAGCATGTTCTTCTGGGCTCACTGCGGCAGGCAAGGGTGGGAAAGGACCAGGGAGACGAGCCCTTGGCCTCTCAGCAGGGAAGAAGGTGGTTCCTCGTCACCACTCAGGCACCTATGGACTGAGCACCACCCCAGCGCCCTCCCCAAGGAGGCAGTGAGCCCGAGCTTCAGGATTCACTAGGCCAAGTTACCAACTCCCACAAACCAACATCTCATTGAGTTGCAGGTTCTGGAGCATTCCAGAATACAGAGAGCTGTGGTTCAGCTGAATGCTATGGGTTCCGCTCTAGTACAAATCAATACCACATGGCCAGGAAGCACGGGAACCTTCCAGAGCTCAGCTAGCCACTCTTTGGGGGGCTTCTCCCACCCACTCCCATCAGCAGTGTGGCATGAATGATAATGTGCAGAGGCATGGTGACAAAGTAACACTGCAGGGCTCATCAGGGCTGGTCCTGGGGCCTTGGGGAGAGGAAGTCTGGGGTCTCTGGCAAGTCTCAAGGTGTCCCCACCCCACGCTGTGCTGTCACATCAAGGTTACCGAGCATCACAGGTGGCCCAAAGTGGGCAGCATGAACGAGGAGAACACTGTGCCAGGTCTGGGCCAGAGGAAGGCCAAAGCAGGCTGCAGAGTCCAAGTTTAAGGTCGCAGAAATTTGAGTCATGAATTTAAACAGGGGAGATAGAGCAGAGGGTTCATCAACAAGGCTCAGGGCATCTGTATGAGATCCTGATGAGGGACACTGGGAACAGAGGTCTGTCTGAGACCTGGCCTTCCCAGACAGGCAGCTTGTCCTTGCCAGAGCAGACCCTAGTCCTCCTGAGAAGGGACACAGACTCCTCTCTCACTGCCTGACCCCGGCATTTCCTGTCCCCAGGCCTGACCAACCAGGATTTTTATGTTAGGTTGCACTAAATGTGGAATGAAACAAGGGTAAAGAAGTCACCCTGAGAAGGGCGTGCTCCTGAGTCTAAGGCTCAGCTCTGTCCCCCACTAGCTGTAGGACTTTGGACTCGTGGCCCCTGCTCCTGCCTGAGGCATGTGAAAACAGTGATGTGGCCCAGAGTGTTTTAGTAGCAAGGGACACAGGACAGTCAGGGGAGTGGCTTGTAAAGAGAAAAGATTGCCACAAATGAGAAGGTTTCTCTCTGGGGTGGGTACTGGCCACAGTGTGTCCAAGAAAGTCCCTGGACGAAAAAGAAAAACTTGCTCCAGGAGTTTCAGAATAAAGCACCCTGTAGACCCAAGATTCTCGGCCCATCCTAATGAGCTGGGATGTAGCTCAGTGGCAAAGCGTCTGCCTTGCATTCGCAAAGCCCTGGGTTCGACCCCCAGTTCCAAAAAAGACAAAAAAAAAAAAAAGAACCCCACCATCCTAGGCCTCCATCTCTCCCAAGAGAAATGCTCAGTGGGGGTGTGACGTCAGGGAGGTCAGTGGCCCCACTCCTAGGGCCACTTTTGACCCTTAGGTTAAGACAGCATGCTCCAAGGTAACCCATCCCAGGCTGTATTCAGAAGCCAGTCGGGTGGGCTGAAAGTTAGAGGACAGAGCCTGATGACACGCTGGCATGCTTGCTGGCAAGTCCCTGCCTGCCACAGCCTCTGCAGGATGCCCCTGCCCCTCCAGACACAGAAGGCAAAGGCAGTGGCAGAAATAAAACCCAATTCATTTCCCGGGGCCACATTTCTGCTGCTTAGTATTGGGGGCTGCTTTCTACCCCCTGGGGTGGAGAATTAAGTTAATTTGGATTTCAAGGCAGAGCTCTCCCCCTGACCCAGGCTGGTCATGGCCCACCCTGGGGTCCCACCCAATGTCTGGGCATAGCCCGGGTGAGACACGCCCCTTTCTCTCTTTTCTCTTCCTGGTTGTGAGCATTGGGCAACTGGGGTAAGTGGCAGAAGGACAGAGCTTGGACTTGGAGGATTAGTCCTTTTTGACCAAGTACCCCTGGGCCAGCCAGCGCCCAAGGGACCCAACATGGGCAGCCTGGAGGTCCTCTGCACAGCCAGGTGGGTAGTTGGCCCCCAGCTATACTCCCAGGTGAGAGACTTGGTGGGAGGCAGAGGCTCTCCTGCACCTCCTCCAATTCCCTGGTGGAATTCCAGCAGAGAACACTCACAGCACAGCCAGAAACAATGTAAGCCATGCACCTGAGAGGAACGTCCAGGAGAAGTCAACTTTCATGTGTTGATGCAGCCCAGTCTAGCCAAACATTACCACTTCAACATGTATCGACACAAAAGTTATCAATGAAAGTTTTACCTCTTTTCACATGAAGTTCTCAAAATCCAGTATCTTACACTTACAGGCATCTCAATCTGGATGCTAAACTTTCATCAGAAGTACCTAATCTGTATTTAGGTTTCATAAAACTTTGTCAGGAAAGGAGTTACACAACTCCTTTGTGCCCAAATTGCTCCAGTCTTAAATCTTCAAATAACTGAATTGAGAATGTGTGTGTGTGTATTTGTGTGTGTATTTTGTTTTAAGTTAAACACTATATATATATATAGTGTGTGTGTGTGTGTATTAAGTTAAACAAAATATGAGACTCCACTTCCTTTGCTATGCTCATCACATCTGAAGAGCTCCCCGGCCACATGTGGCTGGCGTCTCGGGGAGGATGGTGCAGGTACGTGGCTTTTCCAGCATCACACAAAGTTGTGCTGCTCAGGGGTGCGGGATACAAGAGCTCCTGCTGCCCTCCCAACAGAAGGCACTGGAAAGTCAGCTCCCAAGCTGATGTAAGCATCCCCTGAAGCACTTGCCCAGGCCTGCTGCCCCTGCAAGCAGAGGAAGGGCAGGTGGCGACAGCCCCAGGTGGGACAGTGCAGAGTGCTTTCTCTCTCCATTTCCTGTCTGTAACCAGGTGCCCACGTGGCTGTGCTCAGAGCTGCTGTGGACTGCCAGACACTGAGTAAATGCCAACTACCTCTCCCGCTCTGGACTGCTGGGCACACTGGACAGCCTTGGAGGCAGGAAAAGCACTGAGATGCACGAGCCAGGTAGGCATGGAAGTGGCATGCCGAGAACAGGGGAAGGCCTGCTGGCCAAGCTGCTCAGAAGGGACTGTGCAGAAGAGGTCGCTTCTGACCTGGGATTGATCTGCAAATCAAAAGCTTTCTTGACGGAGCCGTGAAGCATGGTGACAGCTTCCTGCAACATCCTCTCAAGAGAAAGCTCCGCAGGCAGGCCGGCCACGGTCACCGCAAGGATTGGCCTGGAGAATTTTCTTCAATGCAAAAGAGCACAAGGACCAAAGTGCTGCTTCTGGGCTCTTCTCAGAGCCCCATCCAAGGGTGGGACACACTGGTTTTCAGGAAAATGTGACTAGGGTACCACGGGGACCTTCTGTCTACACACTCCCCAGTTTATCCACTCAGCAGCCAACCCTCGGGCTCTTCGCTTTGGCGAAGGATGAAGGGGAGTCCATCTCACCATTCATTTTCCCCATCTCTTATCTCATCTCTCGGGAGAGTTCTGGGCTGCTGCTGGGGACAGTGGCATGACCGCCGGGAAAGCTGGCAGTACCCGCTGAAGCTGGGCACTCCCACCGCAGACCATCCACTACTCCCGGGCCTGTGCCCAGCAGAAACACGTCCTGTGCGTATCAAAAGACGCAAGCTGGACGTCCCTTCAGACTGAATATAGAGCCCCCAAACTGGAATCACACAATATCTACCATGAATCTAGCCTAGTATCCACCATGAACTGGAGTCACACAGTGTCAGCTACGAGAACTGGCAACACCAGGGAGGAGTCTCACCAACACGGGTTGAGCGAAGAAGCCACTGTGAAGGGACAGCCCACGGGGTTCCATGTCCATAAAGGCCGAAAAACAGAGGAACCCGCTAGACCAGGGCAGCCAGGAGAGGGGCATCCTGGGGCAGGGTGGGAAGTGCTTAGTAACCTGAACACACCGGGGCTCCTGGGTGCTGTTTACACGCCTGATCTAGGTGCCGGCTGCACAGGTGACCTTGCCGGTGAAAACCCATCAAGCTGTACACACAGGATGGATACTCTATGCATATTTTATTGAAATTTAAAAACAGTCCAAAAGCAAAGAAAGGTAGATAGTGGTATTAAGTTTCTGCCATATAAGAAACGGAGAGACGGAGGGCCCATGTCAAGTTCACCCCAGATGATGAGCCAACACAGACAATGCACTCAGCCCTGCACCTTGACCATAAGGTGAGTGTTCTTCCCTCGGACCAACGCCCATTTCCTTTCAGAGGTGCCAAACCAAAGCTTCCTCTGTCCACATACTATAAATCAGTTAGCAGAGCTCGTAACTACTTGGGGCTTATTTTACGACCCAGCATGCAGTCAGACAGCTAATGACCTCCAGTTGCCAGGCTTGATGGGTTTCCAGGGTTTCAATGGCTCCTCCATGGATTCCACCAGGAGGCCCCGCGCCGGCTCCACACAGTGGCTGCGGGAGAGGTCCCAGGTGAGGCTTTAAAGGGCTGTATTCTTTCGCACCTCTGTCCATAGGAGGCTTCCTCGGGGTAGACAGGGGTGCAGTCCACAGCCGGCCCAGGCAGGCCTGCTGCGCCCCACAGAGGGCATCTACCATCTCAATCCAGGATTCTCTGTCACTCTTCAGAGTCAGGGACCCCGGGGCCAGGAAGACACTGTTGCCATGGAAAGTTTCCAATCTGCAAGTTGCTTCCAGATAATTTCTTAAATCTCTCAAATTCTCCCCAAAGGAGAAAGAAAATGAGTCAATGCCTGGCGTCTAAATGTGGCTGAGGAGGCCCAGCTCCCGCGCACAGCAGTGGCAGGGGCACTAAAAGTGACATGCCCTCAACTGCTGGGGGCACAACTGTGAGGGCAGTGAGGGGCAGTGCAAGGGATCCGCCAGCTCTAGAAATCAATCCAATATCCAGGAACAAGGATTCTGGCACATTCTGAACCTCAACAAGAGAACCACAGGTCTGGGTGACTCCCCGGTCTGTGAAATCTCCCTGAGGTTCCCCTGATCCACCGCGTAGATCTCACGGTGTCTGTGGGCTCTGTCCCGGGAGGCCTTCCAGTACCCACCACCCACCCTGCCGCTCCCTGGGCTCAGAGCCGCCTAGGTGCCCAGCACTCCACCCACCACAGCACACCCTCCACATCAACAGGACAAGCTCGCTTGCAGACCTGGTCCACCCCATGCCGCTCCTTGGTGACATTCCTCACAACTGAAATGAGGCCATCTCTGAACACAGTGCTGCCACAGGGGCTCCCCCAGGCTCTGAGCTCCATGAGGGCGCGGCCAGGCAAAACGGCTCACCCTGCCTTCCACAGCCGCCGCTATCTAGATCCCTGTCTGCACCCTTATGTGGGTTAGGGCTCAGAGTGGGGGTGCCAAGGCGTCCCAAACACCTAGCTGTCTGTCTGTTAGTCTCTCCCTCCCCAGTACCTCCCATAACATAGAAAGAACAGAGCACAGCATTGGTGCAAATCCTCCAGCCAAACGTTGGTCTAGCCTCCACTCACTGGGTGACCTGCTACCAACCTCTCTGGGCCCCTATCTGCCCCTCTGTAAACAGGTATCATGCAGCCTACCACTCAGGTTTGGAGAGACTGGCAGAGATATGTAAAGCTCAGGACACTGCGTCTCCAATAGGACAGTGTGCTTTTCTTCTGTCTTTACAGTGTCCTCCCATGTGAGGCCACTGTCCCAGAACGCCAACTCACAGGCCCTACTGGGAATCAGCCTCATTCGTTCATAACAGACCCACTGAGTGCTGGACACAGATCAAGTGCGAACAGGACAGATGGGATCCCTTCCCCTGTGTATTGCTGAAGTTTGGACCCTCCCCCCATAATACTCCTTACCCAATAGCCTTAAACTAGACTTATTATTCAACTTGTCTCAGACTCCTACATCAGACGGTAAAAGTATTATGGGGTTTCTGCCTCTTATTTTCTTTTTTTCAAATAAAAACAAGGATTATGAATGTCTCGATAGGGAAGATAAAAGGTAAATAAAACCAGTGTTCTCTTGAGAATCCAGGTGCTCTATTTGTTATACACAGAATAAGTGAAGGGCCGGCTGAGCACTTCATACTGATGAGGACTGTCCCCCACAACCAGGTACAGCACAGGTTTGCCTCCCCCTGCACCACGGGGCCAGGCGGCCCCAGTACCACTGCTTCCTGCCCGGCTCGGGGTCCTGCCCGGCTCTCTCTCCGAAGCCAGGAGGTATAAAGGATGGTTCCCTTTTTTCTTCCACTGTCACAGCCCCATTCAGACCCATCAACTTGTGACAATGAGGGCAGAGCACAGAGTCCTGGCTGCCTCGGAGCTCACATGTCCACTGGCCTCTGTACAAACTGAGGACAAAAGGAAGAAACCCTGTGGCAGCTCACCAGTCCCCACGTGGCTGCTGTGGAGCAGCTGACCCGGGCAGCTCGACCTATGCGTTCCGAGTGAGCGTCCACCCCAGGTCCCACCCCCACCGCCCCAGCATAAAGGTAACTTTGACCTTCATTCAAGATCCCCAGTTCCTATTTAAAACCTGAAAAGTCTGGCTGTCCTTGGCTGGAAACGTCCCTCTCTGGCAGCCAGCCCTGGATGCTACTCTCGCCTTCTCCTGGCTTCCAAGAAGAAAAGGGCACCCACTGGGCTTGGGCAAGTCCGGGCTCCCCACACTGGGTGAGAACAAAGACTCAACACAAAGGAGTCGGGTTCCTTCCAAGCTCTGCAGCCACTTGCCCCGGGGGAGAGATGCCCTGAGCTGGTCTTGCTTCATCTCTAGATGCACTGTGTCCCTCTCCCTGCCTCCCCAGACTTTGCAAGTTGATTTCCATGATCAAGGAACAAGCAGGGTGACCTACGGTGGTTCCTGAAATCCTCAGCCCTCTCCAAGGGCTTCCCTCTCGGCAAAGAAGGGCGGAGGACCACGCAGAAGACATCAAAGAGATCAAGAGCTGAGCGGAGCCGGGCTTCCCCCTCTTGGGACTGAGACACACGTCAGCTATGCTCAGCTCTGGATTGTCACTGACAGTCTTTTCTATTTTGCAGGGAAAAGTCTCACGGCCTTGAGAGTCAGTCTCTCTCTCTCTCTCTCACACACACACACACACACAGTCTGGAAGAGTTTTGTATTCAGGTTTTCTCTTCTCAAAGCAGAACTGTCGAGACAGCAAGTTTCAATAGAGAATTCTGATCCTGTCCATTCTGAACAGCCAGGAGGTCTCTCGCTCCAGATTCCTGAACCTGAGAGCCAGGAGAAGCCCCAGCAGAGACCAGCAGAAGCACTGTATGGGTGGATTCAGCTCCACAAATATCTCCTGAGGGTGCACTTAGCCAGGTGTCCTGCCAGACTCCCAGGGCACAGAACAGGCAGGAGCAGCTGCCTCAGGCCCTGCCTTCAGAGGCTTCCAGTCCCTTCACCAGGTGCTGTGCACCAAGTCACTCCAGGTCAGCATCAGGCAAGGTCCAGAGCCCGCTGCATGGGCATGGACTCTGCAGTCCCAAAGTGACAGCAGTCACACAGTGGGCCTCACACTCAGACCCTCCCTTACTTGGCTTAGTGCCCTGCTGTCCCCATTCTCAAAGTCTTACTTATTTTTAAATAAAGGACTCAACATTATCATGTTGCATTGGGTCCTGATAAGGTCATGGCCCGTCTCGGAGAGCCCAAAGGAGTGAAATAACCAGGCTTAAAGAGAGAGAGAGAGAACACACCCAGGGTGTATGTTACAGCTGCAGAACAAATATTCTGAAACCGGGATCAGGCCTCGGGTTTCTGTCCCCCGTGGTGAGCAGGGACCTCCCCAGGAGCATTTCAGAATGAGAAACAGGAATCTCCACTCCCAGCAAGCCCAGAGGAGGTTAGCGAATGCTGCTTCTGGGAGCCTGTTTATCATAACTCTGATCTCGAACAGCATTTCCTCTAATGCAGCTCAGCCTGATGATCTAAAAACTGCGGGGCCTCCTTGGATTTATCACGCTAATGTGATTACACATTCATCCCCAGGGTCCGGGCCATCTCACAGCACTCAAGCAAGGCCGTAGTCGGGGAAATTTATGAGCCGAGGCTCTTTCGCAGCTCAGCCCCTATAAATGGGAAAACCTTTACCTTCGCAGAGTCCGCAACCTGAAGAGTAAATTAAGCCCTCCAGCCAGCGCCCTGCTCTGTTAGTTTTTACAACTCATCCCCAAGCCTGCGCAGTTTAAACGCCGTTTACAAACAAGCTTCCTCTTAACCTTCCTTGGTGAAGAATGCAATATCAATTAGGTGTACACAGATAAAGCCCTCAGTCCAATTCTGGGGGCCCCTCACAATCAATGCTGCCCGTGAGGCTGGCAGGGAGGGGCATGCACACGTCCTCTACTTGGGACCAGCACCCTGGGCTCTGGAGCTAAGCATGTGGGTGCAGGGTACAGCCTGCTACTCAAGGATTTTGCGACTTGAAGAGATCAGTTTGTAGTTGGTTTAATTAAAATACACCAGAGCACTATTCAATTGGAATTGAGGCTCCCATCAAATCTAATTAGGCTGCAAAAATCTCCCCAACCTTATAAACACCTACAAGGGGTGGGGTAGAAATTTTGCTTGCATCTTTGAGCATCTCCAGCTCCATAGGTGAAAGTGTTTCATCAGGAAATACGCACTGACAGGGAAGGGTTGTGGCAGATGTTCTCAGACAAGCCTCTTGCATCATAGGTGGGACAACAGAGGAGCAGAAAAGTCAGGCACGAAAGCCCAGGACACACAGCAGTCATGAGAACTAGAGCCAGAAGAGTGCAGGCCTGACCCAAGGAGGGAGCCCCATAAGGAAAGCACTGGTGGTCTCTGACTTCAGGCTGCCTCGGCTCAAGCCCTGACTCCACCACCAAGCTGCAGGAACTTGGGCAGGGTGGACCCAGTTTTGCTTCTGTAAAACGGATGTTACGCCAGGCACACCTGTAATCCCAGCTGAGACGGAAGGATCATAAGTTCAAGGTCAGCCTGGCAACTTAGCAAGATCCTGTCTCACAAAAAAAAAAAAAAAGAAAGAAAGAAAAGAAAAAGGGCTGAAGATGTAGCTCAGAGATGGAGTGCTTGCCTAGCAGGCTCAGGGTCCAGAATTCAATCCCCAGTACAAAAAAAAAAAAGAATGTTAATTGTATCCACCTCAAATGTTGCTGAGAGCATTGAACAAAACAAAGTAGGTAAAGCCTAACTCACACTAAGTACTGGATACCCATTGGTTACTGTGATCAGAACCAAGTTGCCCAGGTCCTGGCCTATGTTCTACTACACCAAACTGCTGTCCTCTATCCCTCACCTCCAAGAATCTCTCACATCTAGGCAAGAAGGTTCTCGTGTGCGCACCAAACACAACAAAGCACCATGCAGCCCCATGAAATGCACAGAGCCCTGCTCTCCCAGTATCTGCTGGTCTGATGGAAACTGCAGCCAACTGCCAACTGGAAAGGATCCAGACAGAATCTAAAAGATAAACAATGCAGAAATTTATGAAATTCTCAAATGCTTCCAAACAGCCATGGATCCCCAGATTTAATAAATTAGGAGACAACAGAGTATAGTCTGCAGCTTGGTTGATGGTACTGTGCCAGCATCAATTCCTGGCTGGGATGTCCTAGGAAGATGGCATTCCAGTGGCTGTCACTGATGACAAGGGCACGCAGGAGCTCTGCACTATTCTTGCAGAGCTGTGAGTCTGAAATTATTTCAAAATAAAAAGTCAAAACAAAATTATGAGGTGGTGTTTTGGAGTGCTAAAGGATTAAGGGGACTCCCAGAGAGGTTTTACATGGCAAAACAGTTTGGGGCAGTGGTACAGCCTCATGGACTTGGGAGGTTATGCTAGGTGAACATCTGGAATGATTCTAAATCAAACTATTAGGAAAAAATTATTTCCTTTTATCTCTTGATTTATCTTCTTGATTCTAAAACACAGGAAGATTTATGTTTTGTCCACAGCTTAAAAATTTAATTATAAACCACATAAAACAGAGCTGTGTATTATTGCTATTGACTACAGATAAACATTCATCAGGAAAACTATGCAATGCTCCTGTACCCCCTAGGACGTCCAGGGAGGACTAGAGAGAGCTGGAGTGTATGGAAATAAGATAGGAACAATCTGTTAAGGATGTGCAGAACGTCAGCTTCCAGGATGCTCAAGGAGGGGGCCAAACTTCCATGGTTTCCTATGTGTAGTCCCCATCCAAAGGGTCTCCTCTCCTGGTGCCTAGGTGTGGCCTCCATGCTGGGAAGGCTAATGTGGCATTCATGCGGGCTCAGGGCATTCTGTCTGCAGTGTCCAGGTATGGACAGGGTCCAGAGCATCCCCCAGAGGTCCAGGAGGCCAGAGTGCTATCCCACGGAGACCACAGCTCCCAGGTGATTGAAGGACCTGGGCAGGGAGGGAGCCTGGGAGTCTGCTCCCAAGAAGGCAGGGGCTGACTGCAACATGGACCACCACCCGCAGGACCCTCGAGAGGTTGAGGTCCTTGATGAAGACACCCAGAGACAGCAAGGAGAGGGAACAAGAATTTCCACCCGAGAAAGATCCAGGGCAGGTAAATGATGCTCAAGGACGGGACCCACCAGCCAGGAGTTTCCTAGGTCAAGTCTCTCTCCAAAGGGTCCCACCTCTGGGAACTGTGCTGCTTGAAACGGTCACCAAACTCAAGCTAGCAGCCTGTGCTCACCTCTGGGACCTCACGGCCTTTTTCAGTCCTATTTTGGGGAGTGTGGTTTCAGCTGCCCACCCCAAGATTTCCCCTTCAGGCTTGTGCCTTTGTAAAAATAGCTCCTGCTCACAAGTCAAACCCCACGAGAGAGGACAAGGGCGCCGGGGTTTCCTTTGTTTCTGGCTGTCCCTGTCTTCTGAAAGTGCAGCAGCTGCGGCCAGCCAGGCTCAGACAAGAGCCTTCACTCAGGGGGAACAGTGAGATGGCAGAACTGCAATGACAATTCGGAGGGCATAGAACAGAAGAGAATTGACCCACGTGTGCCACAAGCTAGTCTCTCCCAAACACCAGCCATCGATGGGGAACCCCCTGGGGATCTCAGCTCTGCTGCTCCTCTGGCAGAGACTCAGTTGGTCGCACCTTTTCATCATCCAAGCCCACTTAATCGGCTGAGATGTCACCTCTTTGACGAGGTTGTCCCCAGCCCCCCCAGTCACATGCTTCCTCTCGTGGCACGCAGGACTCTCCGTTCCCCGGTATCTGTGACTTGTGCACCTTCTCTTCCCATGAGCACAGACAGTGTGATCCACCTCTGGGGATCCGAGGATGTGCAATTTGTTCCAAAGGGCTCCCTGGGAGTTCCAAAGCAGCCCCTGACTGACAGCCGCGCGCTTCCTTCTTATTACACTAGGTGTCAACCAGAACTGACACTGACCCCTGAGGATCTTCTTCGGAGACAGGCTTTGATCCACCTTCCTCTTCCTCTTCCACCTTTTCCCAGGTGACACTGGCTGGCCCCTTGACATCGTCAAACTTCCTTTGACCCAGAGTCAGCCACATCTTCCTGGTGCCTCCCCTCAGCTCCGCAGCCTCGGGAGTGCACGCTGCTCCTCACCGTCACTCATGTGACTCCACGTCTCACCCAGCTGCTTTGTCACATCTCCATAGAGATGCCACAGTCTGTGGGTTGATGTCAGGGAGAATTCTGAACAGAGCAGGAAGCATCCACAGGGTGGCCTTTCGGGGGCAGCAGGGTCCTTCTTCCCTCCCTGAGCTGGTCCATTAAGCCTTCCTTCCTCAAATCAAGGAGTACTTTATTCACCTTTTCCATTTCATCAAAGTTAGGCTTTTCCTTCCCAGACACCATCTTCCACCTCTCAGAGCACTTCTTAGGAAATTCCACAAGACTGGCAGGGACCGGGTCTCTCTGCTGTGCTCTTCTCTGCACATCTGCCCCTCTAAGGAGTGAGATGACATCCTGCTTTCCGATTTCCTGTGGCCACGTCAGACTTGCTGTCTTGTTCGGTAGTCTTGGGCACAGGGCACAATGTGTGGGCCAGCTCTCACCCCTCTCCTGCGAGCCACTTCCGAGAGGGCTGCACCTGAACACGTCTCCTGAGCCCAGAGCATCCAGCTACCAACAGGTCACCTACTAGTGAGGGCCGAGTGAGACCTGGAAACAAAGCACTGGGAAGGCTGCTCTGGGGACACAGCCAAGCCCCCAGGACTGTACCCCCAGCTCCTGGAGGCATCCAGCGTGGTCCCCATAGAGTTCTTCCAGTGCTTTTAGCCCAGCACAATTTTTTGAAAAACAACTTCATAATGTACCCTAGAGTCACCATCATAGCCCCTTGTTTATGGGCTTGGCCAGATCAGATAAAATTTCATTCTCTGAATTGGCTCCTGATTTAATTACTCCCCGGATAAGTGGTCGGCCTCCCATCGCTGCAGGGGATGAAGAACTAGAAGATGCTGGCGCCACAAGTTACAGTTCTTGTTGGCAGCTGGTGGCGGATGAGACATTCTCTGGCCTTTGTCAGGTCAGGGAAGGCTGACCAGTGGGCGGGGGCAGGGGGCCACCATCTGTCCCACCCTTGACCTGTGCTCTAGGTCCGTCAAGAAGCAGCCTGGGGGTTTTACTAAGAACTTGAGCAGAACCTTCAGAGTCACTCACTTGTGACTCTAAAAGCCTGGCTGCGTGTGGTCTCTCTGGGCCTCAGTTTCCCCATCCATAAAAGGCCTTGGAGCTATGTTCATCTGAGGTGCTCCCAACTCTAAAACTCCAACTACTCAGTGTCTCAGCCAAGATCTTGATTCCCAGGTGGGAATCAAGAGTTTTCTAGGATCAGGGAAAGAGAAAGAAATCAAAGAATCTTATTTTGAGGAAAAAGGAAAAACTTCTCAAAAATTATAACCCTGGAAACGCGAACATGTTCATACAAACAAAGCCTGAACCCAGATACTCCCCGCAGCCCTGTGGATAAGATCCAAAATGTGAAGACAAACACCAACGTCTACTGCTAATGGACAGCCAGAAAAAGGAAACTGCGGTCTAGCCATATTGTGGAATATCATTTACTCCTCTTACAGCCTCTGCCATAAAAAAGGAGTGGAGTACACCTGTGCCACATGGATAACCAAGTAAAGTAAAAGAAAGGGAGTCACAAAAGACCACATTCTACACGATTCTGTTCCCATGAAGGTCCAGCATGGAGCAACTGGAATTGGCAGAGGCTGTAAGGAGATCTGTGGTTGCCCAGGCCTGGGGAGCAGGGGTGGAGGAATGAGGATTTGGGAGGGTCTGAGCTAAACGATACAGGGTTTCTTTTTTGAGAAGATGAAATGCTCTAAAATTGGCTGTGGTGATATAATGCACATCTCCATGAACATACAAAACCCATTGAATTGCAAGCTTTAAATGAGTCTATTGTCCGGCCCCGTGAATCATATCTCAATAAAGCTGCTTAAGGAAGAACAGGTTGAACGGGCTTAGAAAGTCTCTTGTGTGATTTTTAAAGCAAATCAGAGGAGAGCCTTGCTTTTATACAGAAACTATCCAGTTCCGCAGCTTCCTGGTGGATCCAAAGGTGGTTTTCAGCGGGCGGGTCTTCCTCCTATAAACCAAAAAATCACTGACTCAAAACTGGGCAGACTGGCATTTTTCTATTGATTTGTTTCAGTTTTAACAGCTGAGAGCAAACTTATTTTCTACCACTCAGATGGCAACTGGAGGTGGGTCTGCTTCGAATACATCATTTTTTATTCTGAGCTAAATGGTGCCCGAGGCAAAGGACCCATGGATGCCCACAGGCCCACACACGAGCAAATGATCTTCTTGGCCTGGAAGATGTTTCTGGTGGGGAGATCACAGCCACTCGCTCCTGCCCTCCGCCTCGGCATGGCCTCCCCCATCTCATTTCTCACCCAAACTGCTGTCGAGTGGGTATAAATAGCTTCTTAGAGTTAGGATGACACAAATGTCAGGCTGATGCCATTCTCATTAACGGGCATGTCCTTTTGTCCCTTCATTTATTCTTACTGATAAACAACCGAAGCAGATCTTCCCTCGGACTTTCAGTATAATGCACTTGGTCACTGGCCCAGGGTGACATTGGATGGGCCTTTCTGGAACATATGATCTTTATCAAAATCCGTGACAGACAATAAGGAGGGCCACACCATCGTACATCAGATTAAAGGTGACCACAGGAAAGAAAATGACGTGTTCCCACGGTGAGCAACACCCAGAACACTCAAGAAGGTGGCCCCTCCTCGGGCCCCATTTCCAGGCCTGTGTGATATGTCCTTCAGAGAAGGTGTGTCCACTGGACCAAACAGGAGCCGTTCCATGCTCGACAGAGGATGGCCCAAGGTGACCTCGAATTCAGATCTCATCATTCCTCTCCCCTTGGACCCTTACCCTGCTGCACTTCTTCTTCTGAGTGGAGCTCAGCATCCTGGGACCCCAGCGAGGGAAAGGTTTGCAAGACAAATGCTGGACACTTCTCTACTCAGGACACCATGATGGTCACAAGGTAGTGATGGGGAAGGAAAGATGGGATCCCTGGTCTTAAGTCACCAGCTTTCAGTGGGATGGAGAAGGAACTGTCCCCAGCCAGGCAAAGGGACATGGGCAACTGGGAGGCAAGAACATTGGTGGCCCTTGATTCTAGCCTCTGCCAGGGGCCAGAGCTAGGAGCAGGGGTCCTGGGGATCCCTTGCCAGGATCCTGGCTCTCATTTACCCTTCAGTCTATGATGAGAGGGAGGCTGCAGGTAGAGGGCCAGATCACCCCTCCCCCATCAAGCCAGCTGAACTCCAGTGCCCTCCTTTGAACCTGTGGGCCAGAGGGTTTGGCTTTTGTTTCTATTTTTGCCCAGGCTGGTCTCAAACTCCTAGGATCAAGTGACCCTCCTGCCTCAGCCTCCCAAGTGTCTGGGGCTAAAGGTGCACACCACCATGCCCTGATAGGACAGAGGGTTTTGAGGAATTCAGCAAATAGCACCCAAATATTCCACTTGGTCTGCTGATTCCTTTGAACTGAGGCCACTTGGGGAAGAAGATGCAGGCTGAGGCTTTCTCCAAGCCCTTTATCTGCCTAAAGAGTATCCTCCAACAGAAACTCAATGCCATGAGCCCCCTCCCTGGCTGTCACCAGCCAGGGAAGATTAACTGGGATCAGGAAAGCAGAGGCCAGAGGTTACACAGCACCCTGACACTCTAACCTATTCTCCTGAGGGCCTCTTGGGGACCACTTGGATGACCTGAGAGACTTCATCTGCATAACAAGACAACCATTGTTCACCCTCCCACGACCTGTGTGGCCACCCCCAGCAGCCCTAGCCCCTCCTCCTGGCCGGCTCAGGAACCCCCTGTCACCCCCACTCTTCTTCCACTCTCCTATTCCGCGGGACTCCTGTGTGTGTGTGTGATTGAATATGTTCTTTCTCCTGTTCATCAGTCTTATGTCAATTTAATGTGTGTCCCAGTCAAGGAACCCAGAAGGATGGAGGGAAGCCATTTTTCACCCAGCTATGGTTTCCAGCCAGGGCCTCGCAGAGAGTCTCAGGAATCCCATCCCAGTACAGGGCAGAGGGCAGATCCGGTCTCCCACCCAGAGAGCGGGCAGGCGGGCAAGCCTTTGAGAGGTCTGGGCTATTCTTCACAGGACAATTCAAACTAACTGTCCCTGAGAATCTGACGAAGGAAGACGGCACACAGAGGGCCCCGCAGATCAACACTAGCCCAGCAGGGAGAACACCTCCTGGCCACAGAAAGCGCCCTGACACCTTCTCCTCCGCTTCTTCCAAGAGCAGCAGCAGCAACTCTGAGAAGGAGCATCCGTCACAGGGCACAGAGGTCAGCAGCGGCAGCTAAGCCCCACCTAGATGTCTAAGAAACCGGGCAGAGGAGTCACCTGAGGACCCCCAATCCCCCGCACTGGCGTGACTTAACAGACAGAAGGATCAGCATGGAGGCTGAGAAACACCCCCGCTCGCCCCGATTCCCGGGCACCCTGGAGACCCCTCATGTGCACAAAGCAAACATGGTTTGGTGTGTGTACATTTGGAAGTCTCTTTATATAAACAGGTTCACAAATCAGGAGAAAATAATCCTCTGTAGACCAATAGTCTGATTGGGGGTTTAGAAATTATGGTCATTAAAAATACACACCAGGACATACTTTGTATTTGTAATGCAAATATTTACATTCCAAACAAAGAAGCCTGGAGCATAAAGACAAGCTATTTATACCAGCTATAAGAAATGTGAAGAGCCCCACCTCTGGCCCAAGTAGATGGCTCCTGTTCCTATTCTTGAAACACGAACCAAATTTCCACAGTATTTTTCCCTTAGACTCTCAAGACACAAAAAAGCTGTGGTTACTGCCTTTTAATAGCCCCCAAACCTGACGCCAGGAAGTCCAAGGTCATTACACTAGGCTCCGGCCTCCTCTGGAAGTTTAATGGCAAGTGTTAACTCTCCGTGCAGCTCCCACACCCAGGGCTCCTGTCTTCTGGGTGCACTAGAGACTCTCCAGGAGAACCAGCCTTTGGAAGGACCATTTTTGATGGATGGGTCCAGTCAGTAAATGACACACTTGCACCTAGAAGTGGCCAGCTGTGCAAATACGTGGCGAGCCCGGACACCCTCCTTGGTGCAGGTCCACCAGGCCAGGCGAGCAGGCTGCACCCAGGAAACGGGAACACAGTACCCTGTGGGACAGGCTCAGGGTTGAAAGATATAGCAGAGTGGAACTGCAGAAACCCAGGGAGGAAGGTCACCCTCAGAGCAAGGCAGCGATGTTGGGGTTCACGATGAGGGGACGGGGGACCCAAATGCAGCCAGGTCCAGGCCCAGCTGATCAGAGAACTCACTGCCAACACGGCCCAGTCTAGCAGAAGTACAGGCCAGGTGGGGGGGTGGGGGGAGGCCAAAGGGGCAGTAAAGGTTCCTGGGTGGCAGTCAGCCATTAGCTCCCTCCAGGTAAACTGTAATCAAGTTCGAATGCAGCCTTGAGGGCCACATAATCGGGATTGTTATCTGATTTGACTAATCCATCCAGTCTGCCAAGGAGCGAGAAACAATCTTCTTTAATTTAAAGCCAGATAATTTCCCACAGCAGATGACGACACGGAGTTGACACACTGTGTACGCCCTGGCTGCCCTACCCACGGCACACCTGAGAGATGCCGTTGATCAACGGGCGCCAAGGACCAGGCACCGGGCTCAGCACTTCTTGGCTTCCCAGCAGCGGGAGGGGGCTGCACCTGCAAACTCTCCAGGTGTCTATGCCTGGTGGTGTCTTCACCTTCCCAGGTATGGTGAGGGAGTTCCCAGGCCTGAGCAATGAGCAAGTTCCCCACTACAAGCAAGCCCTTCCCCTGCCGGTTGCCCAGTGGAGAAAGGGGCCTACCCTGGAGAGACTGTGGGAATCCAGCTGCTCCCACGGCTTCCATCAGGAGCGAACATCACACTGGATCTATCTCTGCCTGCCTTCCTCCTCAGCTGGCTCTCTGCAGGTTCAGAACTGGGCCAACACAGTGGGAGGATTTGGAGAGCTCCCCTGAACCCTTAAGCATACCATATCTAGTACTTAACCACCCCACAAAGTAGAGTTCATCCCATTTTATAAATGAGCAAACCAAAGCACAAGATGAAGCCACTTGTCCAGGATTAGACTCAAGCCCAAATCAGCAAGGAGCCCAGGGTCAGCCCATGACCTAGGCGGCCCCTCTGAGTGCACACAGGATCCAACCCTGGTTAGAAGGACATCTGCCCCAAACCTTGCTGAAGGGAAATGCAAAATGCTGGCTGAGCGTACTTCCCTCAGTGTGGGGAGGCTTGCAGGCACCACGAAAGGGCAGACAGGCTGCCATTCCCCTTTCAAAGAGGGCGAGATTAACAGTGCACCTACACTTCTTCATCTTTCCTTCTTTGAAATGCTGGTTCAGATCTCAGGGCAAAGGTGCCAGGGGCCCAGATCCACAGGGCAGCTACATACAAGGACACAAAAACCAGGACAGAGCTCCGTGCTGGCCTGTCTTCCTTCCTGGCAGCCACTCCACTATCTTTTTGACCACAGGGAGCAAAATGGCCCAGCAGGCATACATTCCATTTCAAGAGAAAATGTTGGACCCCCAGGTTCCAACACAGTGTAGGAAAAGCATAATTGGGTCCACCTGCACCTAATTATTTGCTCATGTTGGGGTACTTTCCAGGCACCAGGAATGGGGCTGCCTGATTCAATATTTTCACCACAAGCACAATTCTGGAAAGTGTCCAAGTTTCCATTACAATGACACCTCTGCTTTTGAGGATCTGCCAGCCTTACTTTCCTCACAAACCTAAAAGGCCCAGCCCAGGATGAGATCTAGAAATGAAACACAGGTGTCAGGAGTGCCTGCCCTGGCCAGGAGGCCCCAACACCCCTGCTCAGGACCCTTTTAAGCTTAGAGAGGGACTCAAGATATGACACCCAAGTGAGCCACGCCAGCACATCACCACGAAAAGCTGACTGCTCTCCTCTGCATCAAACAGGAGCTTGGTCAGCCTGACCCCAGCCTCAGACAGCTTCTCATCTTTGTAGAGCTCCAAGGGATGTGGAGGAAAGGGGTGGTGCCCGTCTGTGCTTGCAGCAGCCATCTGCAGGGTGTGCATGTTTCCCTAGGCGCAGCCCTGGGCCAGGAGCACGGGGCGAGAGTCCCAGGTGAGGAAACAGCCCAGAAAGGTAAAGCGACCAGCCTGAGAACCCCAGCTGAATCCAAGGCAGCCAAAAAAAGGCAACAAGCAAAATTCTATGCTGGCCCAAACCAACATCTGGCCTCATGCTTCTTGAGATAGACTATCTCTTTACCTCTCCTCCTGGATGTTGAGACCTGCCAGCTCTCCATCCCCTACAAGAGTTAGATAGATAGATAATTTGGCATGACATTCTTCCATCTCTGGTTATGAGCTCCAGAGCTACAGAATACCACAAGAATCAATGTTTACTGAGCACTTATTGTATACCAGGTACTTTGTCAAGTACCTGGCAGGACTTCACTCTTTTATGGCACACAGGCATGAGAGCCAGAGGGTAGTGAAGCCGTCCCAGAGGACTCCAATCTCCAGGTTGCCAACTAGATCCCACTTTCCTGAGGCCCCTCCAAGGCGCCTGTGAGCAGCATTATATAATTCTGACTTGCACAAGTTCGGCCTCGCCCACTGAGCTGAGTGCTGTGCCACTGCGTGCTGAGTGCTGCCTCTCGGCCCCCGTGCACCAGCCCAGGGCTGCACTGAGGGGGAACACATAACCCTGCAGGTCGCTGCTGCAAACAGCAGCCACCGTTGGGCTCCCTTTCCTCCACATTCCTTGGAATCCTGCAAAGATGAGAAACGGCTTCCCACTCGCCACCTCTCCCCACCTCCCTGCTTGCTGATTCACGCCTGCCTTTTCCTTCTGGAACCATGATCATTATTCTCCTCCCACCCATCCCCATTCCCACCTGCCTCTGCTGTCAGCCCTTGCTCCTTCCTCCTGCACCTCTGGAGGGCCACAGCAGCCTCACAGCCCTCTAAGCTTAGGAGGCAAGGGGATACACCCGTGGGACCTGTCCAGCACAAGGCCAGCTGAGAACTTGAAGGGACACAGTTAGTGACCGCTATTATTATCAACCACCTTCCTTCTCAAATTTCATATTAAAAAAAAAAAAAATTCTATTCTGGCCCGAACCCACACAAGCCCTTTACCTCTCCTCCTGGATGTTGAGACTGGACATGCCATGTAGGGAGCTACCACATTTCTGCCTCTTCGTGTCTGTGGGGACACAGGTCTACACATCCATTACTTTGTCCCTGGCACTTTGTTTTAAAAGGAAAGCCATCTCAGTAGTGAAATCAGACCCTAACACTTGAGAACCATAAAGAAATACATCATGCAAGTCCAAACCCTGTCTGGTACTTAGCCAGCTGCAGGAACATGATCTCTTTATTCACTGCCTGGGAACAAAGTTACCCTTTGAAGTAACAATATCCTACCTGAGCTCCCCAATTACAGAGCAGAGGGGAGAGGGGTTGCAAAGTTCTCACCACTGACTGAACGAGTCACTTCTAAATCATAGTGCTAAAGACATGTCCCTTGGCTGATTGCTCAAAGGAATGACACTCTTCAAGCCAACTATGACTTTTAAAAGTTGTTTCTTTTAGAAATTTAAGACAACTCCTCCCTTCCACAAATGGCCTTCAGGAGGCACCTCTGCCATCCTGTGCCTGCTGAGGCCCTGAGGAAGGGGAGGGGTCAGGAAGTGTGGAGAAGAAGATGGTCAGCTCCCAACTACAGGGAGCATCAGTTCATCTGGGAGCAGTGCTGAGGGGGCAGGTCTAAGAGCGGGACCTGGGGCTGGGGCTGGGGCTGGCTTCTGTTATCAGCTGTGTGAACCTGGGCAAGTCGCTCTGCTGTTCTGAGCCTTCGCTCCTACGTGTGGCAAGAAGAGACCCCTCCACTCAACCCACCTTCTCCTGAACCTTGCTGTGCTTTGTCCTTATCCTTCTTCTCAGCTTTGTCCCTCCAGGTCTAACTGCAACTCAGGGGCCACTCATCTGTCTGATGCTGTCTGATGCTAAGTCCCCCATGGTGTTAAACATGAAAGGTGCATACCCCAGGTGATGGTCATCCCATGCTGAATGCTCCCATGAACACTGGGTCCCTTTTTATCTTACCCTCACAGTATCCTCCCCAGAAGTTTAACCATGGGTTCCATGTGATGGAATGAAATTATATGAGAGGTTTTGTGCAGAGACTTGCTGACCACACAATGGGGTTCGTGGATTAGCTACTGAAGGCCCGACATGCAGGCTTGCCCATGAACCCAATGGGCACCTCCCATCCCACCAGCCACCAGCATGACAGGCAGCCTTCAATTCTCAGTCACCTGGCCCATGGGGGGTAATTCCTCTGTCCTCTAGTGCGTCCTGCCTCTATACCATATGACACCCTCCTGACATATACACAGGGCCCAATGTCAAGCTCTAGACTCTGGGAAGGGCTCTCACCCCTGCCCTTCTCCCATACTTCTTGAATTTGAGACCATACCTCAATATGGAGGCCTGGGAATGGTATTGAAAATTGACAAGACCTGTAAACTCTGCTTTCTCCCAAATGGTTGGAGCTGAGTGGAGGGTGTCCCCTGTGAGTGGACATGCACTGGCCTGTTCAAGATACCTCCCTGCCAGCCTCCCCCAACCCCTTGAACTGTAGCTGCCTCAGCCCAATGATCTATAGATGCCCCTCATGCAGCCCCACTGTCCGGCTCTGGGGCTCAGTTGGGGTTATTTTCCTGCTTCTTCCCAAGTCACCAATAAGCAGAGTCTGCTCCCACCTGCCCGACCTTCCCTGAAACATCCCTTCTTCCCCAGGCAGGGCCTTCTCTCTCTCTCAGACATGGGAAAGCCAAGAGGCTCTTCTGACACCTCACCTTTAGAGGAGAAAGGTGTGGGTGGAAACAGCAGCCATGGTAACCATGCTAGATCTGGTCAGGACAGAGGTCCAGGGGTCACATGCTTTAACCATCAAAGAAGAACAAGGCAGACCAGCCTCCCTACCATGATATCCTGGATGCCACTCACTGGCCCCATCAGTCACTGCCCACAGGGAGAAGGACACCATTCAGTTTGCCTTAAGAGACCCCTGAAACTTCTACCCCAGGAAGGGGGACGTTGGTTGGAGGGAAGACCAGCCCTACAGCTCCTCTTCATGCTCACCTGCGGCCTGATAGAGAAAACAGGCTCCGTTTTCTCATCCAGGAGGTAAGGGGAAAAAAAATTCCTCCCAGTTCTTCATCTGTTTGAGAGGAGAAAAACTTGTTTGGTAAAAAAAAAAAACTACCTAATTAAAAGACATTCTTATTTCATGCTATTTTGAACAAAATCCGATCTGTGTGCCTTCACGTATCAATCAAGAGATCCTGGTTATGCTGCACTTGTGAACATCAGAAAGTGACCTATTCTGAGAGGAAGGGTGCCTTATTTTCCACTGCTGTGGTGGTAGAAGGGGAGTTAAGAAAGCTCTGGGTGGAGAATGGTAAGGGAGGGTCCAAGAGAAACTTTGAGCGAATCTCTAGGCCTGTTTCCTCCTGGGCAACCTCAGGGTGGGCCTTTTCAGGTGGCTACCCTAAGCCAGAGCAGAGGCCACACCATACAGGAATCACAGCTGATAAAGGGGCTGGGGGCAGCTGCCCCCCCCCCCCCGAAATGCTGTCCACATGCCTTAGCGAGATCTCTGGAGCCACAACTTCATTCTGGAAAACTCCATACCATTAACTTACCCACGGAGAACATGGCGATGAAGCCCAGCTGTCACGGGGGACTCGCACCCGGCGGGAGACAGGGAAGCCCCCCTCCCGCAGGCGCCGGTCCCAGCCCCCAGCCTGACTACCTTCTTGGGGAACAGAGACGTCTGGGGCTGGCAGCCGGCAACCGAGCCTTGGGCATCTACACCCGCTGTTCCAGCAACGCCAGCCTCTCCCCGGTAAGCAACGTGGGCACCCAGACAGCGACCCGGCAGTCAAACTGCGGTGCCTGGACCCAGGCGGCTCCGAATCCCAAACACCACACTCTCTCTCGCGCGCGTCGGCCAGTAGGTTCTCCCAGAGTGGGAGTCGGAAGGCGCTTCCCAGCTTCCATTCATTCCCGGGGAGGCCGGACTCCCTCCACCTCGGCGCCTCCCTCCGCGATCCCAGGAGCTCCGCCGGGTCAACTGCGCCACGACCCGCCACCAGGCACCCTCAGTCACCGCGTCCTCTCGCACTGGCAGACACAGCCCAACGGACTAGCTCTCCATCACAATTGCCAGCGTCGCCCCCGCGCCGGGGCCGCTGCCTTCCCGACTCGCCGCCTGCAGCCCCGGCTCCGAGCTGCCGCCCCACAGCGCGGCTCAGACCTCCTCGCTCGGTTCGCCGCGCCCAGACTGGCCGAGGACGGCGGAGAAGCGCCGGCAACTCCCTAGTCACGCCGCCTCCGGAGACGCTGCCGGGCGCGGGAAGAGAACCGGGGACGAAGGGCGGGGGCGGGGAGGAAAGGCGGGAGCAAAAGTTCAGGCCGCGCGGGGCTCAGATGCGCCCTCATCTTCTCAGGCCGGTCCTCGCGGTCCCCTCTCCCAAGAGCGTCGGCGCCAGACACCGTCCGCCTTCCCGCCCGGAGTGGCTGCAGGACGAGCTGAGATTCTGAAGGCGGCTCCGAGCCGGAGCTCCGAGAGAGAGTAGCCCATGCCTACCTACCTGCCCTGGGCCGCGCCGGGAAACTTCCCCGAAGTGTACTGGAAGCGGGATTGGGGGTGAGGAGCGCACGCCCGGGGGAATTCAGTCCCCGACACTATCCAGTGCGCGCTTGCACAGCGAAATCACTCTTCTGTCGGTCCGTCCGTCCGTCCTCTGCAAGTCCCAGACGGTGGCAGCGCAGGGGCGCCCCGATTCCTGCTCCTGGGGAGGGTGGTTCAGCCGGCCAGCCGGCCAGTGCGTGCCCCGCAGCTTGCGCCCTCCACCAGCCTCCAGCTATACACAGCGCCACCACGCCACCGCCAGGTCCCCAGTCCCCTAGCTCCGGCCACATCCTCTCGGGGGTAGGGAGGGGGCGTGTGAGCCCCGGCGCAGCCAACGGGCAGCCCTTCCCGCAGGGTCCCCAAGAGCACTGGGCTCCCGGAGCGCAGCCAACACCAGTGGCGAGGAGACGCCTCCCGCTGGGGATCGCAGAAGCTTCGGGGAGGCCAGGCCAAGCGGCGCGGGGCCCAAATCTGCCTCGGCTCCGCGCGCTCGCAAGTTCATTGTCTGCCTGGGCCGCCGCCGCCTCCGCGCCGGGAGCGCCGAGGAGAGTGAGACTGCGCGCAGCCTCGGCCGCCCGGACTCCGAACGCCCAGCCCAGGCCTCCGCCGGCGCTGCCCAGCCCGAACCCGCAGAGGGGCGCCGGAGCCTTGAGCCCGAAGCCAGACCTTCGCCCGCCGCTCCTTGCCGCCCCCACCCCGGCACCTAGCTCCCAACTTGTACCTGAAAAGCCCGAGGTCCTCCCGGAAGCCTCCTCTGCAGCTCCAGCTCCGCGGGAGCGCGCCCAGCACCGCGCGTGGAGCCCCGCATCCAGGGAGCGTCAACCTGACTCCCAGAGCGCAGGGAGGAAAAGTTTGGGAGTGACGTGCAGATGGCGAATGAAACATCCGATAGAACCCTCCCCCCGCCCCATGTCGCGCTGACACACATCAGCTCGAGTCTGGAATGTGAGATCAAGGCGTGTGCGCCAAGCGGTGGGTTTGGTCTCCGCCCCCTCCCCTTCCAAGTAAACACTGTTGTGTGATGTGGTGGTTGCAAATAGCAAACCGAAAGTCTGGCAGGGACCCCCGCCAGAGACATTTTTAAGGAACTTGGCGGTCTGGAGCCAGCCCATACATTGATATTCAAGGCCATGGCGCTGGTGGGTTCGGCGCCCTCTGTTGTATTTTTGCATCCTGTGAAGGCTGGTCTGGCTCCTTGGCCCAGTGTATTTGCTTCTTGGTGGAGGTAAGGCTCTGCGGGACCTGGAGCGGCACTGCCTGCTGCAGTGACCCCAAGGCGGCTGCTCTAGGGAGCCACCTGGACGGCCCCGGGGCAAAGGATGACTCCAATGGAGGATTTCTCCCAACTCTGGGGGGCAGATAGCATGGTAAATGGAAAGACCCGAAACTGGAAGACTGGCTCGGGGCTCTTAGAACACCAAGCCTAGCCTCCCAGGGAACTGAGGCCGGAAGGACAGAAACGAATCTGTAGTCTTTGGCCTGCCCATGTTCCCATGGCCGGAGGCCAGCACCGTGTTCCTTAAAGCAATCAGAAAAGTGCTTCCTAAACTGTAGAGTGCTGGCCCAGGTGTGAAGGTTGGCTCTTGAGAATGTTTTTCCCCACTTTTCTGTTTACTGCTGAAGGTTTCATCCTTCCCCTCAGAAGCTATTACCACCCTGAGGTGGTAAACTTCTGTTCAGCACCCATGGCAACTAATTCAGAGATCACAATCAGAGGATTATAACTGCAGATGGGAACCCTGGAGGAGAAGGGGTTCTTTAAAACCCTGTCTTGTTCTCCTACAAATAATGCCTCTTACATAAAATCTGTGAAGAAGGATTAATGCAGCAATGAGACCTGCCCTAGAATCTCAGACGAGATTGCTTTTTCCATATAGACTCCACTTGGTGATTTTTGTTCTTTATTATTATTTTTTTTAAACAAAAAGCTTTTTCTGAAAATACAATGAGCTGTTTTTGCAGGGTTCACAATTCCCAATAGATGATGATGCCGTTTTTCTAGGTCTTACACATGTTGTGGCTTTGGGGCTTATTTATTAGCTCCCAAGAAAAGCCTGCCTTTCAGTGAGGTTTATGTACTCGAGTAATTGCATCGGCGGGGACACAGTGCAGGTTGCTGTTAAAGAGGGTGAGTTGTGCAGGCGTCTGCCAGGAAGGCTCTGGGCCACGCATCTGTCAGACCAGAGCGTGCAGCAGGTTTAAGCAAACACAGGGAACGTTCTATGGAAACAGCAAGGAGGAAATCCCCTCCTGTGAGTGCGTGTGGAACCTTGTTCTGTGGCCACACATACAGCCGTCTCTCCTCTGTTCTCTCCAAGCAAACACATGCCCTGTTATGGAGATGGCGTTGGGCCCACCCAGAGGACTTTCAAATTCAGGTGTCAGAAATCACGGCTGACGTGGAGCAAATTGTTTTTAAGTAAAATCTCGGTGCCACTTTGATATGAGTTCCACCAGGGACTTTCCAAAGGTATTTATACATGTGGCTAAGATTAACTGGAGGGTGATTTTTCCCCCCTCAACATTAATTTCAAAAGCTTATCCAAGAATTGCACTTGGACCTGTTATTCTGCAGAGCTGAGAGAAAAACCCAAATGCCAGGCATGTGTGAATGGGTTGAATAGATGGACAGATGGATATGTAACCATGAGAGGGACTGGTGCTGACAGAGCACTGGCAACTTGTGGGGAAAAAAAAAAACAAAACAGACAATTTAAGAAAATAAACATCATTTTCCCCGGGGTATGACTCATAGGTCTCCATTATTATGGAGTTACATTGCCTTGGTTTAGTCCTATTTCTGTCACTTACTGAGTAACCTTGGGCAGGTCACTCTTTTCTGTGCTTCAGTTTAGGACTGACCAGTAGTACCAACCAGTGGCACATTGAATTATTGATCCTAGCTGTTCATTCTCCCATGGTGGTTGCATTAGTCCATTTTGTTACTGTAACAAAATACCTGAAGCTGAGAGCTTCATATAGAAAAGAAGTTTACTTAGCTCACAATTCTAAAGACTCAAGAGTCTGATCTGGTGATGGCCTTCTTGCTGGCTCAGGGTATCCAAAAGAGAGAGGGAGAGAGAGAGAGGTAATGTTGTCTCTCTCCCTCTTTTTATAAAGTCACAAGTATTCAATCAGAGGGGCTCCACCCTAATGACCTTATCTAATTCTAACCACCTCCCAAAGGCCCTGCCTCTAAACATTATAGTAAGAATTAAATTTCTACCCTCTTAATACCTCACATGGGGATTAGATGTCACCACATGAACCTCTGAGGGACACCAGCAAACCGTACCCACACACGGCAGAGACACTATGCATTCACATCCTGTCACATCCCCGTGGCATGGACTGTGAGTCTCTGTCCCTTGACTTTTGTATTGTTGACATAATAAGATATTAAGGAAATATGTTTGAAATATGCTTGCAAGGCTGGGCTTGCTGTCTCATATCCTGGTAGTACATCATGAGAAAAATGCATCCTGAATAACAGCCATCCCTTCCAGCAAGGCTGTAGAATCAGCTCCCATGGAGCAGACCTGAACTCAACTGGTAGCTTGGAACCAAGTCACCCCACCTGGAGCTGGACTCAGAACCACTTCAGCTGGCCTGCAGGCACATAAACAAGGGTGGAAAAAAAAATGCTTCTTGTTGTTAAGTCATTGAATGCCAGCATTTTGTTACACAGCAGTATTGTGGCAGTAGCTGACTGATGCATTACCTCAGTGGGCTGATGTGGAGAATAATGGTAGATATTTGAAAAATACCCCCAAGTGTAATTTTTGAGCCCTCATCAGAGCTTAAAATATTTGTTATTATTAGTAAAATATTAGTATTATGAGTAATCATCATTACTAAAAGTAGTTTTGCCCATAATAGTCACATATTAAATGTTTGTTAATCAGTTGAGTCAGGGAACAAGTATAATGTGAATGGAGATTTTATAAGGTAGTGCAGGGACATCAGAAAATCAGAGGATCCTCAAAACTCATGCTGACTGGTTCATTCCTTCAGCAGATTGTCCCTGAACACCTGCTATATGCCACATGTTGGAGCCACTGGGATGGCGAAGACTCGGTACCCCCGCAAGGAAAGAGCCCTGGGAAGCCCGCGTGTGCCGAGCAAGCTGTGAAGCTCTTTCCCAGGCTGCGCGTCATCACCTTCACAACAGCCTTCTCAAGTCAGTCTTGCTGGGCCCTATTTTTCAGGCCATGAGGCTGAGACTCAGAAACCAAACACTGAGGAAAAGACCAAAGGCCACTCCCGTGCCATCCGAGTGCTCTGATGCCAATGAATCCAAGCAAACAGTGGGTAAACTGAACCGTCAGGGATGTGCGGTGGGGCAGAGGGAAGCATGGACCAGCAGGTCACCCTGCCTCCCAGGCACAGGGGCTCAGTAAACACTAAGGCTCATGAGACCTGGGCTTGCTTCTGCCACCGCATGACCTTGAGGTCATTGCATAGGCTCTCAGATTCATTCTGACAGCCCTGGCTTCGGATTTCTGCCACCTCTGCCACCAACAACGACCTGCCTCCCAGCCCTGTGACTTTGACAAATTTAGACTGCTCGGTAACCTGAAGTGCATTTCAATTTCATAAATTTAGAAATACTCTGGTTAGGCGGATCCCTCCTGCAGTAATGCATCCACTAAGTGCACTTTAAGCCAATTTTGGTATGCTAATCCATCACAAATTGACGTGAAATTTGGGTTCTCGTGAAAATTTCCTACACCCGATCCAAAACCTCTACAGGATCTAGGATAATAAGTAGCAGTCCCTTAAAGTGGTAGACTCGGTCTACTCTGGGTCACACATTCAGAGAGGACAGGATAGGCAGGTTTTAAAAACATCCACACTCATATATTCACAAGAGCTGTCTTCTCCAGTGGGGTGCCTGGGAAGGGTGGTTTGCTTATTTCAACGATGCTGCCAAAACTCTTGGGGGATGAGGGTCATGTTTGTCTCTGCATTCCCAGCCCCTAACTCAGAGCCTGGCGCTGTAGACACGCCCCGGGGTGTCTAGCAAATGTCCCCGTTGGAAGCAGCTAGTTGGATTAGCAACTTGTCCACCCGAGTCAGGTTCCCAGGATTTCCCTAGTTCCTAAAATTGAGTATTCTCCCCACCAGTGAAGACTGGGCGTCCTAACGCAGATGGGGACCTCCAGTGACAGCACAGTGTCTGGCGGGGCCCCTGTCCATCCTAGAGTCTCCGAGTGACGCGCGGCACTAATTGGCAACACAAAGAACCCACAGGTGATGAAAGAGACATAATGTCATTGTTATCACCACCCAGGACTCTGTTGTTACCAGTTGTTGAAGGGCAGCACCTATTAACTGATGTTTTTAGCTGGGTAATGGACATTTTCCCAATAAGATCAAGTTTACAGCCGGCAGCATTTCACTTGCCTGATTCTGTCGTGAGATCTACAACTCACCCAGCAACAAAAATGAGCTGTTGGCTTGATTAATTTAGAGCAGCATCGCCTGTGCTGGATGTGAAACACATGCCCCTTCTAAATAAATGTCACTTACCTGGTGAGGCTTTATGCAGTCAAATGCTACAAATTGGTGCTTAGGAGGACAATGGGAGCGAACACCACAGGCAGATGCTCCGAGTGGCCAGCTGAGATTTGCACTCCTCTCCCTGCCCAGCTCTGCCGCTGGCCAGATGCAGACCTGCTTCACCATGCCGTCCCCCGCCCTGTAATGCCTGCACGTGAGACTGCCCGCTGCCTGTGAAGCATCAATCTTAGCTCCTGGTGCCCCTTTATCTCCACTCCAGCTTTACAATATCCTCTTCCCAAACCTGGCTTGTTGTTCCCTCCTCCTCCTCCTCCTCCTCCTCCTCCTCCTCCTCCTCCTCCTCCTTTTTTGGTACCAGGCATTGAACCCAGGAGCCCTTAAGCACAGAGCCACACCCCTAGCCCTTTTTAATTTTTTCATTCGAGTCAGGGTCTCAATAAGTTGCTTAGGGTCTTGCTAAGTTGCAAAGGCTGGCTTTGAATTTGCAATCCTCCTACCTCAGCCTCCTGAGCTCCTGGGATTACAGGTGTGCCTCCCTGCTCCTAGAAGCCTGGCTCGTCTTGGAAGCACCCGGGAGTGTTAGATGCAGGTTCCTGGGCCCCAGTACCAGAGATTCCACTTCTGACCTCTGGACTGGGACCAGGAATTTGAATGGGCCTCTCTGGGGTGGCACCGGGAGTGTGTCTATTTCAGAAGTGGCTCTGGAACCCACAGCTGGGGACAGCTGGTCTGGACCCATGTCCTCTGCCCCTTGGGACTGACCTGCACTCCCCTGCCTCCTTCCCTGGACCTTCACACTGGCTTCTTTCTGCAAACATAGCCAAGATCTTCCCCCAACACCCATGCAGCCCCCAGCACCTCCACAGCACCACCAAGAGGAGTCGGGTTGGGGCAGCTGGCAGGACCACAGCCCCATGGTGCCCTGCCTCTTCTCTGGGCCCATCTGTCCCTGGATCTCATGTTCCCCTTGGCCCCATCTTCTTGGCTTCCCAAGGTGCCTAGGGATAGCCACACCATAATTCTGGGAGGAGGAGCCTGTGGTGGCATCACCAACTCCAGAGTTCATTTCCAGGGACTGCTGGCTCTTGGAAGGGCATTGACTAGAGAAAGTTTGGCTTCCTCAAATTTGCTTTGAAGAAAGTCAAACCCGGCATGGGTGTGACTGGCAGTGGGTGGATACTGCCTCCACCCCCCCCACCCCCCACCCCTGTGACCTCAATAGGGACCTTGGGAACGTGGGACTTGTCCCAAGGCCCCAGGTTCAGAGCTCAGCTCCCTCCTGTTTGCTGTGACCCCTCTCTGGGCCTCACGTCCCTCCTTGTGACCTGGAAGGTAGAATTCGAGCACCTCTTGGGACTGTCCTCTCTCCAAACATTGACATCCATCAGGACAAGTGGATGCAGGAGGATTTGCTTACTCTCCTGTATCAACCTGCTATTGCTGAATAATAAATAGCCCCAGATGGTTCCCAGACATGACACTGGGGGCAAAATTCAAATAACACCCTTCACCAGGTCACAGCCTGTAGCTCAGAAGTCTGGTGGGTTCTCTGCTCTGAGTCTCACAAAGAATAAAGCCAAGGTGTGGGTCAGGCTGAGCGCTACTCTGCAGGTCCTGGGGAAGAACCCAAGTTCAGGTTGTTGGTGGAATTCTTTCTTTAAGGTCATGAGGCCTCTTTCTTTGCTGGGGTTCACACTCTGTGCTTAGAGGCCACCTTCATTTCTTCTCAAGGGTGCCCTCACCCTGCAAAGCAGCAGTGGCATTCCAAGTCCCCGTCCTTCTGCCTGCCTTCTCTGCCTGCTGGAAAGGCTCCTGGGATTCGGCCACCATGATCCGGGCAGAGGAGCCTCCCTTTCTGAAGGGCAAATGATGACTGGTCTTAGTGCCATGTAACCCAGTATATTCACAGACATGGCATCTGGGTCAAAGAAGATCCAGGTGACAGTGGCAAAGGTCAGAATCCTCCAGAGAAAGAGAAGCGGTAGGAGGTCAGAATGCATTGTAGGCACAGAACCCGCTCCGAGAAATCAGACCCAGGAAGGTGGACGGTGCAAGTCTCAGCCAGGGTCCAGCTCAGAAGGCAGAGGACTGATGTCCCAGGTGGAAGACAGGCAGGGAGACCACTTTCCTCCTGAGCCTTCCATTCTAGCGAGGCCCAGTGGACTGGGCGGGGCCTCCCACATTGGGAGGGCCGTCTGCTTTCCTCCATTTTCACCTCTTCCCGAAACACCCTATAGACACCCCCAGAACAGCATCTGACTAAGCACCTAGGAATCTTGTGGTCCAGCCAACTCAGCAGATAAACTACACCATCGCAAGGGTCAGGGGTTGTCGGAAACCAGGCCTCCTTGCCTCCTGCGTTAGCAATCCGGCCAGCTAGCACACGTCTTCAGCGAGTATCTCCTGGGCAGCCTCCAGGAACACCACTCAGGTGCTCCAGGACCTGCCCTGCCCTCAGAAGGCCCACAGTCAGCTTGTGCCAGGGCAGGGCAGTTGGATGCCACCCTCGGATGCCTATTTCTTGAGCATTCAGAAAGAAACTGGCCTGAAGGAAGGTCCCCAGCCCCAAGCCCCCGGCTCCTCTCAGGAGCTTGCTGCACCCGTGGCCTCCCCGTGCCAGGGCTTGGCTCTGCTCACACGCTTCACACCAGCACAGCCGTGAGCTTAATGGCATCTGGAGCTGCTGCGGTGACAGGGTGTGGGGGACAGTCAGGGTGCAGAGAGAGACAAGACCAGCCGCAGGCGACCGGGGTGAAGCTGGGACCGCATGTCCCCCGTCATCTCTATTTCACCTGTTTGGAAATATCCGTGATGATTGGGGCTTTAAAAACATACTTAGAAACAATTATTTATGCTTTTCATCACAAATAGAAAAGCCACATTTTCTTTAAAATATTGATCACAAAGTACACAGAATTAAAAGAAATCGCAGTGATTATGTCCTGCCGGGTGGGGACGAGGGCCTCCTCCTGACTACAGGGAGCTGAGTGGAGTCAGGGCCTAAGGTCAGGCGCTGGGTTTTCTTTCCTTTTTGTTTTAAATGAGTGAGTTTCTAAGAAGACTTGGTTTTCATTGAATCCTGCTGATTTTAAGAAACCTGGTGAGGATGTCTTTCCAGGGCCTGGTTCCTCTGTCGTCCACAACAGGCTAGAGCACCCCCCGAAGCCCCAGGGTCTGGAGGCCCGGACGCCCCATCCAGCCCTCGGATGCCTCCCCCTGTGACTAGGCCCTGGGCCCGCAGGACAGAGGACCTGAAGGCCGCAGAGGGCGGGGGTGGAGGGCAATGGCTGGAGCAGCCAGGAGACTGCATCTGGGCAAGGACAGCCGGGGCTCGGGGTTAGCCTTGAGGGCCTCCTCGTCCTTGTCACCGACCCTCTCTCTGAGTCCCACTTTCAACCCGTACTCTGAGACAGTATTCACACTCCCCACCCTCCACCCGAGCCTGCCCTGGGAATGGGCCTAAGGGGCCTCCACACCTTGGCTGACCATTCAGCAAAAAGTCCTTCCCCAGATCCTCCCCTCTCACCTTCCCTAAGTCTAAGATGGCACCACAGGTGGCTTTATGGTCTGCTAAGTCCCAGATGTCCTGAGCATCAGAGGAGGCTGAGGTGGGTGTGCTCAGGGGCCTCTCATAGGACCCCGAGGACCCAGGAGGGGCCAGCTTCACAGCCGGTCCATCCTGGCAGGACTAGGCTGTGGTCTTCCGGGTGGTGGTGAGGTCAGGCCTCCAGACCTCCCAGAGGTCTGGCCTCCCACCCACTCCCAGCCTCCAGGGAAGCGGACTAGGTGAGATAGCGACTAGCTGGCTGTGCCAAGACCATGGGAGGGGAGAAGAGGGGACAAGGGGCAGGAGCCAATCAGTCCCCCAGAGCACAAGGGGTGCGGGCCTCACTGCAGAGAAGGAGAAGAGATGCTTGCCCCACACCTGCCTGGGCCGGGCACTGTGCTGGGGGCCCTGCCCCTTACCTCCTGCCAAGATTCTGCCACTGCCCATGGCTCCTCTGGGACCACCCTCAGAAAGTGCGAACCACATTCCCAAAGTGCAGAGCACTTCAGGCCAGGGGGGGTGAAATGAATGGAAAGGACCAGAGGCAGCCAGGGGGGGGCAGGTCTTTGGGGTGCCACAGAGCACACGTGCCTTTCCAGGCAGCAGCTGGTATCAGCTCCCTCTGAATGGAGCACGGGGGCAGATCAGAGTTTTATCATGAAATAGTCTGACTCTTGAAATAGTCTGACTCTTAAAAAAAAAAAAAAAAATCTTGGATTGGCAACTAAATCAGTGCTCTGTGCAGAGTACCACCCAACCCAGAATGGAGCAGCTGAGGGTCCCACCCAGTGGGTTAGAGCCAAACTGGCCAGGCACTCAGGGGTCTCCTGCAGGAGCCCAAGGACCTCAGACACCTCACTCCAGATTTGTGTCACCTGCTCAGTCCCATATGCCAACAAGGAATGTGAACATTTTCTAGATGACAACGTTCTGGTTACAATCCATGGGAAGTTGTTATTTCTAGTTTTCTCCTTTCATCCTCTGACCAGGCCATGATAGAAGCTAGAACAGAACAGAGGTGGTAAGGGGCCAGTGGGGGAGAGACTTGCAGCAGACGCCACCTTCGAATCCCACCGCAGGTGCCCCTGGACTCCAGCCTGTCATCAGGATGACTTCCAGCCCTGTTACACTTTTTGAAGAAGCTCCAGGGTTGGCATTGGAGTTTTTCCTCCGTTGGTCTTGTGGCCTCTCCCGGGCCCCTATCTATAACCCTCTCCATGCCTGATGGTGCTGCAGGGGAGGTGGACGTGGGTTTACCGTGTGCCTCTCCCTGGAAACTTCTTTACCCTGAGAGACATCGTGTGACTCTGGTCCTCCCTGTGTCCACTTCATTCCTAGGAAGACAGGCCTTTCCAGGAGGCCTGACAGGAAGTAGATCATGTTCAGTGTGCAGGCCAGTGAGACAGGGGGCAGGCGAAGCAACCAGCCCTGTGAAGTGACCGGAGGAGCTTCTGTAACGTCCAGATCCCAGAGGGAATATGGCAGCCACTCACAGAGCCAAAGGGAGGAGAGAAGCCACTGGGCACACAGGAGCTTGGACAGCACGGGGGCAGGAGGAGGGCAAGGTGTGCCTGGGGGCCTGAGGCCTTCTGAGCTCCAGAGCATCCCCCAAGCAGGCATCCCCCCCACCCCGGGGAGTTCCAACTGGTGGGTTCAGAGCAACCCAGGGCAAGTACCACGGGGCCATGCTGTGACTGACAGGTACCCCTGGGCCCATTGGCAGAGGGGTGTGGGTGTGAGGGCCAGCGGGTGAGTCTGGGAGGTGTGTCCCCCATCCCATGGGGAAGGGTAACCAGGAGGCCTCTGCGTGGACGGATCTCTGTATGAGGAACTGGAAGCTTGTCAGGAGGCTGAGCCCTGCTCCCGGCATGAGAAGTCAAACCTGTCTGCAAAACAGGTGCCAAGGCATCGGGACGTGACAAGAACTCACTAGGTGGGGATCTTGGCCACTGTTCCCCCTCTCTCTTCAGCACAGACCTGGCCCTGCCCTGGGGGGCAGATTTCTGGAGGTGGGAGTCCAGACTGTGATGTTGAGAAGAGATGTCCTGGGACCCAAAGGTCCCTGCACTCTGCAGCCCACTGGGGCTGGTCTCTCCTCCTAGAGCCAGGAGGACCCCCCATCTTTGTACCAAGATGAGGGCAATGCCTGGTCACCCCTGAGGTGGCTCTCGTCTGCCTTCCATAAGTGTTCCCAGGGTAAGGAGGGCACCGGAAATGACGCCCAGAGCTCTGGCTCCCCCATCTGCCCATCACTTCCCCCGGCCTCTGGCTGTCCTGGGTGCCAGTCACCCACCCCTTCCCACCAGGCCGTGCACCTGGAACCAGCCTCTGAGCAGGACCCCTCCTGCCTCCCAGGGCTGGCAACTCTCAGGTGGGTCCCCCGACCCTCGCCTGCGAAGGACCTGGTAGTGTTTCCCACCCTTCCGGACCCACCAGGGCCATGTGTGCCTCCTGTCCTTGCATCAGCCAAGCTGAGTCATGGCTTCTCAGCCTGGGACGAGGGGTCACAGCTGCCTCCCAGCAGGGGCGGTTGTAAAAACAATTTCTTCTTTGAATGTGGTCAGAGAATTCAGCAGACTGCTGAGCAGCAGAGGAATCAAATTTTCATAGAGCTGCACCCTTTGGGGGAAACATTATTTATGGGAAGGGACTCACCCATCCAGTCCTTTGCTATTAAATCCCAATGAAGGAGCTGCCCCCAGTCTTGTCTAAGGGCCTAAAAGAAATAAACAAGGTCTCCAGCTGCTCGGAACCTGCCCCGGGCAGAGTGCTGCAGTAACAGAAGCACCAAAAATAATAGCGCCTCGAGTTTGTTTAGGGATTTACGGTTTCCAAACACTGCATATTCGTCTGGCCCTTTGGGCTGGGTACTTACTTCTAAAGATTCATGTAGGATAAAAATGAAACCATGGGATGAAGAAGTGGACACCTCTTGCCCAGGGACTTGCAGTGAGTCCTAACAGCAGCAGGAAGGATTCCAATCTAGCATGCACGGGGTCCGGGTTCCACCCCCAGCACTGAACGCCAACAAACAAACAAATCCAAGTCTCGTGTGCTCCTACGAAGCCCCCTGTACTTGGAAAACCTCAAGCTGTGGCAGCCCGAGGAGTGCACATTATCCAACCCGTTTCACAAACGAGGAAAGGAGCTAATGGAGTTTCACTTCAATCCCTTCCCAAGTCCCCTAGAATGTCTGCCCACAGCCCCTTCACCTCCGCGGGCTGTCAGTGCCCAGGGATATGGGACCATGAGGGTGGCAGGTCTGTGCGTGTCCATCAGTCCTCGGGCTCTTCAGCGCTGTGTTTAAAAAACATCAACACACTGGAATCACAGAATGCAAGGTTTTCTGCACCTTGGCTGATTTCCTGCTGACTCAGCCAGGCTGGGAAGCAGCCAAGAGTGCTAACTTCCTGGCCCTGCACGAGGAGTACCCGTTGCTGAGCCGTCTTCTGTTTAATAAAAGGTACTTGGGCCTCGTCTGGAAGAGACTCACCAGAAGCTGTGTCCCCAGCCTGCCACCTTCCAGTGGGCTTGTGCAGTGTGGCCTCCTCCTGCACAGGACCTGCAGGGCTTGTGCAACCAGATGCAACCAGGATACACCTCTGCAGAAACGGGGTATGTGGCTCCTCTTTTCACCCTAACGTGGCTTTGCTTGGTGAACCAGGCCCATGACCTAGCCCTGCACCTCCATTTACCCCTCTGTGAAACGGCTAGAGCAATATGTGGGTAAGGACTGATTCATAAAGAATGCTCCTCTGATTCATCATCTCCAAATAACCCTAATCTTCCCAGAGGAAGGTCAAGGGCTCCAGCTCAGGGCTGAGGGCCCTCCCCACCAAGGCTGAGCAAGTACAGCTGAGGCGAAGTGCCAGAGTTCAGCAGAGGAAGGGCGAAGGTCTTTGGGACACACGAAATCTTCCTCTGCATTCAGTGATGCCCCAGGCATCGAGGACTGGGTTCTAAGTCCAGGCTTATGCTGCACGGCTCACTCCACACACGCAAAGCATGATATTTATGTGACGTGCCAGGGCCTCCGGGTTGAACATACTGCTTCTTGCTGCAGTGAGCGCCTAGGTGTCTGCACCCAGCCCAGCCACTGCCCTGGGGTTGGGTGTGTCCACACTGGGAATGGTCATGGGCTTCAGAACTGCAGTTGCGGGATAACACACGGGGCTTTCTGATTCATCTGCCTTGCCTTTGTTCCCTGGGGACTGCGGTGGGGACTGGCTGATTTCCAGGCTCCTCTAAGAGGTGCCCAGCAGGGATCTGAGGGGAAAGTGGAGGACTGCAGCGTGCACAGGAGGCCGGTGTTCAGAGGCCGGCGACCCTGTAGCCCAGGTCTCTGTCCCAAGTCCTGGAAGGCTGTGCTGTGCCTGCTGCCTGCTGCTCCATGGCTGAGCCCCTCCCCTTCCCCCAAGTGCCCCAGCCTCTTTAATCCCCAGCTCAGGAACGACTGTCACCAGGTGTAGAGTCTGGGAATTGCCCCTGTCACGGTTGACAGATCAAAGGCCTATCTCACTGCTTTGGCCCCCGATGTCCAGACCCCGAGAACAGCCTCCTGAGGGGTCCTTGCCCAGGCTTACCCCAGTTCATGGCCTTCCCTGCAGTCCCTGTGCACTGGCCCACCGTCCAGCCCTGTGCTTCCTGGCTGTCTGCTCGGCAGGTCCCTCAGCTGCTCCCAGCTTCCCAAACACCCTCCAGAAGACCCCTGCCCTACCCTGTGTGGCCATGTCCACTGCTCAGAGTGCCCGCTCTTGTGTTCTCCTGCCTCTCCTGGCCACCCTTGCAGGGAGATGGGCCGTGAGTCGAGTCCTGGGCAACGGATGGCAATAGGATGGCGGGTGTTTCTGGCCGACGCATGGAAGGGCAGAGGGAGCTGCTGCCCGGCAGTGCTGTCTCCCCTCTCATCATGGATGAGCTGATGGACCCAGGACCCAAGGAGCCTCCATTACTAAGGCCCCGCAAGAAGGATGTCTAGATGTTGGGTCAACATGCACGACCTCTGCAGAGACAAGGAGTTTGTGCGTGACGCTGCTGAGAGGTGAGTGTGTTAGTGCCTGCAGCAGAGGCCCTGTCCACCCACATGGCACCCCGAGCACCCCTCCAGCAGCTCCCAGTTAACTCTGGCGCCAACCTGCACTTCTGTAGCACCCAACGGGGGAATGCCGGGTTTCTGTTCTCGCGACTAAAGGCTCAGGGGTCACTCCAGTTGAACTGGGCTAACTGGGCTGCATGAAATAACCACACAAGAGACACAAATACCTTTTTCTTTGGGGTCGCTGTGACGGCTCCTCTGACCTTAAGGGTCCGCAGAAAGAGAGAGAGAGAGCGAGAGCACGTGCTGACCCTTTTATTGAGGAGAAGCTATTCAAATGAGGCAAGGGGTCAGGTTTCAGGGGGCTCAGTATCTTCATGATGTCCACTGTCAGCAGGTTGATGGACACCTGGGTAGGCCACACCCAAGGGCACAGTAAGAGAAGGGGACACACACAAGGCACTTCCATGGAAGATTCTATCCTAAACAGGGCAAGGGGTTATATTACAAAGGAACAGGTGAGCGTAGCTCCACCCATGGGGCTGTAGCAAGACACAGCCATGCACGAGACCCCGACCCTCGCACCCAAGAAGGGTGGGGAAAGCTCTGCCACATTTCTGTGACTGAGCGCCTCAGCACCCAGCCGGGGAGTGTAACCCAGTCACGTGTAAGGTTGGCCTCCCACAGGGGAACTTTTTCATCGTCGTCATGTGATCTGTCATTTCCTAACTACTGCTTAAACGCTTCACACAGACTTTATCTCTTCGGATCCTCGTGATCTGGGCTAGGTACTATTTATCGCTCCTGTCTCACAGACCAGAAACTGAGGCTCAGAGGGAACATACAGCTTGATGCGTCACTCGGTTGCTGAGGGGCAGCCTGTCCGAGCCCATGACTAATGTGCCTTCCCACCGCTAGACCCTCCCTCACCCAGTTCCCCATACCCAGCACCTAGCACAGTTTGCAGCACACAGTAGGTGCTCAGTGAAGTTTGTTGAGTGAACGCCTAACTGATGCTCTGCCCTCTGTCATTTTCCGAAACGGAGTTTGTAGGATGAGTGGGGCTGTGGGCCTGAGCAGGGCTTGCTCAAAATCGAGCAGTCCCCGGCTGCCCCAGCAGGGCCCTGGCTGCTCCCTCGACTTCACTTGTGGAAAACGTCTATGATGGAGCCTGTTTTCTACTTTTGGAATACAACTGAGGCAGGGTGGGTGGACATAAGCTGCTGCAATAGCCTCAGCTGGAGCTCGGGTCCTCTGGGCTCAGGTCCTGGTCAGCAGGGGCAGAGGAGGTATTCCGGGTGGGACCTGAGTCCGCCCAGTCCCAGGCCCCGGGAGTGAGAGTGGAGAGGGGAGCTTCTGGCAGCTCCGGCAGCCCCAGCTTTGGTGTCACGTGTGACCCAAGGTTAGCCCTTATGCTGACTGTCTTCCTTCCCAGGGAAAAGGAAAGGTGAACCCGGGGTAGCCAGGGAGAACACCACTGGGGGACCCGAGGAGGACAGCCTGGGAGGGGCTGCGGTGATGGGAGGAGGGCTGACAGGTCAGCACATGGCTGAGGCCAAGCTCTGGGCGAAGGGCTACTCAGTGCTGTCCTTGTGGTGGGGGCCTGTTGGGCTGAGTGTGTCCCGCTGACTGCTCACTGGGCTCCAGGAAGATGCTGAAAGTGGTTGTTTATCTTTTGCCACTGGCTGGGCCCAACCTGACAGCCGGGTGAGCTTGGAGTCGCATTTCATGATCAGCTCCTAGGACTAGAAAATGCACATCCCAAGCCCATGTGCCACCCCACTGTCACAGGAAGGAGGCAGAGGAAGAGAAGCGCCCTCTTCTTTGGGACAGTGTGTGTCTGTCTCTGGCCGTGGTGTCTCCAGCTTGAGGACGAAGCCCATGAGCAGGAGCAGACAGAATGATGGGATGGGGGACAAGTGAAGCAGGAGCTCTGCCATCCTGGCTGGAGGTCTCTGCTCCACACTTCTGGACGGCGAGATGACAAACATCTTTATGGCCTAAACTCGAGTGATTTGAGGCCTCCTACTGCTGATAGCAGATCATCCTAAATGATCATACCAGAAGTCTGGACCTTACTCTGGAGGGAATGGAGAGTAGATAGTGAATGCTGGTGGGTAGGTGGATGGATGGACTGATGGATGGATGGACTGATGGATGGATGAACAGCCACTGCCCAGTCAGAAGCATGAGGCTTCTGTAGAGAAGATGGGCTCATCGGAAGACGACTTTGAGAGCCAGAGGCAAGAAGGACTAGAAGCAGGTAGGACCTGGGGACATCAGTCCACGCCACCCTGACCCTGGCTAAGAACATTCCCCAGGTACAGGGAGGCCACCCATAGAGCATCCTACCCACCTAGCCACAGAGACTGTGCTGTGACCTAGAAGGACATTGGACATCTGTGTACGTAACATGGCTCCCACCATGTTGTCGCGCTGACACAGGCAATAACTCCCCAGAGGCACAGCCCGCATTGTGTCTCCACCCTCGGGGACCAGCACGTGTCTGCCTGGGTTGACACACAGTCATGAGGACGCATGGCTAATAAGGTCCGTCATCACCTCCTTATTCCCTCATCAGTAAACAAACCAGGAGATGTCAGACCTGGAGCCCAAGAAATGTCCGTGCAGGGACTTTGGAAAACAACAGGTGACAGAATTGGGGTATTTAGCCTCCTGCGTGCTGCCTGAGGTGGCCACCTAAGGTGTCTTGAGTGCTCACTCAGAAGTGTGCTAAAGGGACCACCGGATGCTCACTTGAAGAACTTCCAAAGTCTCTTGGGAAGCCTCTTTGGGAAGGACATGGAGCCACTTAGACCTTGGGCTGTCACTTGGGTGTCATCTCCTGGCTGGAGAAGGTTCAGGCCGTCCATTCACCTCTCTGCACCTCAGTTTCCCCAACCACAACAAGAGGGGGCCATGTTCATGAGGAATGAACGTTTTTTCACATGGTTTTTAGCTTCCTAAGATGTATCCTCTTTCATAGACGAGCTGTCACACCTTGGGTTCTCCTTAAGAGGTCATTCCTCCATCATCCGCAGATGACGCTGAGTTGGAAAAGTCCAAGGAAACACTCAGGTTGGCCCAGGCTCAGTGGCACCCTCCTGAATCTGTTTTTATTTTAGCCCAAAATGATAGTCCTCGATGGCATCCCAGGCTTCCTCCAATGTCACCTGCTTCTCCTGGTCAGCTGGCCAACAGTATGCCCTGACCATCCACATCCTTCCTAAACTTCTGAGGCTCACAATTCCTCCCCCTTCACATGAGGGTTGGGTGAGGCTGGGAGGTGCTCCCTCAGAGAGTGCTCCCCCAGGGAAATGTCCCCTCAGAGGGGTGGCTGACAGCACTTTCCCACCAGCTCTCAGGACTCCCAGGACATTCCCTACACAGCACTGATGTGGCCCACGGTATCAGGGGAACACTCGCTGTGGCGTTTCCACAGGGGATGGTAAAGCCTGAAAGTACAGACAGGATGTTGGCTCCAGGGGGTCCTCACATCCAAGAAGTCTGCAAATGGCATCTTTGTTCTGAACTTTCTCCGCATCTCCCACAACCCGGCTGATGGTGGGGTGGAAGGAGAGGAGAGGGGATTCAACAGAAACCCCTGTTCCACAGGCACCCCCCTAACTCCCACCCGGGAGATGGCTGGCAGGAGCTGTCAGGACATCCGGGACCTTGCCAGACAGGGAGGAAGTGGTGGGATACTGAGACAAAGGCCAACCCTGGGGCTGGACCTGCAGAGCAAAGGGGAGGAAAGAGGCCACCAACAGTTCCGAGTGTCCATGGGAGGCTGCCAGGTGCGTTGGCTCTGGGGACTTCAGGATGTAAACCTGGTGGCAAGATGAAGGGTCTCCTCTCCTTAGGGTATCTCCACAGGCTCAGGGAGGCTCAGGGAAGGCAGGGACCAACATCCCTAAAATGTGACCACCACTCACCTCCATGCCCCTGGGCAGAGTTTTCTATGAGTGCTTCTGGGACCTGCAGCATGACCTGAAGATGGACAGTCTGAGAAAGTCACATGGATTGCTGTGTCTTCTGAAGGATTGTCTGCAAAGGATGCGGGCAGGGGCTTCTGATGAAGATGGAAATGGATGTTCTGCTCTGGTTTTGAAAGTTCCAGAAGTAAACAGCCTGCTGGAGAGAGAGGAATGCTCTGCTGGGTGATATTGATCATCTTTGGGGCCAGAGATTGTGTTGGAGTTGTTGCTGATTGAAAGGTTTTCTATTAATTCCTACTGGCAGTCAGGAAGAGAAATATTGAATATCTAATTGCCTTTGAATTAATTACACCCCCAAATGTAAGATCTTAACCAACCCATCATGCATGCCATCAGTGCTTTGCCCAGTGATGGTGGCTCAGGCAACGGAAGGTCAGCACCAGGGTGACGGGTTAATGCAGGTCACCGCCCACTTGAGTCTTTTATTATGTTGTAAATACGAAGTGTCCCCCAAATAAGCTCAAGTGATAGACAACTCGGGAATGTTGAGGTGAAATGATTGGATATGAAATCTGTGACCTCGTCAGTGGACTGACCCACTTGACGGATTCATAATTTGAATGGGTTACTGGGTGGTATACCTTGTGGGGTGTGGCTGGAGAAAGGTCCCTGGGGGCCCTTGGGGAATATATATCTTGTCCGTGGCTCATCTCTCTCTCTTTGCCTCCAGTCTGCCAGGGGCTGAGCAGCTTCCCTCTGCCTCACCCTTCCTCCATGGTGCCCTGCCTCACCTCGGGCTCAGGACCATGGAGTAGTCAACCAGGGGTTGAACCTCAAACTGTGACCTCAAAATACTTTTCCTGCTCTTACGTTGTTCTTGTAAGGTGTTTTGGTCACAGTGAAGACAAGCTGACTGACACATCTGGGTTCAGTTCTCAGCCATTCTTTATCCATAAACAAAGTTGGTGGCACAGAGTTCTTCCCGGCAGGGACCTAAAAAGATAGAAAGGGGGCCCTTTGATGAGGCAGCTGCTGGGGGAAGGACAGGCATTAGAGACCGAGTCAGAGATGGGATCCTCACTGTTCTGACTCAGTGATCCTGGGGACATTAATCATCTTCCTGTGCCTCCATCCTGTTGCCTGCAAAAGAAGATCATCCAAGACTCACTTCCATTGTGAAAGTCCAGTGAAATAACTTGCTGATGCACATGAGGGCATTTTGTAATCTATGAATGTTTGTTCATTTGTTTAAAAGATATTTATTTAGCCCCTATCTACATCAGCACTGGTCTAAGTACTGAGGTTAGGGCCGTGAATATACCAGATGGAATCCCAGCCCTCAAAGAGATTAGCTTCTAGAAGGGAGGCAGGTGAGAGTAAGATAAAGAAGTCCAGTCAGCCCTCCATATCCACAGTTCTTCATCCAAGGACTCAACCAACCACAAACCAAAAATATTTGGAAAAAATAATTGCGTCTGTGCTGCCATGTGCGGACTTATTTTCCCTGTCACTGTTCCCAAACATCGCTGTGGATCAACTGGTTACAGAGTTTACACTGCATTTGTTACCATAAGTCATCTAGAGATGACTAAGAGCATGTGAGAGGATATGGGTAGGTTTATGGAGATACCACACAGCTTTATGTAAGGGACTTGAGTATCTGTGGCTTTGGTATATAAGGGGGTTCAGTGTCCTGTGGATACTGAGAGCAACTGTAAAACGTGTCGCATACTAGTAACCGGTGTTCGGAAGAAAAATAAATCAGGGAAGGATGAAATAACAGTTGGGAGGAGAAAATGGAAGTCAGCGAGTGTAATAATGTCCTCAAGGAGTTCAGCTGTGATGGGAAGGAGCCGAGCAGGGTGTGGAGGGGAGGGACGCGGATTTGGCAGGGGAGTTTTGTTTGACAAGTAGAAAGCCCTGCATGTTTGGATATTGATGGGTGTGAACCTGTAGAGAAAGAATACCTTAATTCAGGAGAAGAGAGTGGGAACTGTTAGAATGGGGTCTTAGAGCAGGTGAGAGAAGATGGGGTCTGGTGCCTGAGGGATGATCTCAGCTGGATCAGAGAAGGCTAGGAGGGTCGTGATTTGCCAAGAAAGCCTGAAAGATAGGGGGCAGCTGGGTACAGGGAGAGGCTGCGTCTATCATGACAGTACAGGGAGTCCTCTCCCCGGGGAGGAAGGAGGCGGGCACAGTGAGAAGGTGCGGGACCCAAGCACAGAAACTTCTCATGGTCTAGGGTGGTCCAACTAACCAAGGGTGGCAGCCATTCAGATGCCAGCTTCACGCAGCTCTCTGAGTCTTTTTATAAAAAGCACCTTCATTTTGAGATTTTGCCATAGGTGCCATAAGTACCCCTGACAACTCAGAGAGGGTGGTCGGGCGGTCCCTAGGCTCCAGGTTCCGCGGTCCTCGGGAAAAGACACCTGGGCACTTTCCAAATCCACTCGCCTGTCAGGAGAGCATGGCAAGGCGGGCTGCAGGGATCACACCTGTTTACCCTTGCTGGCACTGTTTTAGGGTACAGTGGGAACCCCTTAATTCCAAGACTCGAGAGAGAGAAAGCCATTGCCCTATTCCAGGGATTCTGCAGTAGTGCATGTGGCTTGGGCAGGGAGGTTTGGATGCGCTCTCAGCCACAAAAGGAAGTCTTAGCTGAACTTGTGCCCAGGCCACCTGACGCCAGTGAGGGCTCTGAACTGCTGCCCAGAACCCCTTCCTCAAGGGGGATCCCCACCCCGCTCTGGCAGTGATCCTGCTTACAAACCTCTGGTGTGGCCACCCAACAGACCCATCTTACAGGTAGGAAAGATGAGGCCAGCAGAGGAAGGTTTCCCAGGAGAACATGCCCGAAGCATGGCGAAGGGAAGCCCAGCGGTGGAAAGTCACAAGTCTAGGTTCATGTCCGAGTCTCCCCTTCCCGGCAGCCCACTTGAGTCACTCCAGCTAACAGTCGCAATCTGCAACCGGCAGTCTGGTGCTCAGTCCATGCACCAGGCGGTGTGGGGCTTCTCCCAAGGACAGAGGTGGCTCGCTTCTCTGAGGGACGTCATGACTTCCTCCCCACCTACTGCCAGGGATGTGCCAATAGCGTCTCCGCACTGTTTCCTTGGAGCATCTCCGGCGCTCTCAGGCCGAGGGCACCTTCCTGCCTCTGTGATGCTTTGGTCCCGCCTGGCAGTCAGAGCACCCCCCAGCAAAGCGTCTTTGGGAATCCCACTGGAATGTATGATTCCATCCAAACCAGCCCATCACTTTCAGAGCAAGAACTGAGGGGGATTTTTTGGGGGGAGCCAGTAGTGGGAATTGAACACAGGGGTGCTCCACCACTAAACTAAGTCCCCAGCCCTTTTTATTTATTTTTACGTTTTTGAGACAGGGTCCTCCTAACTTGCCACTGCTGGCCTGGAACTTTCGGTCCTCCTGCCCCAGTCTCCTAGGTTGCTGGAGTCACAGGTGTGTGCCACCACACCACTGCTGAGATGGAATTCTAAAGAGACTGCTGTAATGCAGGGGACTGGATCCACTCCCTGAATACTGAAGGAAAAAAACACCCTAATAGTCATAGAATTTGGAAAAAGAAAATGAAATTGGGCTGGGGATGTGGCTCAAGCGGTAGCGTGCAGCCCGTGTTCGATCCTCAGTACCACATACAAACAAAGATGTTGTGTCCACCAAAAAAAAAAATAAATAAAAAATAAATATTAAGAATTATCTAACGCTCTATCTCTCTCACTCTCTTGTAAAAAAAAATGAAATCATACTTTTTTTCTTCTTTTTATAAAAAGCACCTTCATTTTGAGATTTTGTTTCAGCCTGAAGACAAGGAGGGCTGGGCCAGGCCTGTAGCCAGAGGAGGCTGCCCAGGGAGGATGTTTCCCAGGTGACCTGGGCTTCTGAGCAGCCCAGCCAGACCTCTCTGCAGATGACAGACTTGGCTCCTATCCACACTTGATAAAACCAGCCCTTTTGTAAAGACGCTTCAGAGCGCTCTGTGGCTGAGCACCGGGAACTGCGCAGGGAGATCCATCTTCCTCGGCGTCCCCCGGGGCACCTTCAGAAAGAGCCCCCAAGACTTCAGCCTCGGGTGGGGCTGACTCAGAGGCTCCTTCCCCTCCTGGGACCCCCAGCTCAACTGTGGCAGAGACTGAGTGAGGGGAAAGAGCCCTTCTGAGGACTGGCATGGTACTGCTGTCCTCTGCTGAATGAGGACCCTGGGCATTGTGGTGCAAGTCCTTTGGGACACAGCTAGAACAGAGGCTCCAGAAGGACAGAAATGAAGGCCCGCTCTGGCCCAGGGTCTGAGCAATCAGGACCATGACCCCACCAGCCCTCGGTCCTGAGGCCACGGAGGATGCCCAAGCCCCCATGCACTCCTGGTCCTGGTTTGCCCCTCGGCAGCAGCTGTTATACGGGGCCACCCTCTCTGCCTGGTCTGCCTCCTGCTGCTCCAGCCATTGCCTCTCCTCCTGCCCCGCCCCCCTGCTCTGTCCAGAGCCTCTCCCAGTCTCTCTTCCTTCTCCACACCCAGGCCCCGCAAGACCCCACCCAGCTTCCAGCTCCTCAGAGTCAACACATATTTAAGCACCTGCCACATGCTGGGCGCTGACAGAGGTGGCCAGACATTGAGTTTATGCTGAAGTTGGGGTGCAGACGGGGAGAAAGATAATGCACAGGTCTCCAAGTCCAAACTCTTTTCCCAGCCCCTCCAAAGCGAGGATTCCAACAGGAATGCTGGGATTCTAAGCCACTAAGCTCTGAGGCCACAGAAGCCACTTAGCCTCTTTGGGCCTCTTTCCCCATCTGTAAAATGACCTATAGTCCAGGTCAGCACCATCCAGTGCTGAAGGGGTGTCCTGTCCCTGCGCTGCAGTCAGTGGCCCTAGCCATGTGTTGGTATGGAACCCTTGAGGAACTGGTTTTTTCCTTTGTTTACACTTGACTTTGAACAGTCACGCCTGACTGGTGATCATGGTCCTGGGCAGCACCACTCTAGCTGCCGTAGCCCTCCAGGTCAGGTGCCCCAGAATTCCACAAAAGCACCAGGTGACAGTTCAGTGAACTCACCTGCAAACTCTGAATTGATCTACAAACTAAAGCAGCAGAGGGATAGCAGCCAGGCTGCCTTTCAAACAGCCGGCTGCCCTCCCCAAACCAAGGCCTCGCCCCTCATCTGAGCCCCTGAAGAGAACGGGAGCAGGAGCCCAGCCCTGGGACTCTCCACCTGGCTACAGTCAGAGAGGCTAGGACATTCGTAAGGGCTGGCTCCCACCCCAACAAAAGAAGTCAGAAGTCAGGCTGGAGTTGGGCCTGGCCGTGTATTCCAAGCTCCCCGGGGACTCGAATGCGCAGCTGCTGTCTCAACCAAGGCTCTCTGAACCGGTGGGGAAGCTGAGGCCGAGAGGAGAAAGTGGTTTGTCCAGGTCTGGAGGCAAGTTCAGCTCAGAGCCTGTCCTGGGCCCCAGCTCCCAAAGTGCCTGGGCCAGCTGTTATGCAGAACTGGTTGGACCAGACAGGGAACTCTGAGGTGTCCTGCAGAGGACACCTCCAGACTCCTCTAAATCCAACAGTAGCCCCTGCCAGGGACCCATCTGCGTGTGTCCTTGAGCAGCCCGGCTTCTCCTTGGACGGCACTAAGACCAGCTTGACGGAGCTGACACAGGCGGCTCCCCTGGCCAGGTTGTGAATGCGTGGTCTTCCAAGGACATGGACTGGCACGTAAGTGCTTCCGGTCACTGCTGGACAGACCTGCCGCCTGCTGTCAGGACCTCCTATCGTCCTTTGTTTTCTCCCGGGGGCACAGTGGGTGTTCTGCCATATCAGCTGAAGGGCCCAGAAGAGAGGACCTCGGATCGCCTCCTTCTGTTTCCTACCCAGGAACTAGGATGTGAAGCCACCTTCCAGTCCCTGATAAACCTGGCAAGCACAGGCCACCCTGCAGCCTTCCCCCTTAGACACACAGGCTGCAAACACGTCCCCTCGAACAATAGGAGGAAATGAGGGGAGCTGGGAACGCAGCCTGAAATTGCTGAATTGTTCTGAAGCCTGCGCTTGGGATGCTGGTGGCATCGAGAGGCGGAGATGGGGTGGGTGGCTCTGCACTGAAGGACAACAGGAAATGGTGCGGGGTGCTGGGGGGGGCGTGGGTATGTGGAGGTATGGGTGTGGTGTGCCTGCATGGGTGGTGTGTGCAGAGTGTGTGGTGTATGCGTGTGAATGGCGTGTGTTCCATGGTGTGGTGTGATGTGTTATATGGTATGGCTGTGTATGGTGTATGTGCAGATGTGTTAGTGTGTGTGAGTATTGTGAGGCACGGGGAGAATGTGGCATCATATTTGTGCGTGTGTTGTGGGGGGTATATGGTGTTGTGGAATGAGGTCCATCCGTCCATGGGGACAGACCCAGGCCATTGTGGCCAGGTGTTTCCCGATACCCAGGAGTCTTGCAGTGGAGCACACAGCTTCCAGGTGGGAAGCGGTGTCACCCTGTGAGACACAGATGTTTGGGTCACCACAGAAGGCCCAGAAGCCCAGGATGGAGAACCCTTGCAGGAAAGCAGGTTTCCATGTCCAGCACGGGGGAGCCCAGGAGTTTGGATATGGCCCCTGACGGAGTAAACGAGGTGAAGGTTGACAACCACTGATTGGCAGAGCGGGCCCTGCGGCCGGGCTCTGGAGGCCTGGGCCCTGATCCTTGCCACACCACTGCCTTGGTCAGGCGAGCTCAGAAACAGGGGTTATGCTAAGTAAGGATCCGCAGAACTCAGGGGGAGGTGGGATGTCACTCGGACTCAATCTCTCTGTCTTTATCTCTGGATGCCTCTGCTTCTCTCTGTCCCTGTCTTGTCTCTGTCCATGTACCTCTGTCCCCATTCCTGTATGTCTCCCTCTCTGTCTCTGTATCAGTCTCACTCTATCTCTCTTTGTCCCTGTCTCTGTCTCTGTGCATCTCTCCCTGTCTCTGTGTCTCCAGAGCACACACCCCTCTCTGGTTCTCCGATCCGCTGCAGTGCATCTGACCCTGCAGTGCTGATGTCCCCGCACTGCCTCTTCTCCCTGTCACCCTGGCCAGTCCTCCGTTGGTTGAGCATCTATCAGGTACGGCTGTGAGAGCACAGCAGGCACAGGGGGAGGAAGCAGCTTGATCCTCATGTGCTGACTTAGTTCCCAATTCTCAAGGGAAAGAGAATAATTGGCCACTGGCCAGAGGGCTCTGTCAGCCCTGGTCCAACAGCTGCAGCAAGAGCTGTGTGACACCCAGTGACTCCGTTTGAACTTCAGTGGACTTGTAAGCAGATCAAGGACCTGGCACCTGGTGGCACTGGACCTGCCACCCGCCTTTGTAAATGACTGAGAGGAGCAAGGCTATGGCCGCTCGTCACATGTCGTCTGTGTTTGCTGCCACATGAGACTGGCAGGGTTGTGTGGCATGACAGAGTCTAAATGGTCTGCAAAGCCAAAACTATTTACTCAGGCCATTGAACCCCCAGGTGGGACAACAGATGTGAAAGTGCCACAAAGTACTGTAGAAGTGTAAAGAATCACAGTGACCATTATGTTGTCCCTCCTCCTGCAGGGACTTCAGGAGATTCTGCTGGACCCTTAGATAAAGCATCTAACATTCTAGGTACGGTTCTCCATGGTGCCAGAATCCAGGCCACTTGCAGAGACAATATGATTGGATCTGTCCTGGTCCCGCCGGTTGTGAACACAACCCCTGCCGGGGCTTTGTCAAGACGGTGGAGCCCGTGTGAAGATGGAGGGAGAGCCGACGGCTGGCCCAGATGCTGCACTCAGCACGTCACGGCCGTGGTCTCATTACTCCTTGCAGCAGCCTAACAAGGTGGGTTCTTGTTGCCCAGGCTTCCTGACACCAGGCCAGGGAGGGCTTCACAGTGTGAGCCGGACCAGGATGGGACCTGCGGCTGCAGACGTCAGGCCTCTGTCCTTCTCCCCCAGGAGTTTTATAAAGTCAGGTGTTTAAGCCATTCGCTCAGGAGGCATGTGAGTCCACAATCCGTGCAAATTCGTGGGCTGGGTGCTTTGGGAACAGGAAGTGTGTGAGTGGGACCGGCCCTTGCTCGGAGGCCCCATCTGGGCTGGAGCAGTGCTCGAAGGTGAGGTAGAAGAGCCAGCTCCACACAGTTGCTCCCACTGAGGGCTGTGGAGCCAAACGGGATGAACATTCAGGGTCTTTGCTGCTGGAGAGACTTAGAAGACATTGCATCCGAGCTGCAGCGGACTGCCAGCTGTCACCTGGCCTACCTCTGGTCGGCCTCCTGTGCACTGCCTTTCCCAGGACGCCTTGCAGTCCTCTCCCAGCCTGTTCTTGTCAGAGGACATGAGTGGGACAGAAGTGTGCTGCTCCTGCCTGGCCCATCAAAACCTTCCACTAGCATCTTCCCTGCCCTAGCTCCTCAGAACCCCAATGAGATCACAGAGGTGGGTGACGATGGCCTCGAAGAGGACAGAAGAGAATAGGAGCCAGGGTGACCCGATCATCACCTGGGGGGACATTTGCATTGGTGGTTAAAAGCGTGAGAACAAACTTTGATCCCATTGAACCACTGGATTTTGGGGCATCATTTGTTAAAGGAGCTCGAATATCTGACATGACTTCTTCCCAGCTTTGGCTCGTGGCTGAAACCACACGGGGCACTTATTGGGCTGCCAGGTGCCCTGAGCTCATCCAGGATGATAAGACAGAGGGCCCTGGTCAGTTCCACAGCCACATTCCTGGAAACATTCTTAAACCTCCGAGGGTGCTGTTGGGACATCTGTGAAAGCATCTTTTGTTGATGGCACTTAAATGCATTCAAGTTGCACAGAAACATTTGGAGGAAAATTGTTATCTGACTTTGGGCTCGGAACAGAATGTCCGCTTGCTTATGTCTTTCCACTTACAACTTCACCTTTCCAGCTCAGTCCCATCCTCTGGCCCGGAGCTGAGGCTCCCCTGAGCTGGGCGGTCCTGGCCCCAGGCTGCAGGCCTGGCTGTGGGTCTCTCCCTGGCTCTTCTGTCTGCCGTCTGATGGTTCAGCCTGAGATGACGGCACAGCTGTTGAGGAAGGACCCAGGGCTGCTCTTCCCAAAACCTTCCCTCATAGTCAGTCCCCAGGCCCCGATCTCCAGCCTGCTCCAGGTCCAGGCTTGCCAAAGTCTGGTTTCTGGATTGGTGAAGCACTGGAGTGGGCCTGTGTCGCAGGCTGGCTTATCCTGGTGGTACGCTGCCCTCCCTGGTGTAGACTTGCCATGTGCACAGACTCATGCTCATCACCCAGCGGCCTCCAGCGCGCAGTAGGTATTTTGTAATACCTGTGGGCTGCGCTCTCAGTTCCAGCCTGGGGCAAGCACTGTCAGGGCTTACGTGAGCTTTTTCTGAAAGAATCATTCAAGCTGCAAGTTGGGGAGCAGCCCAAGCACAGTAGTCACCGCTGGGAGCAAAGTCCTCCGTGCGCGAGCGGAGATTCATTAGATTTCTGCATTTACCACAGAAGAAAATTTACCTAGGGGGCCCTGAAGAAAATTCCATTCCATATTTTTAAAGTCACAGCTGAGATTTTTAATGTCCTAATGGATTTATAACAGGAGAAAAATTACCCCTCAGCATGATATTCTTGCCAGACACCAAATCTATTCTCATTATGAATTGAGCTGTGTGACCTGCAAGCTACAGAGCCCTTGCCTTCTTTTGGCCACGGAAATGAGCATGTCCGTGGGACCAGAGCTTGCAGTTGCGTTGCTGAAGAAACGGCCAGCAGCAGCTCCTTCCCAGGGTGAGCTGTCCTTCTTGACAGGAACCCTGTGATGCCCACGGGCCAGACCTTCTAGCCAAGGTTCCCCAGGACACTCTCCAAGCACCCGCGTCTACACCAGCCCACACCTTCTGGGAGGGCAACAGATACCTCTCAGGAGGGTTAGAGCCTGTGAAAGGAGCCTATACGATAATCTTGCTGAACCATCTGGTGCAGGACAAGGAACTGGGGACCCAAGGCAGACTTTGAGGATAGCAAAGCCAAGACTGGATTTGGAAGCTCTCCCACCACCACCTTTCCATCCATCCAGCATTCACTGAGTACCTCCCTGGGTGTAGCAAACTGGTGGCCGTGAGCTCACAGGCTAGCCCTCTGCCTCCTGGCCACAGACCTCTTGTGGTGGTGGAGGAAGAAGGAGCAATGGACAGAGAAGAACAACTCTGCTAGTATTTGCTTGTGTTTGCCAAGGAACTTCTCTAGGGCAACATTGTGCCATAGAGAATCAGCTGTGTCCCCAACCATGTACCTGGAAAAGGCACTTCCCAAAGAAAGGGGGACAGTGCTCTGTTCTAAACAGAGGTGCCTGGTATTTTCCTTTCTAAAATAGGTCATCGAAGATTCTGAGATCAACAAAGGCCAGACATCTGGTATTTTTCTCGGCTTGGGCTGCAATAACTAAACATCAAAACTGAGCGGCTTAAACAGCAGACATTTATTTGTCACAGTTCTGGGGGCTGGAAATCCGAGATCAGGGTGGCAGCATGGTGGATTCTGGTAAGAACTAATCCTGACTTGCAAATGTCCCCTTCTTGATGAGTCTTCATGTGCAGAGGAAAGACAGTAAACTCTCTGGTATCTCTGGTTATGAGGGCACTAATCCCCCCATGGGGCCCCACCCTCACGACTTCATCTGAACCTAGTCACCTCCTCCCAGTGTCCCCATCTCCAAACATCACCACAAAGAGAGTCAGGGCTTCAGTATATGAATTTGGGGGACACACAAGCATTCAGTCCATACCCGCTGGTGGGGGGCAGACCTAGGACCAACTTCCCCTTCCTACAGCTCAGTGGTCCTGCTAGGAAGGTCAAAGGCCACCCAGCTGCCCGAGGATGCCTTCCCTCACCCTCTGCAACTACCCCTGGAAGTCTGTTTCCAGAGATTTCCTTTTTCCTTCCATTCTGAAGGATCTGAGGCTTTTGGTACCAGACCTGGTCGTCTGGCCCTTGAGCTCTTGGACCTTCTATCCCACCGTGGGAGAACCACAGGCACCCAGCAGTGCCCGGGAGGCTGCGTGCTTTCTCTCCCTACACCTGCCAGGTGGCGTTCATGTTGTGACCAACCAGGGAGACAGCATTAAAACAGCTCACACGCCGGACGGAGACCCCGGCAGCTGGGGTAGGGGCAGGCGCAGCTCCTGCTGCCGTCCCTGCCTGGTGGTAAAGGGGTTAAGGAGGCTTTCTTTCTTCTTCTTCTTTTTTTTAATTTAATGTTCATATTTGGCATTTCAAGTTTGGGTCGTTTTATGGGGACCTCCTCCCCTCCTCTGAGCTCTGCCAACAGAAGTCACCTCTGGATCCAAGGAGGCTGAGGGGGCTCCCCTCCTGAGCCCTGGGCCCTGGGGCCTGGTCCTTCACAGAGAGCCCTCCCTCCTGGCCTGGGGGCTGTGGCCTCTGGAACATGAAACCAAATCTGAAGGAAATTTACAGCCTGGACTTCCAAACACAGGGCCCATTTTTCTTACTGGTCCCTCCCTTCTGAGAAGTTCCTCTTGCTGGCTGAAGGTAGATGGGCCTCCTGCTGCATCTCCAGCCCTCGATGAGAAGCCTAAGGCACCGTGGCCCTGGGGAACACAAGTGTCCTTGAATAAGCCCAGGCCACAAGGGCGCTCTCTGAAATAAGTGCAGCCCCGTGGTGGGCGGTAGGGCTGTGGCTTGCCTCCTCCAGCCTGCTTGCCACCAGGAGGCACACTCAACAGCAGAGCTGGCGCTGGAGGAGGTGGCGTGGTGCCTGCAGACCAGATGTAAATGTCAAGCTCTGAATTATTTATCCAATCCGCAGTCTGTACCCCGCAGCCTCAGAGGGCACTGCATTTGGGCACACACCACCCCACCATCCCACCCCTGTCAGCCCACCATTGTGACACCAGCTGCTCTAGCCCTGGAATGGCATCTGTCCTGGTGTCTCAGCACTGTGCACACTGGAAGATTCTACAGACAGCTGCTCAGCACCCCCTCCTCTGAGAACTTACAGTCCCGGCCCCTCTGTGTCCCCGTCTTTGCCTGGGTATGGAAGATAACTTGGATGCCAGGGCTGCAGCCACTGCTCCTGGCCCCCCCCCCCCCCCCCCGGCAGGGCTCTGTTGCCTGGAGCCCTGGCTTCTACCTGGGCCAGCTGGGGGTTGGGGCATCCATGGCCTCCCTGACCCTCAGGATGCCGGCTAGACTGACCTCATGGAGAGCTGGGAGGAATGGCTCTGCAGAGCACCACAGGCGAGGGAGGGCTGGGAGTCTGTGGGCTCCTCCTCTGAGTTGGGTGCTCCTTTATTGAGCTCTGTCCCCAACCCCAGAAAGCTAGAGTGTCAGGTGGGACTACAGAGGGATCGTGCAGGGCACGTCCAGCACAACTTGAGAGGTACTGGAAGGCGACAGATGGACAGGCCTGAAGGCCAGGAGGCGAGGGGTGAGGGCAGAGACGGGGCTCAGGCCAGGCAGCTCTGCAGGCAGCCCCAGGCCACGCTGAGGAAAGCTCTGGTAGGTTTCAGGCAGGAGAGTGGCTTGTTCAAATGACCAGGTGACATATTCCTTCAGGAAGGTTGAGTCCTTTGGCCAGAGTAGCCCCAGTGCCCCACTTCCTCCCCACCATCTTCCTCTCCAAGGCAGCAAGAAGCCCGCTCAGGCCTTCCGAAGCGCTCACATACACAGGCCTCGTGGACCCCATGGCCATGCTTGCTGGAGTACAGCCGGCACCCTCACCCCTTGCATTCGTTGGGGCTGCAGAGTCTCTGGCCCCACAGTACCGGGTGGTTGGCAAGACTGAAGATCACTGTGGTGACAGAAGACCGAGGACAGCAAGAGTGTCCGGCCTCAGCCAAAGGCCCCCAGCTCAGCCTGGGGTTCCCAGGGAAAGACCTGGGATAGAGGACTGGCTTTGAGCCCCAGCCCTGCCGCCCAGCTCCCTCTGACCGGCTGGTCACTGAAGTCTCCAGGCCTGGCCTTCCTCTTCTTGGGGGAAGAAGATGAGGAAGTGGGCCTCCTGAGTGGCTGTGAGATCCGGGTGCTATGGACAGGCCTGGCCTGGAGCCTGCCCAGGTCACCATCCTCCACGCCCCTCACTTCCCTGCAAGAGAACCTCAGCCTCCTCACCACCCTGCCAGTGACACTGAGTAGGTCACCTTCCCTTTCTGCACATCCTCCTTGTAAGTCCAGGGTGTGAACTAGATGCTCTGCAAGGCTCTTCCACATGAGCCCTGTAAACACGCCCCCTCCAGGGTCCAGCACGGGTTCCAGAAACCCACAGAAACAGCTCTTCCTATGCCACATGCACCCCTCTAACCCATCTCCCCGCTATAGTGCCCTTTCCCTTCTAACCTTCACACTCAGGTGACTTTCTGTCACTTCCACATAACGCCTGGGGAAGGCACAGCCAGCAGGGAGACGACTGCCAAGTGGGGCGGCCTGAGAGGTGAGCCTCAGTCCCTCCCTCCCTCAGGGGCCCGAGGTCGGAGCCGCCTGTCAGTGCGGAGCCTCTCAGGGGCGCTGACTCGGCCGCCCGCACGGCCATGTATAATTGACGAGCCTCGTTCTTCTCCAAGCAGAGCTGAGCCGGTCGGGCCATAATGCAGGATGTTAAAAGCTTCCTGGGAAGCCCCTCTCTGGCCTCTGACAGGGTGATTAATGAAACAAAGGGTTTCCCCATTATGATTCTTGCGGCAACTTAGATTCCCCCACAAATCCTCCCGAGAGGTTTCCAGAAGCACCCAGGCTTCTAGGATCTGTTCCCCCTACACTCACATCTGTTCCATTTATCAGTCAGAAACAGACCCTCATGGAGGGGTCCAGGCCTGTACAGTAGGGGCAAGAAGTAAAGGAGACAGACTTGCCCTGAACAAGTCCCCTGAGACATGGGCCACGTTTCTCGTTCCCTGTTCTTTTTATAACAAATTATTCTTGGTCTCCAAAGGGGAACCTAAGAGTTACCAGATGGCCAGGTTCTGAGGTTGGAGGAGCAGGGGTGCAGCTCTGCTGTTGGGGGGCACAGCAGGGATACAGAAGGTTCAGGGGACCCAGCTGCTCCCACCCATGGCTTCCCGCCCTCACAGCAGCCTGGAGTGATCAGCAGCATGGTGCAGGTGTGCACCTGAACCCCAGGAGGCTAGAATCTCACCCACATGCAGGAACAGCAGGGCCAGAGCTCAGAGCCAAGCGCTCCAATGCCATTCTCTTCTCGGAACCCCAAGAACCACAGAATCACTGTGAGAAACCCATCTGTCATTGCTGAGAGCCTGCCTCCCCGCTGAGGCCCTTCCAGAGAACAGAAGAGTGGCAGCTGTCCTCCCCGGCTGGGGAAGGCAGCGCTGCTCGCCCGGAGTAGGACAGATAGCAGGCGGGGGTGGAGGGACCAATAGCCCCGTGTGCACACGCCCACACCCCACACGCACAACAGGCTCCGAGGTGACATGCGCAGAAAACCCTGGACCCCAGACCAGCTTGCTGCAATCCAAGGGACTTTGGGAATTGACTGTGTTATGAGTGCTCCCAGCTTGGGCAGGAGGTACCTGGGCAGGAGAGAGGCCTGCGGAGTCGAGTTTCAGCCCAGGAGATGGCAGCTCAGGATGGGTCTCAGGGCCCAGTTGGGTCTGGTCTACTGAGCAAGGAAGCCAAAGCAGCTCCCCAGGAGTGCAGAGCACCCCACGCTGTGGGATGGTGTGACCGTCTGTGTGACGGCGCAGTCACCAGGACCCACGGCCAGCACAGAGAGACCAGGCTGGGAATGTGCTTCCAGTGCTGCTCCAACAGTGGGTTGGGCTGAGGCAGCAGGAGAGAGGGAAGTGACCTGGGCAGGGCATGGGGTGGGCTGGCAGAGGACACCTCCTCCTGTCCCTCCTCTCACTTGCTCCCTGTTCCTCCTTCACTCTCCTTCCAGGCTTCTTTTCTGTCCTCCAGGTTCCAGGTCACAGCCAGGAAAGTGGCCAATGCAGCTGAATCCCAAGGAGACTGAACTGAATCCAGGAAATAGGAAAATAATGAGGCTGAGAGGAGCCCGGGGTCCTGAGCCACAGGGTGGGAAGAGAAGAAAGGGGCAAAATATCCCTGGAAATGAGCTGAGGAGAAAAGCCAGCAGAGGGGCGGCTGCCAGTGGGGCATCCTGAAGCCATGTCATGGATGGCATTTACTCGGCATCTTGGGATTTCCCTGCAGACCCCCGGGCGGAAGCCATTCCTATGCTGTTCCTCCTGCCATGTTGCCAAAGCTCCCCAGAGTCACTAACCTTCCTAGTTAGCCTCGGGCTGAAACTCAGAGGTTCCTAGGTATTAAAATTTAACATGGTCTTCTGTACTTTTCCTTAAAGGAAGAACAAGCTAAAATAGAGAATGTAAAAAGTCAGCTGCGGTGTGATCACTGTTCCTGACCCACAGTTAAGAATTGGACATTTTTGTTCACTCAGGGCACAGCTGTTTGCTGAGCTCCTACCAGGAGCCTCCTTGGTTTGGAAGGTGTCGGTTCCATTTAAACCTTCCCGGTACTTCTACATAATCCTACCATTTGTGCATTTCCCAAATCACGGGTTCATTGAACCCCATGATTTATTATTTCAAGAGAAAACGCAAAAGCATTGTCCCAGTAAGAAAAACCCAGACACAGGCAGCCTGGGCAGAAGGAGAGAATCACCTACAGTTAGCAACGCTGGACCCCTCGGCCACACGATACCGTGGGAGGAGGGTTTCTGACCCCACAGCAAGCAGTATGCAGCAGATGGAGGTTCCTTTTTAATTTTGTTTTGTTTTGTTTCAGTAGAGAAGAATTTTATTTTGAGTATGATCATGAACTTCATAATGGTAATCCGGTCGTCGATAGGCCACGTAGACAACAGTGGCCTGGTGACGTCACAGCCATCTTGGTCTGTGTGAGCACCTCTGTAACACTCCCTGGGTGATGACACAATCACCCGATGATGCAGTTGTCAGGACGCATCCCTGCTGTGAAGGGGCAGGGCACTGAAAACACAGTCCTTGAAGAGCGTGTTATCTAGAAGAGATTAGCAGGTTCTGAGGTCTGAAAACGCCTACTGACAAGTGCACACAAATATCTAAACAAGACGTCATTACTGTTTAATGTCATTTAAAAGTTTGTTTTTCAGCCCACGCGGGGCCGGCCTCCCTCATGAAGCATTAGCCCCACGTGCAAACGCCCCAGTACGGAAACGCACTGTGATGTCAGAGGAAGGCTGTGTGAGCAAAGTGGCCGAGAACGTCACTGGGACGTGGCTAGGGAATGAGGAAACACGGACCTGCCCAGCCAACTTCAAATGCCATCACTGTTTTGATGACTCATCTCGGAGGACACCCTCCATCTCAGGGTGTAGACCAGCCAGTTAGTGCTGTCAAAGGCTGTGAGCAGGAAGCAAGTGCTCATGCAATCTAAACGGCTTCAGGTGGAGGCCACCCCAGATCTGGAGGAGTTGGAGAGGGTTAGGATGCCCCCGACCTCTGTATGGCTCGGAGCATCGTTGGCTCCTGTCCTGCCCTCAACCCAGGAGCTGCCCTCCAGGGGATCTCAGTCCCTATTTGAATTCCTCTCCAAAGCCCTAGGCCAGGGAGGATCCACACCCGCTCTCTCATCACCCACCTTTCCATCCCAAGGGCAAGGCACTCTGGGTTGGTGCCCTCCCGCACACCACCTCAAGGTGTGCCAGAGCTGCCTGGGGCCTGGACTCTGACTCCCCTCTGGACTGTAACACCTCAAGGGTGGGGTCGACCCAGCAAAGCCAATGCCAGGCACCCTTCGTATTTGCTGAATAGACCACCAATAATTGCATTATAAACGGATTCTTCCAGATAATTAATGGCAATTTTCAAGTGTTTTTCAACTCTTACTGTTGATGTTTTTTCTACCTACCGGTGAAACACACATTTGGTGAACATCTGTGATGTGCCAGGCATGGTGCCCTGCTGGGGACACAGGTGTATTCAAGGGATCTTTCTTCAGGGAGCTCAGAGCTTCCTGGAAAAGCCAAGAGGTGAACACCTCACTTCAAAATGGCGCCCTGATCCAATGGCTTCCTCCTGGATTCCAGCTCCAGCTTCAAGGCCACCCTTTCCAGGATCTTCCCCAAACAGCCTATTTAATCCCAGCTTCCCTGCTATCTCTGTCAAAGCACCTACTGTGGTAGGTGCTTTATCTGTGGCTATCCTATTTGTTTATTTGATCATATACTTATGTGTCCCTTGTCTCCCCACTAGAATACAAACTCGATAAAAGAAAAAAAATTGTCTATTTAGTTCTTCCTTGTAATCCTAGTATCTAGCACCTGGTAAGTATTAATAAATATTTCTTAAATTAAGGGATGTAGACAGTGACCTTTTTGAATATTGTATTAAGATTTGCAGCCCTGGCAATCTTACATAAATTTTTCTGGAGAATAGAAAAGACAAGACCATTTTGTGAAGCTTGATAATAAAACCAGGTAAAGACAGTACAGAAAAGAGAAACCAGGGGCCAGCATCTCTACAGGAATGCATACAAAAATCCTAACAGGACATCAACAATACATGTCTCTCAATGCCTATAAATAATAATACCTCATTATCAAATTGGATTATCCTAGAAATATGATGGTGGTTGGTTAGTAATAAATCATTGATAATTTCACTATTTTAAGAGTTTAGAGAAAAATATAAACAACTCAATAATGGCAAAAAAAAAAAGACATTTTGACTAATCCACAAAGCTACAGCTATCTTATATTTGATAAAGGAGCTAAAAGCATGCAATGGAGGAAGGATAGCATCTTCAACAAATGGTGTTGGGAAAACTGGAAATCCATATGCAACAAAATGAAACTGAATCCCCTCCTCTCGCCATGCACAAAAGTTAACTCAAAGTGGATCAAGGAGCTAGATATCAAATCAGAGACTCTACATCTGATAGAAGAAAAAGTTGGCTCCGATCTACATATTGTGGGGTCGGGCTCCAAATTCCTTAATAGGACACCCATAGCACAAAAGTTAATAACAAGAATCAACAAATGGGACCTACTTAAACTGAAAAGTTTTTTCTCAGCAAGAGAAACAATAAGAGAGGTAAATAGGGAGCCTACATCATGGGAACAAATTTCAGATAGAGCCCTAATATCCAGAGTATACAAAGAACTCAAAAAATTAAACAATAAGAAAACAAATAACCCAATCAACAAATGGGCCAAGGACCTGAACAGACACTTCTCAGAGGAGGACATACAATCAATCAACAAGTACATGAAAAAATGCTCACCATCACTAGCAGTCAGAGAAATGCAAATCAAAACCACCCTAAGATACCATCTCACTCCAGTAAGATTGGCAGCCATTATGAAGTCAAACAACAACAAGTGCTGGAGAGGATGTGGGGAAAAGGGTACTCTTGTACATTGCTGGTGGGACTGCAAACTGGTGCGGCCAATTTGGAAAGCAGTATGGAGATTCCTGGGAAAGCTGGGAATGGAACCACCATTTGACCCAGCTATTGCCCTTCTCGGACTATTCCCTGAAGACCCTAAAAGAGCGTACTACAGGGATACTGCTACATCGATGTTCATAGCAGCACAATTCACAATCGCTAGACTGTGGAACCAACCCAGATGCCCTTCAATAGATGAATGGATAAAAAAATTGTGGCATTTATACACAATGGAGTATTATACAGCACTAAAAAATGACAAAATCATGGAATTTGCAGGGAAATGGATGGCACTAGAGCAGATTATGCTTAGTGAAGCTAGCCAACCCCTAAAAAACAAATACCAAATGTCTTCTTTGATATAATGAGAGCAACTAAGAACAAAGCAGGGAGGAAGAGCAGGAAGAAAAGATTAACATTAAACAGATACATGAGGTGGGAGGGAAAGGGAGAGAAAAGGGAAATTGCATGGTAATGGAGGGAGATCCTCATTGTTATACAAAATTACATATAAGAGGTTGTGAGGGGAATGGGAAAATAAATAAGGAGAGAAATGAATTACAGTAGATGGGGTAGAGAGAGAAGATGGGAGAGGAGGGGAGGGGAGATAGTAGAGGATAGGAAAGGTAGCAGAATACAACAGTTACTAATAGGGCATTATGTAAAAATGTAGATGTGTAACCGATGTGATTCTGCAATCTGTATTTGGGGTAAAATTGGGAGTTCAAAACCCACCTGAATCAAATGTATGAAATATGATATGTCAAGAGCTTTGTAATGTTTTGAACAACCAATAAAAAAAAATAAAATAAAATAAAAAAAAGACATTTTCGTTCATGATAAAAAATGCATAGCTCTCTAGAACTAGATAGTAATTTACTTAATCTGATAGAAAAAATGAATTTAAAAATCTACATAAACATCAATTTGATGTTAAGAAGCATTTTTTAAAGCATTCTTTTTAAAATCATGAGTGAAGCAAAGATGTCTAAGGTCACGTTTCACTCAGCAGAGAAAGTTGACTAACTCTAAGGAAAGGATTGATTACTAACGTGCTGGGAAATTTGGCTTCCGTATGGAACATAAGTTGGATCCCTTCCTCAGATTATTGCAGCAAATGGGGATGAAAAATTAGCCATAAAAGAAAAACTAGAACCCTTTAAGTAATTAAAAAAATATCTGTCAATCAAAGATACCATGACCAGACCAAGGCGAAGCTGGACGGGGAGATTGGAGTGGGAAGGAGCAGAGGCTCCTGGGAGCTGGGGAGGGGTCAAGACCAGAAGCCAGGGGTGCTGAGCCGAAGGGTGGCGAGGGGTGTGAGGAGCTGCCTAAATATCAAGCGTCCACAGGGAGACGACCACGCAGCATGTGGCTGCCTTAAGGTCCAAAACGAAAGGTCCCAGCCTTCCCTATGTTTGCCAGGGGCTACTCAGATCAGCAGGTCCCAGTGAACTTGGCTGAGTCCCTTGGCTGCCTTGGCCTTGGTGACGAGTGTGTTGGTATTTGAAGGGACGTGCAGGCCCCGGTTGTCAGGTCACTGCTGACCATGAGTGATGGCGCCTCTGTTCCCTTTCTTCCTAACCAGCACAGGCACTTGAGCACTTAGTACATGGCCTTCCAGGAGCATGGACACTTGGAGGAGTTGATGATTTCTGACCTTTACTAGCTGAACTGGCAACTCTGAGCAAGGAAATTAGAAATTTTGAGTTATTTCCAATTGGCTGAATCATAATAGTAATTGCAAAGCGGAGTCCCAGAATCCCAGACGTTTGGCTCTCGGTGTTTGACAAGCCCCATTCTTTTTGACCATGAAAATGTAAGATCTTGGGACAAAAACCAACTGATTTCCTAAGGTCACACATTAGATCAGTGGCATCCAATGGCAGTTCCCAAACATTCACGGGACACCAACTCTGCGAAGCACTCAGTTGGTTGCTGGGGACACGGTGGTGAACGAGACAACACGCTTTCCCTGAGGAGTCAGCTTTCACATTGTGAGAAAAAGGTGACGAGTGTGTAAGCAGTTATGTGAAAGCCATCATCCCAGGCAGATTCTCGGCCAGATTTCCCCCTTCCCTGTATGTTTGCCTCCTGTGTCCCCACAGCCAGGTGCAGAGCTGCCCTTGGAGAGCTGGGGACTTGATGAAGGGCGGTTGCAGGGCAGGCAGCCCACACTGCAGTGGCTGAGCCAATTCAGGGCTCATGATCTCACCTCCTCCACTGATGCAGCCAGGAACTGCATGAGAGTTAGGTGACAGTCACCTCGTTTGCTTCTGATGTTACCCTGGGAAAGAAGGTTTGTTCTCCCCACTTGTCAGATGAGGAAAGTGAGGCTCAGATTAATTAAATACCAGGTCAAAGGGACATGGTAAGTGGCAGGACTAGAATTCCTTCCACTCATTCAATCTGTGAATATTTAATAAGTCCTTTTTCAGGACTGGGCTATAGGGATAAAATGGAGGAAAAAAACCAAGCACAGAATATAGCCTTATATGGAAGACAGCTGTTAAACAATGATTATGTTTGTGATGCATCTAGTAAAAATCATTTATGTCAATAAAAACTTTTATAAAGTCCAGAATGCTGTTCATAGATTTCTCAGGTCTACAGTGATTTTGTTTTCTATTTTATCACTCTCAACTCGTATTTATCATTGGGTGGGGGTACTTTCCTAGATGCTTGACTTCAAGCCTTATCTCATAGCTGAGGCTATGCATTGTCCTCTGAGTGCTGCTTTTGCTGTGTCTCACAAGTTTCACTAGACTCTTCTTTTATTCTTGTCTCATTCTAGACACTTCGTAATTCCCATAGTGATTTCCTTTCTTTAACGCAATACGTTATTCAGCAATACTTAAAAGCTTCTATTTTAGTCTGTCTTGACTGCTATCACAAATATCATCTGGGTGATTTATAAACGAGAAATTTATTTTTCACAGTCATGGAGGCTGGGATGTTCAAAAGCATGGTGCAGGTCAATTCAGTGTCTGGGGAGGGCCGCTTTCTGAGTTCCAGATAGCATCTTCTTGCTGTGTGCTCACATTGGTAGAAGGGACAAGGCCACATGAGGACTCCTCTCTCAGGCCTGGTCCCATTCCTGAGGACTTTACCTCCATAAGCCAATCACCTCTCAAAGGTCCTGCCCCTTAAAACCATCACCCTGCAAGCTAAGGTGTCAACATCCTGAATCTGGGGAGACACCAACCATAGCAAACCTCCAAACACACTTTTATCTTTTTACTGTTGATTTTTTTTTTACAGATGCACATAAATACATTTACTCACTTAAAAGAACATTTTGAAATAATTATTCAGAAAATAAAAGCAAAAAACACTTTAGTGACAATTATCTGGATTTTTTCAGGAAAAAAAAATTATTTCAGTGAAATATCCTACCTATGATAATGAACCCCCTACAGGTATAAAATATCTTAGATTTGCATGGTACATCTTACTTTTCAAAGAAAATTCACAAATGTACGTGACTAAAACTTCACAGGGTTTTTTAGTTTTGTTTCATTTTGTTTTACTTTTTCTGGTTATTGTTTTGGCTCCTTTTCTTTTTCTTTCTTTCTTTCTTTCTTTTTTTTTTTTAATTTCCGAATGCATTTTGTGGTAGACACTATCTGTTAGCTCCCAGAACTCTCCCAGTCCTTCTAAGGTCTCACACGACCAGGAGCCAGAAATAAATAAAAGATTGTATTTTTCAGATTCCCCTTTCAGAATTCTGTTTGGAGTCCACCAATAAGAGACATTCTCATGAGATGTGGAAGGTTGAAGAGTTTACTGTTGATTTTTAATGTAATTGCTTGTGCTCAGAGACAGTTAGTATGATCTTAATGCTCTGGTATTTGTTGAGATTTACTTGAATAAAATGAATTTGTTCCCTTAATAAATTATTTACACTGTAGATTTTTATGAACATCCATACGCCCTTAAACTTTTGTAAATACATCTTGGCTACAGTTTGCATATTCCTGTATAAATCAAACTTACTCAATACCTGTGCTGTTTTGCTTGCTGCCTGATTAATAGAGATGTGTTCAACTTGGATTTCTCAAGTTCTGCTTATATTTCTGGGTTTGTCTTAGATGTTTTGAGATCGTTTTAAATTGGCTCTACAGTTCAAGACGCATATTGTACAAAGCCCCTTGTTTAATGATTATGAAGACCTTCAAGACAACTGAACATTAAATCAAACCAGAGGCTCTTGGGCCCTCTGTCCACCCAAGAAGCTGGCCCTGCTTGGGCCACTCGGGTCGGTGTGGCTGATGGAAAGGACCTCCACCCACTTTGTGACCCTTGGAGAAACGTTCCAAGTTCACGTCTGATTGGCAGGTGTCTAACCAGCATCAGATCAGTCAAGGGTTGGGAGGTGGGAGCCCGTCACAGTAACACATCATAAATCTCCAGGCATGCTCTTTGCATTTTAAAACGTACGTTCCTGGAAGTGTTTATGTTTCCATTTACTTTTGGCCGTTGGTAGATCCCCCCTCCCTTGGAACAGCAGGCTCTGGGGATATCTGTTTAGACGACAGTCCACGTTTGCAGCAGACAGTGGGGTGGCCAGCATGGAGGTTTACCCAGGAGGGTGGAGAGAAAGATCCCAGTTCTGGTGCAGCCGTCCTTGCTCAGCTCGTACCATCCTTGGAAAGAAACCGCTGGGGACTGTGAAGTAAGTGGTTTTTGCCTCTGGGGTTTTGTTCTGAAACCCCAAAGGAATAAATAGCCTCACTGAAAAAACATTCCTGCCTGACCATTTGATCTTGGGCTGGCACCTACGGCAGGGCGTGTCCGCCCACCCACCCTTGGTGGGCACAGTGAGTCCAGGGTCACTCGTAGCCCTCAGGGCTGGGATGGCCATGAAATCAGAAAGCACAACTCCAGCAGAGGCCCAGAGAGGCAAAGTGACCTGCCTCGGAGTGCTGGACTCGGCACCCGGAGCAAACTAGCAGCAGAGCCAGGGCCTGCTGTCCTCTGTCTCTCCTGACCCCTCTAGCCCTTGGCCCCCCACCTGCAGCCATCACCTGCTGAAACAGGTGATTTTGGTCAAGGAAAGGGTTCCCTGGGCTGCTGGGCCACTCACTCTTTATTCCCGGTCACTGGTACTAGAGGTGTGCTCCGAGGAGACCACCTGAGAAAGGGGGAGGAGGGGTGGGAGACAAAGAGACGGTCCAGTGCAGCACAGTGGCCCGAGTCATGCTGCTGGGTCTTGCTTGGCATCTCCTCCCAGCCTCCTCCTGGGTCTTGGAGCCCCTTGCCCATGTGCCTGTGCCCTGGCTGCTTGGCCCCACCTGGCACACTGGTGACCAGCGGCTCATTCCCATGTGGGCTCAGATGGCCACCTGGACTCTGCCCCACAGCCTGCCACCTCTCTGAGCCCCTGATTCACTGGTCTGGCCTCCCCTGAAGACCAGGCCTCGGCTCCGTCCTCCTCACGCCTCACCCTGGCCCAGCTCCATATGAACTTGACTAACAGTCCTTTATGAGCCCAAATCTGCCCCTCTAAGATGGCCCCGTGTCCAGGCCTCCTTGCAGTTGCTCTGGGCCCCACAGAAAGCTCACGGAGGCCCTGAGTGGTCTCTTCTCCTGAGGGTCGCCCTCATCCTGTGGTTTTCCAGGACACTCGGGCCCCCAGTCTTCTGGGCGGTTCTCCGTCTGGGCTTGTCCTCCCTGTGGCAAGGCCCGGAGCCAGCCCAGCACTGCAGCTCAAGAACCAGCTCACAACAGTGGGCTCCAATGCTGTGTGTGTCTGCGTGAGTGTGTGTCTGTGTGAGTGTGAAGGGGAGAGTGAGCCCGCGTGAGTTTTTGAATCATGTGTATACGTGTGGGTGTGTATCGTGTCTCGGTGTCACTGTATGTAGAGTGTGCGTGTGAGTTAGTGTGTGAGCCTGCACACGTGTGTCCGTGTGAATGTGTGAGAATGAACTCACATGACTGTTAGTGGTGGGTGTGTGTGTATCTGTGTGTGTGCGTGTCTCTGTGTCTCTGTGTTTTCTGAGTGTGAGTGTGGTTGTGTGTCCATGTGAGTGTGTGTGGTGTGTGTGTTTGTGTGAGTGTGTTGAGTGTGCACATGGCTGTGTGGACCTGAGTCCCCTCGGGGAGCCCCCAGGGGAGAGTGGTGTGGCAGCTGCAGAACAGCCGGGTGGTGTGGCGCTTGTGCACTGCGACGCTGAGCGCGGGGCTTGGCACCCGGGAGGGAAAGCTCCGCGGCCATGGCCTCGCCATCACCAGGCCAGTTTCCGATTTGGGCTTATTTAGTCACAAATTCCCTGTCGCATTTCCATTTCCTGTAAGAAGGGCAAGGGCAAAGCGGGGCCTGGAAGGTCCCTTCCTGTGCTCTACAGCCAGCGGGGATTCCTGCCAAGGGCATGACCCAGAGTTCTGTGCAGAGAACCCACAAGCCCCGGACGCGGTGGCCACATTCCATTCAGCGCTGTGGGAAAACAAGGCTGTGTTACAGATCGGGAGAGGAAATGGAGCCCTGCACGGAGTGAGGGAGAAACGGAGATTTGCTGTGCACACACTTCATACCTCGGGGGTCCGAGGGGGGTCCTGGCCCTGGGTGGCACCCTCTCGCCTGCCAAGGTGGCGTCTTCTTGGAGGGCAAGCTGGAAAGCCCATTTTTCAGGCACAGGAAGCTCCGGAGGGCCGAACGACAACTCAGGGTCACACGGACTCAGTCAACGCGGATCCCAGACTCACACCCAGGTCTGTGCCACTCCAAAACCAGCATTCTGGGCCCCAGAGGCCTCGGAGCGGGACTTCCTGTACTCGCCACCCTGCAGAATGAAAATATCCCAGCTGTCCTCACGCGTGAGGCAGTTCTCATTCTGCTGCCAAGCGTTGCCACCAAATCACTCTAAATTGGGCAATTAGCAGCGTGGTTTGCGAAATGAGGAACAGGATATGCTCTGACCCCTGGAACTTCCTCCCCACTGAACTCTCCAGTTTCAGCCAAGCTTCAACTTTAAAAAGTGGGAGTGGGGGGGAGACAGTGCCTTAGACCAAAGTTTCAGCCACGTGTGGCTTCCTGGGAGCATCGTGCTAGATGCCACTAGTGTAAACGCAGAACCACAGAAGCCGGCTGAGCGTGAGCGCAAACAGCTGATAGCTTGGCACAGGAGAAGCAGCTTTGAGTGGGACAACCAGGGACATGTGGGCAAAGATCATATGCGGGCGAACCACCCAGGAAGACGAATGATCCTCAAGCCCAGGAAACCCGCTCAGCCTCACCCTTATCAAGTGGGATCTAAGAGCTGCCATTGTTAGAGGCGGAGCTCCCGCACTGAGCCCCCAGGACCAGGCCAGAATGGAGTCGCTCCTGCTGCAGCCCCACGTCACCAAACGGAAACTAAGTGAAGTCTCCAGCCTTCTGAGAAACCAGGAGAGAGATGATGGCCAGATCCTGAAGAGGCCATCCCAGCCAGCATGATGAGCAAGTCCCCTCTGCTAACCTCCTAAAGTAACTTTGAAATGACCCACCCACTTGTTGTTTCCTGATTCTGCTTATTTGGTCCTTTGTCTGCCTAGTAAGCGCACCTTCTCTGCTCGGGTCCTTGGACACCTTTTCTGAATTTTTGGGTGAGATGATTTCCCTTCGTGGATCACTAACGAAGGCCAATGGATCTTTAGACTGAATTTGTTGAGACTTTTAATACCATTAAACAAATAAAGGAAAATTAGGATACTGGGATGTTACTTTTCTCCAAGTAGATTAGCAAAGATGATGCCCTATCCAGAAAGCAAAGGGGCAGACCCCGCCCCCCACAAGCCTGGGGTTTAAATCTTCACGATAAGCAATCTGGCAGCCATGGAGAAAGCCTTTAAGAGATGGGTGAACTTGGCTCAGTAATTATTTTAAGGCTTTATCTCAAAGGAATCAGTCAAGATGTAGGCAGAACTGAAGATAATCATTGCCCTTGTTATTTGTATTATTGGAAAATGTGGAATAAATAGCCTAAAAGACAAACAGGAAGTTGCTGATCCTGAAAATGAGAGTGACTCCAGATAGGGAAGACGTATGGTCCACTGGACATTCCACAGCGGCACAGTGTCCGTCTCCAACCCAGGGTCCTCCCAGGGGCTCAGGATGCCTCTCCAGTCTGCCCGGGAGGTGCCCCCCTGGCTATGAAGAACTGGGGATATAGCTGCTGCTGACACCCAGGGCACCCACTCAGGGCAGTGCGGGTTCCAGGACTGGGAAGAAGAGCAGGACACACGGGCCCTGGCATCCAATTTGAAGCCACGTGTTTTCTAATATGGGGCTGATTAAATAATTCCACCAAGTCCTTGCATATTTCAACCTCATTTATTCCACCATCAACTGCACCCTGCCACTTTGAGGAGCGCTTGGGGCCCATATGGGGAATGATACAGAGAGAAGGCCAGGAGTGCTGATCTTCTGACACCCATCAACTGTGTGGCCTTGGACCTCTCGGAACACCAGGCTCCTCCTCTGAGAGCCCCTGGCTTGGGCCTTGGCCTACTCAGATGCTCAACCCTTGACTGACATTGCTGGTGTGATCTTCCCCTGCAGCCACAGGACTCCTGGGGACTCCCATGATTCTCAGCAGCAACAGCATACCAGAAAACAGAAGGAGAGAAAGTTCAAAAGCCCAAATCATGCTTAAGAGAAGGGGAAAGAACCCTTGCCTGTTACACGTACCTCTCAACCATTCTTAGCAAGCTCTGAATGAAACAGACTCAGGGACATGGTGGCCAAGTTGACCTGCCACTTCACTGCCCACCTCCAACCAGGGGGAAAAGCCCTGCCAACCAGGCAGGTTGCTAAAGCCAGGCTGCTCTTCCCCCAGGCTGCAGGGTCCTGCCCTGCGGGGGTCTGCAGCTCCTGCGCAGCATCCGTGTGGTAGTGGGGGACATTGCTGTCTCGGCCAGCTCCCCTCTCTCTGCAGGCGTAGCCCACTCCAGATGCTGCGAGGCTTGGCTGGTGGCTGCTCTCAGCCTCACCTGTCTCCAGAGGGTTGAATCAGACTTTGTCCCAAGCCCTTGTATGTTCTCCAAGCCCATTGAGCTCCCCTAAAAATGATCTAGTGTTCCCATCTTGCCCTCCCCGACACATGTAGGTTTCTGAGTTGTGTTAGGTCAGGGGCAGTGATTTTCCCCTGCACACGTGATAAGTTTGCAAACGGTCTCCCAGGTTTCCGGTGTCTGTCAGTGTATCCCAGCAAACCTTCAGAGGGCAGAACGGAAATTACCTTCACCCCTCGAGACCTCCCTGCTAAACAGCTTCCCACAGTGGTGGGGGCACAGTGAGGAAACGGGAGAGGCACCCGCAGGAATGAGCTGCAGCCTCGGAGCCGCCCTGAGCCTCCTTGGAGCTGACCAGGGGGATGGAGTGTCCTCTGTCTTGATCCATCCTGCTCTTGACCTTCGGGGGCCGTGGCAGCCACACCAAGCCTCAAGCACACACCTGGCAATCTGTGTTTCAGCAGAGAGAAGCCTCCCACGGGTTTTCCAAGATGAGGAAGCTTGAACTCCAGTCCCAGGGGCAGAGAACTCCTTAGTTTATTCAATCCGGCCTCCCTCACCTCTTGCTGGATTCTGAAAATTGTCCTGTGTTTTCCCACCTCCTCGTCCAAGACTGCTCGTTTCAAAAACGGTCGGATTTTCCTCAACCTACCTTGGAAATTAAGTCCCAGGAAAAGCCGGCGTCTAATTCATTTTGCATGCTAAATTATTACAATGGAAAGGCAAAGTCTCTACTGCGCAGCTTTAAAAACATCTGTGTTTTTCTTTTGACTTTTGGGGATAATTATCCCAGCTCATATTGTGATTGCTAATTACTAAGCTAAACTAACCTGCTGAGGGCTGGCAGAGGGGGGCCTCTTCTCAAAGCATTTTCCCCAGAGCATGAAATTGTCTGAAAATGGAAACAGAAAATGTGCCTGTCCGGGTCTCTCCCCCACCTGCTCCTGGGCTGGGCTCCTGCAGGCCCCATGGGAACCTGGGCTGTAGATCCCAGATCCAGAGTCCAGGCAGAGGAAAGCAGGGACTTAATTTTGCCAAACTGCTGGATGTCGATGTGTGTGTGTGTGTGTGTGTGTGTGTGTGAGAACAAATAATTGATCTGACTGAAAAACTCAACACACCATATGCTATGTTGAAGAAAGAACCCAGTAAGCAAGGTGCTTATCATTTTCAAAATTTTCTTCAAAGCCAGAGGTGACATCATGGAGAAGAGGAATACGTAATGCATCCTCTTGAACCAGAACTGAAACTTCTTTGCTAAAACACGGAATAAAAAACAAGAACACCCACTTCCTCGTTTGCTTGAGCCCTTTGTGGGTCCCGCACGCTGCCGGTACTGGGACAGGCACAGTCCTGCCCTCCTAGAGCTCAGAGATGGGAGGGTACTCCTAAGAGGACACGGTGATCCTGAGCCAGGCCAGCAGGGTGCTGGCGGGAGGGAGGGACCAGCAGTGGCCTCCTGCTTGAGAGTAGAGCTGGAGGAGGCTGGGGGTGACCAAACCTACAGTGAGAGGTGAATTGGGGCCATCCCAGGGAGACATGGTAAGAGTACTGAAGACGGCAAAAACAGCATACCCAAATGTGACCATTCAGGGACAGCTGAGAAGCCAGCAGAGCCCAGAACACCAAGGTGCTGAATGCTGTCCTATAGAGCAGTGCTGGGGAGCCAGTGAAGGTTCTAGGCAGAAGCATCACTAGCTGTGTCCTCACTTGACATCAACATGTCCTCTTTAAAGACCTTGAATAGAGACCTGTAACGACGTATAATGAGCCCCGACTTCGTGCTGGGCTATTTGAGCACAAGGAAAACCCTGTCCTGGAATGAATCTGTGGATCAGGTGCACAAACAAACTGTAGAACCCGGGAATCTTCATCAGCCAAGGGCACCTGGGACCTGAAAGCCCATGTTTTCTATGACGATGACGGTGACAATACAAACCACTCTCGACCCGACAGTCTCCAGGGGCCCCCAGCAGGTAGGGACGCCATCTGTGTGACAGCAAAGAAAGAAAACCATGCCTGCCTCCAGGCGCCCCTCCCCCCCAGCGAGGAAAAGGGATCTCCGTGGCTCAGAAATCCGAGGAAATGCGGAGGCCCGAGCTCACTGGGCAGGTAGCGGGGCTGGGAGGCTAGGAGAGAGGAGGCAGCCCCAGCAGGGACCAGCAGAGAGCGAGGAGGCCAGGCCAGAGCGAGGGCTTTCTCCTGGACAGAATGCCAAACGGGAACTGGGGGGCTGTGTCCCTGGATGAGCTTTCTCTTGGGCTTCCAAGGACCCCAGCACACACACCCTCGGCTCCTCCGGGTCCAGCTGGTGTCCTGTTTCCCGCGGCCAGTGTGCAGACGTGGGGCTCAGCCGGGGGAGTTACAGGGGCAGTCCTCACGGTAAGTCCGTAAAATAAGGGTCATCCAACCTCACAGCTGGGACAGGCTCAGGTTGGAAAACGGCTGCCACACCAGCTGGTGCCAGAGGAGGCCGACCTCCCACCCACGGGAGGCCATTGGCAGCAGGAGGCTGACTGGATAATTGGGCTGAGGCAGGCCGGGCTTACTGGCCAGACAGAGAAATGCAGGCATCAGGAACAAGCCCTGCGTGTCGTCTGTACAAGAGGATACCACAGGGACCTCCTCCCAGCACGACGAGGTTGGGCGGGGGGCGGGGGTGAGATTCCCCGTCCTGCCCTGTAGAGTCTTGGGGGCCTCAGAGCTGGGAAGAGCCTCTCAGGAAACCAGCCCTGCAGAGCTGCCACCTCGCCCTGTCGCCTGAGGGGCCTCCACCTCAGGTCAGCAGCCCGGGGACACGTGGAGTGGCAGCCGTCTTAGTGGAGCAGGTTGGAACCTACCTTCCACCTGCTAGTCGGTCTCAACCTGAGGACACCAGATGCCACCAGAAGGCCACCTCCGGCCTTGTGTTCCCGGAAGGTGAGGGTCCTGGAGGGCTATGACTTGCCTGACCAGCAGCCACCCCCCTTTGTCCTACAGACTGACTTGGGGAACTTGGCCTCCACATTAGACCTTGCCTTGGTGGGATTGTTGTTAAGGGTGGCCCCTGGCCGGGTGGCCCAGGCTAGGCCTCTTGGAAGCTCTTCTAGATCTGGGAGCCTGGGCAGAGCCCGGCCAGCCATCCCTGAGCTTCCCCGCAGGACTGTGAAGGCCTGAATCCCCCCGCACGCTCCCTGGGCTGGTCTGCAGGTGTCAGAGAAGCTCTGCTGCTTGGGTCAGGGAAGTCTGGCTGGCCGCTGGAGGCACCCAGAAGCCTTGACAGTGACCCACTCGCCTGCCTGCCATTCACCTGCTCATCACGCAGGGACGCAGGGCACCAGCCCCTCACAGGCCTCTGCCCCATCCAGAGGAAGCAGGAGTGGGGTAGATGTGAGGGATGGCAGGAGTCCTGTTCAGTCTGGGCTTAGCACAGGTGTTGCCTCGACCTTGGGGTTGGCATGGCTGTCCCCTGAGAGGGGCACCCACGTCCCCATCTGGTCCCTGGTAGACCCACCCTTCAGCCCAATTCATCCCTGGGTTGCCCATTCCCCTGTGTCCCCAGCACCCACAAGGCTCTCCAGGGCAGTTCAGCTCTGCATACCCCACCAGCCCCGCACAGGCCAGGCCCTGGGCAGGTGCCAGGGCACAGAGAGGAGCACCAGCTCTTGTGGTCAGAAACAGGAGGGAGCCAGCAGCCACCGCCCTCCCCTAGTGCTGTGGGAATGCTCCCAACTGACCCTCCCACAAAGCTCAGGGCATCAGAGGACTCTGCCCCAGTCCCCCAGCAGGTGCGAGCCCAGGGAAGGATGGAGGTGCTGGACGGCAGGCCCTCCGCGGCAAAGAGGGCCCGCTGTGCCCGCGATGCTCACACTCCCGCCCACGCGTGCACAGACACACAGTCACACACACGGTCACACACACGTCCTGCTGCTCACAGACCCGGGGGCACCACCCCCACACCCACACCTACCAGGACACGCAGGTCCTCACGTCTGTCTACAGCCACTGCCACACACAGGGCCGGCTCCCGGGAACACAGAGGAAGCCCCTTATCAGGGGCCTGTCGACACCACCATTCCTGCCAAGACACCCAGGCCCGTCCAGGAGGAGCCAGGCCAGCCCCTGCCCGGAAGGCCAGCCCAGCCCCATGGGGGCCTGTGGACTGCAGCGCGCCCAGAGCCCTGTGGCCGCTCAGCGGTGACCAGCATGGGGCTCCTTCCCTCTCTCCTCAAGTTCTCACTGTTCAGGGAGCCAGTTCCTCCGCCTGCTTCCAGGGTGGGGCAAACAGCAGGCCAGCTCTGGGAGACAAGGGCGGTGTTCCTGTCCCTAGGGTGCACAGTCCCCAAAGCTCTTCCCCTGGGCAGTCAGTGGGGGCCACCCTGGAAACCAGCAGCCCAGAGCCAGGCTCCTCACCCCCAGCCCTGTCACCTTTGCCCCAAGCTCCTCCTCTCTCAAACGTGGGCCTCTGGAGGCAGAGCCTCTCACCCCAGCCGCCCCCTCCCTCCCTCGGGCCTCATTTGTTCCTGTGGGATTTTTGATATGGGTTAAAATCCAGACGTCCAACTGAGTTCCTAGAACTATGGCGACTGGAGTAACAATCGGGCAAAATCATATTTCTGTAAAAAAGCCAGAGTTGGTTTTTTTCTTACTGGTCTCTGGGTGTGCAGTCTGTGGGATTGACTGACAGTTGCCCAATAGAGGGGCTGGGGTGAGGTTCAAGCTCCATTTACTTCAAAGTGCAGCCCCTGTGTAGGCCGCCCACCTTGGCTCAGGCAAGAGGGACCCACTTTACAGATAAGGAAACTGAGGCAGCTGGGATGAAGGGGCCGGAACCGTGCAGGCTGGAGAAGCCCTGCTGGGTTCAAAGCCTGCCATGTGCCTGCCCTCACTCGGCCCTGGTCCCTGGGCAGAAGCACTGGCCATTTAGCCTGAGGCTCCCTGCTGCAGACAGCCCTGTCCTCTGTCCTTGATGGCCCAAAGTGCACATTCCTGCCAGCCCTGTGTGGTCAGCCACGTTCTGCCTTGGGCCAGCTGCAGATGGGAGCCCTGGCGTGACCCACAAGAAAGACAGTGACAATCAGGACAGGATGGTGACTTGCTCAAATCTCTCCCCCATCGCTACGAGCTGGCACTGACTGAGCAGCCCTCTGACAAGACCACTCCACGCACTTGGGGTATGTTTAATCCTCACCACAGCCTGGTGCTCCTGGCCCTGAAGTGCTGATGAGTAGCCACCTCGTGGTGACCCTGGCTCAGCCTAGGCACAGAACACCCAGGCTAATCCTCTGGGGCCAAAGTGTGGCAGCAGGAGGGAAGGCTGGACCAACGTGCTGCCTCAGACTCTGCGTCTGAGACACATTCCCCTCTCACCGGTGAAGCCACATTCTCCCCTCAGCCCAAGAGAAATTACAGACCTTTCACGACACTGCACAGCTGGGAACGCTGTTTCTAAAAATAGAAGTGGGCTCCCGTTTATAGCTCGCATATTATCCCTCTAGGCCGCGCCCTTGCTGTTCTCCATGTGGGCCGCGAGGGAGGGCCTGCCCTGGCCAGCCCTGCCCAGAGAGAAGGGCGAGCCCCCGTGAAGGCCACCCTGCAGGGCCGAGGCCCGCCTGCATCTTGAGAGGTCCTGGCTGCACTGGCTGGGGCTGCTGGGCTTCTGATGACACCAGCAGGCCAGTTCCACTCTGTGAGCAGGTGGACAGGGCTGGAAATCCCTGGATGAAGTCCTTTCTGATGACATTCTACGGCGTCTTTAACCAGACCCTGCAGAGTCAGCATCGATGACAGGGAGGAGGAGGCTTGCTTGGGTCTGATGCAGACAGGGGCAGCTTCCTACAGGCACCCTTGGGTTAGGCAATTCAGCTCTCACAGCTGCCAGGCTTGCCCTGGTCCCTGCACTGCGAGGGACACCCTGAGGCTGAGTGAGAGTGGCTCCTGAGTCCACCTGTCTCTACCACAATAGGGACACTTGGCACGTGATGCCATGCTTCTCCCCACCAATCCCGGCACATGCCAATACCAGTGAGTCTCGTCTGTGGACACCTGGCCCTGCTCTGCTCTACTGTGCCCCATACCCCTCGTGTTAGAGCCGTCGTTTGCTGGCATCGAACATTCTCAGATCCTGGAGAGCCGTTTTTCTAGATCCTGTTCTGGCTGCTGCACAGGACCGTGTAAGGCCAGGTGCTAGACGGGCTGTGCTTCTTGTTGTTTCAGAAGAGACTGCCCTCCAGTTCTCATTCTCCTGGGCCACAGTTTTGCTGCCCCTTCTGGCTTTCTAAGAGGACATGATGACTTCCTTATGGTCACACTTCACACACGCTGTTGTTCCTGAGGCGTTGCTGGGATCACCTGCAGTCCCTCTCTCCACGAGGTTTGTCGTCTCCGTGGGAGAGAGGAGCCACCTTTGTTTTCCTGGACCTCATCTTCCGATTGGAGAATACCCTTGAAACTCTTGAACCTTCTAAAGGCCACCGCTGGACACTTGGCGAAAGACGTTTTCCCCAATCCTGATGACATTGAAGCCAGCACTTTCTTGGCCAGCCAGGAGGCCCGTTCAGAAGCAGAGGGCTGGCAGTGCCTGAATTGCAACCTCTCAGACACGGAAACCCTATTGGGGACACATTATGCAAATGAAGCCACCTGAACACAAGGCTGGAGGTAACTCAGTAGTCATGACGTGCTCCTTCTTCCAGGAGAAAATACAATTAGGCAGATTTTGATCACATGTGAAATTCTAAAATGACTCTGCGGCCTTTCCTCCTATTTCTCTCTCTCTCCTCTCTCTCTAATATATAAGCAAATGAGGGCTCCATGCACCTGGCCAAAGAGCAGGAACCATCCCCAGAATGTTAACGTGGTCCAGCCCCTCCAAGGCCACCGCCGAGTGGGGCAGGAGAACTGGGATGCTGATGGTGCTCGCAGTCAGTTTCCAGATTTCAATCAGGAAACAGCTGACCTTAAGGTGCTTCAAGGAATGAGGAAGCACCAAAGCCCAGAGAAGGCACCCATCTTTGAATGGGTTTGATTTCCCTTTAAAAGGCTGCTCTTGGCATCCAAGCGAGAGAACAGAAGTGGCAATTTACACATGAAGATGTCTAAGCCTGCCCCATTTCCTTCGCCCAGTGTCCACTTGTGCAAGGGCTCCCACCTGCCAGGGCTCCAGCAGGACGGGTCAGGCCCCACCCCGGGGTGTGAGTTTCCTCAGTGCGCATTGCCCAGGACAAAATGTGGGAAGTTCTCCCATAGCTCTTCCTGCTCCCCACCTGCCCCCCAGCACATCAGTGCCCGAGGCAGGTGTAAAGAGAAGCTGGTGGAGGCAGAGGTCAGCTGGAGTCCTTTGCTGCAGAGTCTGTGACCTTAGTTCCCTGGGATGCTGCCTCCACCACGGAAGAGGCAAAGAGTAAAGAATACAACAAAGAGGTGGCTGGTGGTGGCCCGTCTGACTCTGCAGCCCTGTGCACAAACAGGCCGGGAAGCCCTCTGTTGACCTCGCTCTCCTGAGATAAACTCGGCTTCATCCAGTAAGTTCTCGGGGCCCAGGGTGCTTCCCCCAGGGCTGTCTCCTCTGTGACCTTCAAAGAACCAGCGGTCTCTGGGAGAAGAGGACACAACATCCCCATGTGAGCAGCTGTCCACCTCGCAGCTTAGGGCAGGGTTTCACACCACGCCCGACTCCTCACGAGCGCCCCTGGGACTTGACGCCCACTCTGGAGACCCGAAGACACAAGTGCGCGGGGGGGGGGGGGGGGGGGGAGACATGGTTGATCTGAAGGCCCCCAGGTGCCTCCCCGCTCAGGAGCACCGAGAGGAGTCTTCGCTGACTAACGTTACCCCCAGTAAGCACCACTTCTGACTTCGTCAGATGATTTATGTTTCCAAAAGCATATTTTAATGTTTATAAGACTGGCTGATTTTCACTCTCCAAGATTCAGCCCCAAATATCAAAAATGGTGTTTTCATAATATAAGAGGAGGGGGGTGGAAGGGATCAGCTTACATTTTAAAAGGTTTTTTTGGTGCGTTTTTTTTCCCCTGCAGCCAAGCGTAAAAAGTTGAAGGAATCTGTTAACATATTGATTGCTTTGAGCACTATTTTAAATTAGCTTTCTGTTCCCCTCCATATGCTTTTCCATTAAATTTAAATAAATTAAAGTTCACTTCTGCGGAAGAGACCTGCTGGGGCCTCCTCGGGATTGGAGATGAATCTATCAGCCAGGTCTGCACTGTCAGAAATTGATCAGCAACATGTGCCGTGGGCGCAGGATGGGTCGACAGGTTGCCCTTTTGCAAGAGCTCTTGGTCGAGGCAGACGCTGCTGCCCTGGGGACCAGGCTTGGCTAATGTCCCACACACTGACCCAGAGAGGGGCTCGGGTCCCTGGTCAACTGTGGCACTCATCTGGCCTCAGAGGACTATTGGATTCCACCTGCTCCCTGTCACTAAGACACACAGCAGCCCCTGGGCTCTGGGTGAGTTCCTGATGCTCTTCCCTGCCCTCATCCCAGGCCCACCGCAGCTGCACCCTCTCTCACCTGAGCAGGTGGAAGGAGATGAAAGGTGTTAGTTAAGAAGCACACTCCCAACCCACTCCACTGTGGGTCAGAAGCACTTCTTGGACTAGAAGTAAGCACCTTGCGTAAGATGGGGGATGAACAGGTTCTGGCTGGATGGTATCTGAGACATGACCAGGGTCTGTCTGCCCCATCTCTGCCTCGTGGGTATCCCGAGTTCTTCACCAATATGTCCCCTATCAGGCTGGTATGAGACAAAGGCCACTGTGCCCCCAGGGTTCTCGGACCAGAATGGACCCTCAGCTTTCACAGAATGCCCTGGATCACGGAGAATGCCGCAGTCTGTCTGGGCACAAATCACGAGCCACTCAAGCAGGAACAAACTTTATTTCTGAACTCCACCAGCACACTCCACACACGCTCCCCGGGAACTCTCCCAAACGCCACCCACACGGCTCCTCCAGGAACACCACGCACCAACCGGAACTCCCTCTCCCGGCACGTCCCCAACCAATGCGAACTCTCCAGGAATCCCCGCGAGAACTCCAAAGTAGCGCAAGAACTTCAAAGTAGCAGGCCGAGGCAGACAGCAGGGATCTAATATACAATTGAATCAATCCAGCATCATCTTAATGGCTCGCCTCTCAACCAATACTATTGGCAAAATGCCAGGGACCATTCCGACTCGGCTGTGGCTCTCAGCAGGAGAAAACCACCTGGCCACCTGTGTTGAACTATGTGGGCCCAGGAGCCTGGGAGGGAGAGCTTAAATCAGGTCAGGCATTGCAGGTGACACCTCTGTCCTCTACGGTGGCCTAGAGTCTGACGAGGAGGAGCGACGAGGGAGCCCTGAGAGAATACCACCAAAAGTGGAGTGGACGAGAGGCCAGACTGAGAGGTGGCCCAGGCACAAAGAGGCAGAGTAACCACACCCTGGCCCAATTCCCAGGCCCTCCGAGCAGCACCTTGGGGGAGAAGAGGCTGCAGTACAGAGGAATCACCCCTTCTCTAGGAGCCCGCCCAACCACAAAGAGTGGGTACCAATAGGTTTGGAGCAAACAGGCAAAGGAGGAGCCCAGGCACCAGGGTGGAGGGGCCGGGGTCCAGGGACCTGGGGTGGAGGGGTTTGGCCTGGCCTGAGAACAGCCACACGCCATGGTTGGCCTGCAGCAGGGAGGGCAAAGTGGCAGGTCCTGGGAGGCAGCGCATGAAGCAGCAGCCCCCAGCCAAGGTTACACACGGAGAGCCACCCCACCACGGCCACTCCCAGAAGGAATGAATGGATAGAGGACCCTGGAAACACAAGCTCTCTGTTCATCCAGGATGCAGACGCCCTGTGTTGAGATCTGTGGTTTTGCTGCAAATGTGATATGTTTTCACCAGGAGGGAGGTGTTTTTTCCAGACAAACCCAAAACACTATTTGGGGTCATCTGGCAGCATACCCACAACCGGCATGCACAATTTTTCTAAAAGCAGAGATTGTATTTCTGGTGTTTCATTCTTTGGATTCCCACCTAATAGGGGCATGTTTTTTGGCAGGTGAGAGGAGACCCCCCACACACCCTCCTAGACCCCCAAGCCACAGCCCACTTCAGGTCTGGGCTCCAGGCATGGTCCACTCTGCTTGGGAGAGAGGGAGAGAAAGGAAAAGAGTAAGGAAGAGAGAAAGGAAGGAGTGATATGAGCAGCACATAAAAAAAAAAAATCTCACCCGATTATTACAACCTTAGTCCTACCAATGGCTCCCTTCATTCTTCTCCATGCAGTCTTAACAGTTTCCAGGGAGCAGACACGCTACAATATAACCGAGGTCTCTCCTTATTTGTATATTTAGGTCACTTCTGTTTCTGTATGTTTCCTTCCACTTAAATATGCTGCTATAAATGAGAGCAACACCTTTGCACAGGTGAACTTTTCTTCTTTTCTGGGGGGGTGGGGATGAAGTACCAGGGATTGAACTCAGGGGCACTCAACCACAGAGCCCCATCCCCAGCCCTATTTCTTATTTTATTTAGAAACAGGGTCTCGGTGAGTTTCCCCAGTGCCTCGCAGTTTTTGAGGTTTTCTTTGAACTCTCCATCCTCCTGCCCCAGCCTCCCGAGCCACTGGGATTACAGGCACGCACCACCGCACCCGGCAAACATTGCTTCCTTTTGGCATTTCCTCAGCATAGAGTTTCAGAAGGGAAATGAGGAGTTAGACTGGGGAGATCTTTCTGGTTCTTGCTGCACATCCCCATTTTGCTTTCCGAACACACTGACCCCCTGATGATGCCTCAAGCAGCAAAGTGAGTGTGCCCAGGTCTCCTTGGCCTCAGGGAGTCAAGGTCAATGTTCAACACCACATGTAATGGGTACTTAGACAAGTGCCACCTGCATCTCTGCAACTACTTGCGATTTGTTCTTCTCCCATGAATGACTTTTATAGTCTCTGTCATTTTCCAGGATCTTGGTGTTCTAAAAAAAAATAAGCTCTTCAGATAATTATAAGTATTAATTCTTCCTCAGTCGTGTTTTTAAAAGCCCATGTTGTTTTCATATTTGGTATAAGTATTCTCTCAGTATGTTCTCCCTTTAAAAAAAAATTTTTTTTCTGGTCATGTCATGACTTGGTAACATCATGACATGACGTTATCTCAGCTCATCTTTGTTTCTGCAATTGCTCTACCACTTGTGAGACGAGAGAGTCATCCACAGATCTGACACGCGCTCTATCTCCGTTGTTAGTTTAGCCATGTTAGTCCATACTTAATACTTTGATCTACCTGGAGCTCGCTGGGTGTGTGGCCTTGTGCACATCTGACCTGGGGTTTTCTTCTGAATGACGGCTCCATTTTGCAACCCGATTTCACAGCCTCCTCCTCCACGCTCTTTGGGGGAGCTGGCTCCATCCTGTGTTGACAGTTTTTGTCCTCCAGTCTGCTCCTGGCCTCCCTGGCTGTCCCCTTGCCGGTGTCTGTGCACGGGAGGCTGCAGGAGCTTTCAACAGCTTTGCTTCCTGATTTCCTCCCCGGCGAGCTCGGCCCGTACCACCTCTCTCCCCAGCCCTCCCTTCGTGGCTCTTAATTTTAAGAACATTCTTTGAAGTTCTTGCCAAGTCCTTTTCTTCACATGAGTCTTCAAAGCATATTGATTTTAAAACACCGCTTGGAGATTTTGATTGGAATCGTATTCAATCTATGCCTCAACTTAGGAAGCTCAGACAACTGCTCAGTTTTATCTCACAGACCAAGTCCACAGCTCACCGTCCTCAGTCTAAAATAAACTAACTCCCTTTCAAAGTCGGCTGGACGGCTGAGCGTGAAGGGCCGCACTCCAGGCCCCGCTCCTCTCTGTCTAGGGAGGAGTTTCAGCCATTCGTTCCTTTCCCCGCCCTGGCAAAGCGCAGACTGGCCTCCTCGGATGCCACGCTCCTCAGGGTCAGGTACAGGTGGCTTGGTTCTTGTCCTGCAGGGACACTTTGGTTCACTGTCCCCCTCCCTCTTGGGAGAAGAGCCCACTCATCTGCCTGCCAGTCACATCCCCTCTGTCACCGAGGCCGTGGCACCTGCCACCATCACTCACACTTTGCTCTAGTTTGGATGGGACTTGTCTCCCCAGGCTGCTGTGCTGGAGGGTTGGTTCTTGCTGTGGCAGTGTGGAAGGGGGGACCTTTGAAAAGGGGTTCCCCCGTGTGACTCCCGATTGTTAGCACCTCCACCCAGGGCTGCCATCGGCGGCTGGGACACTTCCTCCATATTGTGGACTGTATTGTACCTTCCAAGCTTCACAGGTTGAAGCTGTCACCCTTGGTGGGATCACCATTAGAAGTAGGGCTTTAGGAGGTAAAGGCTTAGGATATTATAGGGGTGGGTCCTAATCTGAGTAGAAGAGAAAGGCTCCACCCACCCCCATGATTGCACTGGCAAAAGGCCAGATGGGGACACAGCGGGAAGCTGGCTGTCTGCAAGCCAGACAGTCCTCACCTGGACCAAGTCTGCCTGCCCTTGACCATGGACTTCCAGCCTCCAGAACCACGAGGAATACATTTCTCATTTCAGCCACCTGGCTGACGGTGTTCTGTCACCCAAACCCAGCCAGTGTCTCACTCCAGATGATAATACACTAAAAAGACATTTTACAGCTCCCACGGTATAAAGACAGGTATATTAACTTCATGTATTAAAACATTTTCTTCTTCAACATGAAAGTTCTCTACTTTTCTTCTGATTAAAAAAATAAACAAAAGCTTCCTATGGGGTCAAAAGGATCCAGGCCCTGGGCATCGCAGCTGTCAAACCCGACGTGCTGCCTCTGCTGCTCAGCGGGGGGCTCACCCAGGCTGCCCTGGGGTGCTCCCCTGCGGGCGGGGTGCTGCCTGAGCCAGGCAGCTAAGGCTTCTGAGAGCAGCCTTCCACCAAGGACGGGTGGGAGCTGGTGGGTGACCACGTTGGCTTCCCTGTCCTGCGGACAGAGCCACTCTGAGACATGCTCTGTGTCCCCTGCAGGCCTGAGCTCCAATTCTCACAGTGATACCTGCCGTAAGCCCACCTCGCACTGACCTCCCCCCTTCCTCCCACCCCCACCTGAGCTTCTTGGTACATGTATCATTTGCATTTCCTGCGAGTCCTGGATCCATTTCTGCTTTTGGGGGGACTCATCATAAACCACAAGCATTCCTTGCAGAGAGTGCTGAAGCTGGCTTAGCTAACGGGCCAGCCGCCTCCCTCCTTTCTCTCTACAGACCTGATTCCTGATGGGGTCAGCATATGATGCGCTCAGCCAGGGGCTGCTTTCTGGCATCTGCCCACTTCTGCTCCCATCTGCCAACTTTGTATTTACCCAGAGTCAGGTGTGATGGTCCAGACCTGTTTATGACACCTCCACGCGTTATTATAATTGTGTGACTTCATTGCACACTGTTTAAGCCAAGGAAGGACGCATGCAAAGAGAAAGCCAGCATCTGCTTCCGTGAAAATGGAGTTGCAGACTCAGATAAGACTCAGCAGAGACAAATTGCTAAAAATGCTGTCCATCAAATCAGTGTGGGCTGCCATCTGCGAGAGATTGGGAAAAATGGCAAAAACCTGGAAGCCAGCTGAGCCACGTCGCTTCAGGAGTACTTAACTTAAAAGTAAAGTGGGACTTGAGATTGAAGGCTGTGCACCCGGAACGTGGTTGACCTGCAGGAATGTGGTTGACCTGGGGGTGGGGCCCACGCCCATCTCCTCTGCTCTTGGCTTTCCAAACCCATTACCCCTGCCGGAGATCTGGGTCAGGGAAGGGCACATCTCACACCCACACAGAAGCCTAGCTCCAGTCCCCCACCTAATCCTCCAGCCTGGAGACTTGTCATCTCCCTGTGGTGAAAAACCAGCTCAGCAAGCAATCATCAAAATCTCTCCTTCGGTAGTGACCTGCACATTTGAAGATTCCAGGCAAGATTCTTTCTCTGCAGCAGACCTTCGTGTCCTGCTGAGCAGGGGAAGGATGAAGGGATTAGGAGAATGTCTTGTCCACTCAGGCAGCCATAGCAAAGTACTATAGACTACGCGGCTTATGAAAAACAGACATTATTTCTCACACTCTGGATGCTGGGAGACGAGATCGGGGCCTGGCCTAGTATGGTTCTGGTGAGGGTGCCTTCTAGGATGCAGGCAGCTGATCTCTCCCGTGTCCTTACATGGCAGAGAGGGGGCAAGAGAGCTCTCTGGTGTCCCTTTTTATAAGGACACTAATCCCACTACCTAATCACATCCCTAAACCCCATCTCTAAACACTGTCACATTGGAACTCAATTTTAACATATGAACCTAGGGGACCAAATATTCAGTCCCTGAGAACTGCAGACGGCATTCCTCCCCACCTAGCTCCTTTGACTCCCCTCTAAGCGTGGCACCCACTGCCCTGCCCCTGCTCCAGAGGGGCCAAAACAGGCCTGCAGGTCATCTGACCCCACCTGGGCCAGGGTGCCTTCTGATTCTGGAGGCAGGACACAGAAGGAGAATCTCACAATCAGGGACAGGCCCCAGCTTCAGAGATAGGTAAGGGATTAAGCTGGGGTGCACATTCCCCCTGGGCCAGGCCCGGCCAGACCAGTCCCCTCCTGGCAACCAGAGCTGGGGTGCGCCCTTCCTTACAGCACAGCTTGAAGGGCACCTGCAGTGGTCACCTGCTCCTCCCCTCCCCCTCCCTCAGCTGCTGACTCAGCTCCTGTGGGCTCATCCCCTGGGCTCTTCAGGGTCTTCCTCTAGGTCTGGTCCCCTCTAGAAGGTAAGCTCCACAAGGACAAAGACCTGAATGTCTGTGCTTCCCCCAAATGTCATACTGAGATTCTTGTCCTGATGGTGGTGACATTAGGAGGTGGAGCCTTTGGGAGGTGACTAGATCACAAGGTGGAGCCATCCTGAACAGGGACCTCAGACAGCTCCCTCACCCTCTTCCTTCCCTGGGAGGATTCGGGGGGCAGTCAGCTGTCTGCAACTGAGAAGGGACCTTTCACCACAGCCTGACCACTGTAGCCCACTGTAGCGCTGTGATCTTGGCTTCCTAGCCTCTGGAACTGAGAAATGAATCTGTTGTTTATAAGCCACCTGGCACATGGCACCTTATTTAGTCAGCGGCATGACCAAGATTCCACCTCGTTTTGCCCCAGAGTCCAGAGCCTGGCACAGCGCCTGGCATCAAGTCTGTGCCCAGGAAACGTGTGGACCACAGACAGTTCCTGCCCAAAGAAGTCTGCGGCTAGGGGCTCCTGGTGCAAGCCCTTCCGAAGGCCAGGGGAACCCGGCTCCTCTTTCCTCTTTTGACTGTGTCGACCCATCTGAAAGCCCTGATTCTTTGACCAAATACACAGCACATTTAGAGTCTGCCTTTGGAGATACTTTGAAATTTTCCCAATACTGTCATAAAAATTAAAAATTCATCTTATGAAACATAAAAGGCAAGTGTAACTAACAGGGGAAGTTTGGCTCAGTCACCTGCAAGCCCATGAGAGCAGCCTGACAAGCTGCCACAGAGAGCACTCCTCCCGGCTCCTCAGGGCGGGACATACCTTCAGAGCCCCTTACTGGATCCATGTACTTACTCCTGTCCTTCCCTGGGAACTGGCCCCAGCGGAGAGCTGGCTTTACCCCTTACCTGTGGGGATGCATAGGAGCCATCCCTCCACCCTGATTTCCCTTCCCCCTCCTCCCCTGTGGCTGGGCTCACCCTAAGGAATTAGAACCTGGGCCTCCTCTGGCTGGTGGAAAGACCAAAATGTCACAGACCTTAAAGGTGACAGATGCACAGATGACTCCTACATCTGAGGGGAGCCTTATAACTTTGCACTAAATTCCAACGGTGCAAACAGTCCTGCACCCCAGCATTTCTCTTCTTTGACCCTAATCCATCATCTCACTAAAATAATTTTATGATGCTCCATAGAGGAGTACTGACGGTTGAACAGAATGCATAAACGCCCACATGGCCTTTCCCCCACACGCTACAACACACTTCAAACACTGGGAATGTCGTCACTTGAAGTCTCACATGGATTGACTGCTTGCAGTGTCCCCCTGTGTAATGGCCTCATGCCAAGCAGAGCAACAAGATAAGACACCTGGAGCAGACATGCCCTGTTGGCATCAGTCAATGAGCATGCAAGGTGGGCAGGCCTGCCCTCGACCTGCAGAGTCACCTGACCCCAACCTGCAGCCTGGAGCCTGCAGCCCAGAGCCAGGAGCCACAGGGCCAAACCAGCCCTGCTGAGGACAGCTCCCGAAGACCTGGAGGCGGGGTGTTGGTTTAAGCGATGGAGGCTGGGTGGTTGGCTATGCAGCATTATCGAGGCAACCGCTGACTGATAGGACATGTAAAGTCAGACAAAGTCTGCCCATAACCCTCAGATCACGCGTGGTGCTCACGGGGAACTCATGCACACACACTCCTTCATGTCAACTCCAAACATGGACCACTAATCTCTTTCTCCCTGCGGCCCCCCCCCCCACACACACACACAAACACACACACACAGAGCATAAGCAGTCATTGACCTGGGAGCTCAGACCATTCCCCAGCCAGCCTGTGCTCCTCTCCCCCATGCTCGCCCAGGACCGTCCCAGCACCCCTGCTCCTCAGGGCCCAGTTGCGTCTTCAGCCCCGACGACTGCGCAGCTCTGAGTTCTGCACCTTTCATCCTGTCAAGTTGTTATCACATCCTTTTTGCCAAGAAAGTGTTGCTTTGAAGCCCTGGCATCTTGCTATTTTTTTCCCTTTCTACCCAGTTGTTGAACGCCTGTCAAACTTGTGACATCCCATTCTCCTGAGGGGAAAATTACAGCCGGGATGTATGCAAACGAATGCACGGAACAGGCATCTCTCGTGTCCTTGTTGCTAGCGGCCCCTCTGATGGCCCTGCTTCTCCGCCTGTCAGCACAGCTGGTCCAGCAATGAGCTGGGAACTGATCTGTCCTTTTATCTGAGGGGAACAGGTGCCCTCCTCTCAGGTGCAGCCAGTGAGGGGGAAAAACTGGGGCTGGAAAACACCCAGCCCCTCCCCCATTCCAGAGCCTGGGGCCTTTACAAGGCACTTGGGGTGAGCAGGCTCCGCTGCTTGCCAAGGCACAGCCCTGGTGTACTGAAGCAGGAGTCCAAGGCCCCTGGTACCAAGGAGGATTTGTTGCTGTTTGCACAGTGGACAAGTCCTGGCTCTTTCTGGAAAGAAGGAATTCACAGAAGGAAACAGGCCACAATAGGCTAGAAGGGCAGTCACAGGGCAGATGGGCACACACACATACACACACACACACACACACGCACGCACACCCAGGGAAGTTCAGAGCTGAGAGCTTTTAACTTGAGTCTTAAGGGAGAGTGAAGCCTGGTGAACTGTGGGGAGAGGAACTTGACCATGTAAACATCACGGGGACATGAAATCCTGGTGACCGGCAGGGGGGGGGGCAGAAGGAAAGAGACTGGGAAGTCTGCTGGTACTGAATCCCTAAGAGACCTCTGGAGCCAGTCTCGAGGATTTGGATGCTCACAGCTGGCAGAAGACACAGGAGGTGAAAAGCAGGGACGGGCGCCCTGACATCGGATCCCACCCGCGGCAGGGAGAGGCAGGCGGGACAGCAGCAGGATGTGGGAGCAGCTGAGCAGGACTCCACTGGGGAGCCTCAGGATGGACGGAGGCTGGAGCAGATTTCTCCCTCCTTTGGCTGCCTCTGTGTGCTCACCCGGTCCATCCGCAGCTCGCCATCTGAGAAGTCGAGCAGGTGCCCGTTGCCTGCTGAGCTATGGAGTGGACTCAGCCTCACTGCCCCGTGCGTCTCTCCAGCATCCTCTACATCTTTAGGATCACATCCTTGGGGCGTGATTTCAACGGCTCTTGGATCGTCTCCCCTCTCCCTTAGCCAAGCCCTCATCGGGCCCTCGTCAGCTACAGTGGTGTCTGCAGCGACTGGACCAAGCCCAGGTTCCTAGGTGCCCTCTGGTCATGCTCTCTGCTTCTTCCCCTCCAGTTAGCAAGGCTTTGGGAGCAGGTTCAGCACCCAGGGTCTTGGGAGGCACGGCTTTGGGTGGAGAACAACACGTTTGTTGGTTTGGCCTCTCCATACAACCCTCAGAGAAGGCAGCCGCTCAACAAACAGGGTTTGTGGCTCAAAAGCCCAAGGCAGGTGCACCATGAGCAGGTCCAGCAGGTCCAGAAGGCTGCCCTGAGCTCAGAGGCTCCCACTGAGGCCTGGGGGCTGTGGGGGGCCAGGCAGGGCCAGGATGGAAAGCAGCATGGAGAAGAAGACCAGGTGGGAGGCCTGGGGTGGGCAGGACCCAGGGTGTCTGGGTCACTGAAGGGGCTGCAGATTTCCCCAAAATGACATTAAACCACCATGGCATATAAAAGGGCCCCACGCAACACAGTGGGCACTCCACCACTGCCAGGTGTCAGCCCGAGATTCCCACCCCAGCCTGCCTCCAGGGAGCGGGGAGTCCCTGAGACCTGGAGCAGGACACAGTGACTTAAGGAAGAGCCAGCGCCCTGCGCAGTGAGACAGGAAGAAAAGTCTGACTTCCAGCCGTGTTTTCGGCCCTTAGCAAGAGCTGGTCCAGTCCTATTTCGTCACCTGCTTCCTTGAGAGCTGGTGAGGGGACTTTCCTGAAGCCTCTACCCATGCAGAACTCCTGCTTTGGCTGCCACATGGCCATTTAAAGAGGTGACAGTGAGCACTCCATGAGCCCCGCACAAACAGACTCAGCACACAAGAGCAGAGAACCACGCCTGCGCTCGGAGCAAGGTGTGTGTGTGTGTGTGTGTGTGTGTGTGTGTGTGTGTGTGTGCAGAGGTTCTGAACTGCGCACCATGGCCACCAGCATCCGGGTGAGCCTCCTCGCTTCCTCCAGGAGCCTGTGCAGGCACCTGGCCCTGGAGCAGTCTCCCTGGTGTTCCAGTGTAAGCCCCAATATAGCCTGCTTCCAACTGAATCACTTGCCTCTTTGTGATTTCTATCTTGAATTGAGCAAAAGAACCCAAGGCTGAGCTGGTGACAGAGAGCTGGGGACACTGAGAGCTGGGGACACTATGATCTGCCAAGCCTGGTAAGACAGGTGCTGGAGTGGAGGGTGTGCGCAGGCAGCAGAACATGCATCCCACCAGCTAGGACACTGGTGGTGCCAGTCCCCAGGGCCAGGGAAAGACAATGACCCAAAAGAAGGATGGTGACCCAAGCTTCCCCAGGCTTAGGAAGGCATAGGAAGAAAGTGCCACTCAGGGACACTGACACATGGTTAAGAATGGGCCTGTTGGGTCCTGAGTCAGCAGGCAAGAGGAGTCCCCAACATGTGCAGACCTCGCCCCCTCTCTACCCACTGTTGTGAGGACACTGGGGACCAGTGTCCTTCCATGCAGACTCCACAGCCAGGAATGCCCAGCTACCTGCCTGGGGTCCAGGGATGTCCAGAGGCCTCAGGCGGGATAAGCCAAGAAGGCCTCAGCTCAGGAAATCTGACGGGCCCACAGCCCCACAGTCTGGCCAGCCCTGACCCTCTTCCTTGCTCCCTCCCTTTATTCTGGGCCCCCACCTCCCACTCCCCCAACCTCACTTTAAACTCCCCCTCCTGTTCTCAGACCACAAACTCAAGTCCCATTAGAGTCTAGTCACTTTCAGAGTTACAAAGTATTGAATTCAACAGCATAATTATTTTAAAAATAAAATAAACCGACCACAAACATGTGGCAGCAGCCGTATATTCCACCCTGCCCTCGTTTCCTGAAAAGCCCTCATTACTGTTGCTAAGAATAGATGCCCAAGGCTCCTTAGGGTTCAAGGGGACATGGGGCCCAGTCTCCAGGCCTAGTGCCCTGCAGAGCAGGGCCAAGGGTGCCAGGGCTTGTGTGTGGGCCTCTCGAGCCACCCAGTGGGGCGGGTGGCAAGGAGCCATGCTACGGGGAGGTGCTGGGAGGGGTGGCTACTCTCAGGCCAGCACTTCAGATCTCCTTCTCCTTTTGATTGGGCTCCCTCCCCTCCGAAAGCCCCTGGACTCCCAGAAGCAGGGAGGCCCCTGTCCTTCCCCGCCCCTGGCTGACACTGGGGATGTCTCCACTGCTCCCCCACCTGCAGCCAGGGACCCTACAGGGAACCCTCCCCAGGCCAGCCACATCCAGGTCTCAACTTCACACGGGGCTGCCCTTGCTCTGCCCTCCCTGCCCTGCCCAGGGGACTTCACGGCTCTGGTCTTTTCTTGCCAGAATGAATCAAAGAGTTCCAGAGCCCACCTGTGAGGCCAGGGACTCATTGCCATGGGAATGGTCTCAGGACTGGGGGACGCTGTCAAGGGCACCCTCCATAGTGACCCAGGGAGGTGTTGTCTCACTTCCCCATGTGCCTTCACTTCAGGCTGAAGCCTTTTGTTACACGTAACTGCCCCTCCCCCAGGGGGCAGCCTGCCCAAGCTGGCTACCCACCCCCACTGTGCCAGCCAAGGGGTCGCTCAGCTCCTCCCTCCCCTGGCTCCCTCCTATCACACACCCAGGGCACTCTTTCAGTTCCCCTGATGCCCTGTTCTCAGGGGCAACTGTTACCCATCTCCAGCACCCACATCCTGTGCATTCAGCCCAGTGGCCCTGTTGACCCCAGCTAATTACCAGCCCATGATTCAGCTCTCACACATCATTTCTAACCCTCTCAAGAGACTTCAGAAGTGGATGTGTTTGTTATTTCCATTCCTCAGATGAGGAAACTGAGACCCAGAAAAGTGAATCCACTTGCAAAGCCAGCAGCTATGAAGTGAGGTTTGGGATGCAAACTGTGAATCTGGCTTCCCTTCGTTGCCTTCCACAAGGAGGGAGTGTGTGCGAGTCCCCTGGAGGACGGCTCCAGGACTTTTGTTTATGCCTGAGGCCTCTGCAGTGCAGGCTGCAGCTCAGCTCTGGGCAGGCTGGCCTGTTTGCCCACTCCCCAGCAGAGGGTAAAGGCCAACGTCAGCTGCCCTGCCCATAACAGGGCAGTGGAGCAGGCCTGTCTCCCCGAGCCTCCTTCCTTGCTCCGTCTCTCCCACGGCTCCCAAACTTCAGCCCCAGAGAAGCAGAGCAACCCCTCCTCTGGCCCAGCTGTGTGGTCAGAGCCCAGCACTGCAGCTCCCAAGCAGGAGATCAGGGCACGGAGCTTCCAGCCAATCGCTTAGTCTCCGTGGCAGACAGGAAACAAAAGAGAAGGGTTCTCCAGAGAGCATGTCCTTTCAGATAACTTGTGGTTAGGATGCTGTTTTAGGTTCAGGAAGTGTAAATCTCAGACACTGCATTCCTATTTCTGTCCATGAACTATGATCCCCACTGGGGGTGCACTGCAGGTGAGCCCATTTTTCTGCAATTCCAAATCTGCCCTGGTGAGAGGCCAGGGAGACTGGCAAAACCAAGAAAGCATGCCCTCTGTGCAGGGCCGCTTGGCGCCAGAGAGTAGTCAGTGGCGAGGAAGCCGGGTGCTAAGGCTGAGGGTGGCATCAGACACATGGTGGGCAGCAGGGCAGACAGACCCAGAGGGAAGTCCCACCTGCTTGGGAGATCCATCACCTGAGACCACTCCATCCACCCGCTCCACCCAGCACCTCCATGGTGCTGCCCAGGCAATGGAGAACACTTGCAGACTCGCAGGACACCTGCTCTGAGCTCAGCGCTTGGTGTGTCCCTTGATTTAGTCCTCGTGATAACCTGGGAGCTCATTTCCCTTTTGCAGAGAAGAAAGCTGAAGTGAAGAATGAAGAGGTCACTGAAGTTCAGCCGCTACGTGACACCCTGGGTAGGAGTGCGTTCAGCTGCAGGTCAGAGAAAATTCCAACCAACAGTGGTTTTAGAGGAACAGGCAAGTGAGTCCCACGGTAGCCAGCGACTCAGACAGGAAGGCCAGAGAAAGCCAGAGCCCAGGACGGCGGGAGGGAGCTTCTGCCATTCCAGGCTAGGATTGGACCGGTTTTCCTGGGAAGAAGGGGTCTCTGCCAAGACCTAAATAAAGCTGAGCAGTTTTGAAGGTTTTGATGCCCCAGGTGGGGCTCCTCAGGAATCAGGTTAATGATGTAGAGAGCACCCAGCAGGGACGACCAACAGGAGCAGAGGGGACTTCACCTACAACCTCCTCGGGAGACACTCCCCCAAGCTCTTCCTGAGCCCTGACAATTTGTCAAAGCCACTTGACCTATAGTTACCCCAATGTGCTCAGTTCTGCCACAAGCTCCCAACTCCACAGCAAACCAACACTCCCTGTGTGCACAGGGTTCCTTGGGAGGGTCCTCCTCACTTCTAGAGTCCGTACTCAGAAGGCAAGCATGGAGTCCCCTCTGCCACCTGCTGCAGCCCCCAAGGGCTCAATAAGGAAAGTCCCCTCCCTCAGCAGAGGGCAGTGCTGGTGAGGTCCTGCACAGTGTGGGGCAGCAGCCACCCAAGGTCATCAGGGGCAGTATGTAGTAATTGTTGAAATATTAAAATAAGGGTAAAGAAACAAAATTCCTGTTTATATTTAGATACATAACTGTCCAGTCTTATTTTTTTCACACATACATAGATTTTTTTTTTTTTTTTTGAAGAATAAAACTGAGATCAGACTGCCTGTTCTGTGCTTTATAAGAACGTGAAATGCTCTGGCAAATCCTTTCTTTGTCCTAATTGTTCTCCATGACCATGTTTCCAGGGCCTGGATGGGACCCTGTGGCCCCTGTCGATACCTTTCATAACCCATGCCCGGGGGCCGATTTCCACAATGTTCCTTTAAATGTCTCATTAATATCAACTGTACTTGAACAAGTGGACTTGTAGATATGTCTCTGAACATGCCTTGAATACTTTCTTTAGAGTAAATTTCTAGAAGTAGAATTTGCTGGGCCAGAGGGTAAGTGCATTTTAAAGGCATTGCTAAGTGTGGCCAAATTGCCCTCCAGAAAGATTTAGAACAGCTTGCCTTCCTACCAGCAATAGCTGAGAGTGGGAAAATGTCTCCTGAAACATTAGTGTGTTCTTGAATCTTTCCTACTGAAAAGAAAATCCCTCAAGGAATCCTGGGAGGATAATGAATGTATTAATTTCTTGTATAAATCATTTATGAAATAAAAGCATGACTTGTAATATGCAATAGGATTAGAATAGTGACGGGGCCCAGGAAACAGGAGGCAGGCCACAGAAGGCCTGAGAGCACCGGCTCCGGCAGCCCAGCTGCAGTGGGGAGGGGACTGCAGTTTGGATGAGGGGACTATGCTGCCTTGGAGGTCCCACAGGGGACCTCTCAGGTTTTAACAATGTTGGTCACATTTTGGACCCAACTAGCAGAGTTGTGCACTGGGCCTGCAGATAAACCAAGAATATGACTGATTGGACAGGCCTACCAAGGGGCATTGGTGTCCAGCTACAGAACCCCAGAACAAGGGCACTTGGAGATGACACACCAGGCTTCCCTTAGTGCATGGGGTCCTGGGAAAATGTGTTTGGGGCTTCTGTTTATATAACAATTTGAGTCTCCCCAAATGAGTGGCTCACTCTCATAGAATTCTGGAAAAAAGAGAGAAAGAAGAAATGCCAGACCATCCTACAGGAAGAGTTCCCACACCAGGCCTCTGGATGGCCCTATAACTGTGAATCCCAGAGTTCCTTAGGCATCTGGTCCACCCAACACATGGTGGGCAGAGCCAAGGTAGAGGAGCAAAGAAATCCTCAAAGGGAAAAGACGAGGTTCAGAGTCCCCTGGGTCCCTCTAGGCTTTGGGCTCCCTGTCCAGACAGCACAGTCAGCCCTGGATGATCTCCAGCCACGCAAGAGAATTTAGAAAACATCAAGAAGCTTTTCCAAAGCTGGACCTGGGCAGGGGCCCTGCTTGTGGTCCTGATGATGGGGTCCCAGGAAGCGCAGGTGGGTAAACCAGCCAGACTCGTACAGGGACAGGGACAGCTCAAGGACCGCTGGCTACCACATGGATGTCTATTCCTGGGTTCCTTCCCATTCTGCACCCCACTCCATTCCCCAGGAGGCTGACCTCTGTGGCCTGTATTAGCTGATCCCTTCCTCCCAGCTGTCCCCTCCCCACCAAGACATTCTGACTGTTGAAGCAGGGACTGGTGCCAAAGCTATAAATTCCCAGGACCCTGAAGCCACAGAAAGCTATTAGGAGCCCTGCAGAGTGGGGAGGTGCAGCCGGCAGCCGCGCCATCAATTCCCCACTTGTGACATCCCTGTGCAGGCGGACAGTCTGGGAGCTCTCTGAGGGCCTGGTGGGGAGTGTTCTGAGCAGCTCTGCCCATCAGAGGGCTCCCTCATCATCCAGGGCTGGGAGCAGGAGCACCGCAGCCACCAGGGCTGCTGTGGAGGAGAGGAGCACATCCGGCCAAAGATGGCAACCCTTGGTCATGCTGAGCCTGAGGCCAACTGGTCCACCTGGGCCCAGCACAGGGAGAAATTATCCATGAGCTACTGAATTGAATCTAGTACCTCTCAGAACCTGAGACTAGAAGAGCTGGGAAGGGTATAAAACATCCATACTCCCACCCACCCCATTCCCAGGAGAGGGAGGCATTGCTGAGCCCCCTCCAGGGCTCTCTCTCCTCACCTATGGTCTATTGCTGGGTCCTCCCTTCTGCCTTGGCTCTAGTGACAATGGCTACCAGTCTCCATGTGCTCCATGCCAGGCACTGTGTTAAGGGCACCACAGGAACTCAGGAAGGTGTAGCAGCTTGATTCTGGTGCACTCAGGAAGCTGAAGTGTAATGACTGAGGCTCAGAGAGGTTACCCAACTTGCCCAAGATCAAACAGCTGCTCACCATTCCAGGTGAGGTTTGAACTGTGTTTCCAGCATATGATACATAGTGTTTAGGTGTGGTTGATTGTGGACTCAGCACAGTGAGTCTTAGGGTAAAGTTAGTTGCATCTGTAGAGGCTGACAATACTGTCCCTGTGTCTAACCCAAATCCCTCCTGGGCCAAGAGAAACCCATCTCCCTCCTGTGGGCCCTTCACCTACATTGAGACCTTTATGTCCCTGCGGTTCGTGACTCTCCAACCTGGCTCAGATCCTGCTGGCAATCAATCCTGATGGCACTCTGCCATGGGGGCTCCATTCCATGTGACCCATGGGTGAGCGTAAAGGGGCCACAGGACTCTTGTTCCCCCTTCCTTTCCTGGAGCCTAGGCACCTCTCCCTCCATGCCAGAAGCTAGCCATCCCCTCTGATCCCTTTTCCCCTCTGGCAAGGACTTTGCTTACTTCTCCTTGTCTGGGCCCCAAGCCTGGGTGCTCACTCACCTAGCCTTGTGGGCATCATCCTCAGGCTTTCGAGTGCTTTCCAGTGAGCGGCCTGCAGACCAGGGCTCCGTGAGGTATTAGCTTTGAGAACTTGGGCCAGTGAGTTGGCCTCCTGCGCTGGCTATTTCTCTGACCACGTGAGGCTGTTGTGATGGGTAAATGAAATAACATATGTGACAGAGCTTTGGCCCGGGGCAGGGACACCCAGCGTGGCAAATTCTTGTTTCCTTGAACACGTGACTCCAAGGAATGCAAAGAGGGCAAAGTGGAGTTCCCAGCGCCCAGCCCAGCTCCTGGCTCCTGCAGACCATGAGCAGAGCTTCCTTCTTCTCCCCACCTGCCTCTCCTTTGGCTTTTGTTTCGGAGCAGGATGGCCGAACTATTGCCGGCCGGTCCTGAAAGCGGGTTGGGAGTTGCGGTGTGGTGTGGAAGTGGGTGTGGACAGGGCAGGTCAAGGTCAAGTCCTCTGGTCTACGCAGCCGGGATTCTGTGCTTCTGGACTCAGTGTGGCTCTGAGATAGCCAGACCTAAAGGATTTGAGCAGATGGCTGCCAGCCCATTTTCCCTCTCGGCCTTGCCCTTTGAGAAATCTCCCAAATCTACCTCTTCCCCTCGCACTGCTCTTTAACTGAGGCCAATCTGTAGACTCAATAATCCTGTGCTCTCCCCAAGAATAAACCCAGGCAGTGCGACCCCTGAGAAAGGGGAGCTGGGGTCAGAGGTCAAATTCCTCTGCTGGCAAGGTGGACAGCTCCCGGTGGGGTCGGAGTTCTGTCAAAGCTCCCTCAGGGAGGGCCCTGCCACCAAGCAGCTTCCCACCCGGGTTCAATGGCAGAGCTTAGTCTTTCCCTCTGGTGCCAGCTCTCAGGGCTTGTTCCCATCTCCCCCAGACGGCTTGGACAAAAGGCTGATGAAGGCCCGAGTGAGGGGACCATTCTGATATCAGCCAGTGGCTTGAGGTTGTGGAGGAGACTGATATCAGAATGGTCACCTCACTCGGGCCTTCTTCATTTTTCAATTTTCCAAGCGGCTGCCTCCAGAGCGTTGCCTTGTGGAGAAAGCCAGCAGGTGCCCGGGACATCGGCATGGGCCTGTGCCGCCCCAAGGTTGTCACCATCCAATCCCAGGAGCTCACAGCAAGGTCCACTGCCGTGGTTAACAGCCTGCAGGAAGGCGCTGACCAAGGCAGCGGAGATCACCGGTTTGGGAATCAAACGGAACTGGATTTGAGTCCTGGCTCTGACTTGTAGATGTGGCACCTAGGTCACAGAGGGGGACCCTGGCCCAGAGCGAGCAGGATGGTCTGTTCACACTGCAATTATTTATCTCCTTCCAGGCAGCTTAAATGAAAGGATTACAGATTTCTCCTACGACTTCTGCAGTGCTCCTTTGTTCTGAGGGCCGCTGGTTTTGGGTTCTGGAACCCTTTGGAGAGGGAGCGAGCAAGCGTCCTTCAGTTGCTGAGAAGGCTCAAGGACGTTGCTGAGAAGGCTCAAGGACGTTCTTTTTCTTCTCAGTCTCAGTGAGGCAGTTGCTCTTGGGGCAAAGCGGGGTGAGCTGCCATGCTCAGCTCCTCCCCCAAATCTGTCCCAGGTGGCAGGCACCGAGCCAGGAGCAGTGGAGGACAGCAGAGTGCAGCCACCTCTGGGCGAGTGCCTGAGCAGAGACCCCCGTGACATGTATACAGCTACGACAGGAGTAATATGGAAGAAAATCCTCCTGTGCCCAAGATGCGGGCCCAAGGCAGGACAGGACGGGGACAGGCAGGAAGAAGTTTCATGAAACAGCAGAGACAGAGGGAGAACCTGAAGGAAGAGAGGTGCGGGCTGAGCCGTCACACCATGAACGAGAGACACAAAGCAAGACAGATGTGAAATTTATTCATCAAACGAAAAAAGAAAAATGGCAAAGGAACATTTAAGCAAAGAGAACAGCAGAGAAAAATGTCCCAGGAATCGAGAGACTTTCCACCTGAGTGGACAGAGGGTAAAGAGCAGAGCTGACAGCTGAGCAGAGAGGGGTGGGCCGAGTCCCATCCGCCCGGGGTGCTGGCTGGGGACCCTGAGCAGGAGCCTGGGGACTCGGGGTGTGTGGTGGGCAGGACCTGACGGTGCTCAGAGAAAACACTGAGTCCAGGTGGAGGTGCACCGGGGGAACCCCAGTGGCTGCTGGCGCAGGTGGGCAGTGGGCCTCTGCAGCGTCCAGGAGGAACCCGTACAAGTGTGAGCCGAGGCGAGGGCCCAGGGGCAGGGAGCGGTGTGGAGTAGAGTGACATGGAACAGGGAGAGGAGGAGGCAGTGGGCCCCTTCCCTAGCCCTGCCTGAGCAAGGCCAAGGCTCGGAACCACCTCCACTCTCCTGCCAGCTCTGCCCAGGGGTTGCTCTGCCAGCACCTCCTGGCCAAAGGACTGGAGCAGCCTACAGGGACAGGGACAGGGACTCCCTCCCACCCCCAGACTCCAGCACTGCTTCTCGGGAGCCCAGATTGGAGCCGGCAGTTTAAATGGAAGTATTAAGATGGCACCTGTGACTCTCGCAGTGCTCCGCTGTTCTGATGGCCGTTGGTGTTGTATTCCGGAACACTTTGGGAAGGGATCGAGAAGACACAGGCCCAGTGATGAACGGGTGTACTCCATGGCTTGCAGGACATCAGACCAATGTCTCTCCTGCTGGACCAGGAGTTCCCAGAACTGAGCCTTGATCCCACCCAGGGCTCTGCTAGGAGACCACGGCCTTCTCTGATTCTTGGTTTCCTCCTCTGTGAAATGGATCTCCAAGGTCCCGTCTGGTGTGAATGACCCCAGGATTCTCACTGAAGGGAGAGCAGAGCAGCTCCTGGACTCCACAACCCTGTCCCTGATGGGACCACCAGCACAGCTTCAAGGGCAAGCAGAGCTCTAAGGGGAGGGTGAAACTCCCGACACCAGCAAGCCGGTCCTGGGGCGCAGGCGCCTCCCAACCCCATCCCAGCGTGATCTATGGCTCTGGGGAGTCGGAGCGTAGCTCACAAAACGCTGCAGTCCCAGCCTCGCCGCCACACTCGCATTCAGGAAATGGACCATGATACACGTAATATTACATTTTAATGGTCTGCCGCATCCAAGGCAGAATGAAGAATCATTCCTGTGGCGGCATCGGATTAACTCCTCCTTTTCTGGTCTCTTCCAGAGCCTCTAGTTAAATGAAAGCCAAAAGGTGGTCAAGATAGTAAGGTTCTGGAGTTTGTTACTGGATGACATTAATTCTTGTGGGATTTCCCTTCTCTACCACACGTGTTAATATTCAGGAAGGACTTACTTAGCCTTTTGACCAGGTCCAATTTGTCAATTTGGCCCCAAAGTCAGCCAGGATATCAGTTTCATGGGAGCCTCAGCTCCACCTGGGCTCAGGATTGATATCTGTCCATCCCCAGGAAGTCTCTGATGACTGACATCTGGAGTGTGTTAGAGGGGTGCTGTAACTCTCTTAAAATTAAAGCCTTTGACTGAACTCTAGAGCCAAGAGGGGACCCAGAGATGACCTGTTCCTCCTGGTATCCAGACAGGACACTTGCTCAGTCACCCACAAGTCAATCTAGATCAGGAACCAGGAACCAGGGCCCAAGAGGTGTTACTCCCCCCCCCCAAGTACCCTCTGTCCCTGGGAAATGGACACCTTTTGGGCCAGCTGACCCTCCTGTGTCTCATTCTATACCATGGTGTGCTGGCAAATATTTAGTCATTGGTTAATAGGATTTGCCGATTTCTCTGGTATAAATACTCCCCCATGGCCAATTTCAAGCTACCAATGCGAGGTCAGTGGAGTGGAACGGGAAAGGGATGCTCAGTGGCCACTCTGACACAGCATCTTCACCTCCAAGCACAAATCACAGCGGCCTAGGTCATAGGACAGTACCTAGGAAGTGATGAGGTCTGAATATCAATTGCTTATGTTTTAACATAGTTTCTTTAATTGTGAGCATATAATTTGATTTTTAGTGATGGCTTCATTTAAAATGCTGGTGAGGGTATATAGAAAAAAGAACTCCTATATGCTGTCAGTGGGAATGTAAATTTTACAGTCACTATTGAGAACAGGAAGCAGGTTCCTCAGAAAACTAAAAATAGAACTATCATGTGATGCAGCTATCCCACTCTTGGGTACATATCCAGAGGAAATGAAATCAGCAGCCCAAAGAGACACCCACCTGACAGAGTTTATTGTAGCACTATTTACCACAGCCGAGTTATTGAATCAGCCCAGGTGCCCATCAACAGATGGAAGGATCAAGAAAATGTGGTAAATGTGCACAACGGAGTATTATTTAGCAATAAAGAAGAATGAAATTCTGTAATTTACAGGAAAATGGACGGAACTGGAAGACACCATATCACATGAAACGAGCCAGACGCAGAAAGACAAGTGCCGTGAGTTCTCTCTTATGTGGAAGTTAAATCGCCCACCTGAGAGAAGGACAGTGATTCCTAGAGATTGGGAAGGGTGTGGGGGTTGGATCTGATCCATGCACACCATGTGCACGTGTAGAATTAGCACACTGAGCCCCGTTATTACTTAATACATGTTAATAAAATTTTAAACAGTATAAAAATAGAACACAGAATGGCTTTGTTTAGCATCCAGCTCTCAAAATTCCCGAGAAGTTGATGATCAGCTCTCACAAGGTGGTGAGGCCGCCCTTGGCATACCACAGCTCCCACAGCAGAAAGCCGGGGGCCATGCGTCACTTTTATGAGTCTGTACACATCTAGGAAATGGTCATTGCACTGGCTCCCTGGGCCCCAATAACTCCGCTGCAGATGGGCACTGGCTGGCGTGAAGGGAAGTGCCCTTTCCCCAGCTCACCACTGGCACACACTCTTCCCACTGATCAGCTGAGCAAATGCCCAGCTCCTGAGCTGCGGCACCCTTGGCTCCTCCCGCAATGCGACTGGGCCCTTGAACTCTATGTCCAGCTCCCTGCATCTGGTAATCTCCAAGGAGGTTCTCTGCCAAATAGTGGCTCCGTGCCACTCTTCAGGGAACATGAGGCCCCATGTGGCGCCTCCAGCTTCGACTGTCTTTGGGGGAGATATAAGGAGAACCATGGGGTGCTCTCCCTTGGGATGGAGAAGAGCCTCCAGGATGGATGAGACAGGATCCAGGTGTCCCCCACTGAGTCTAGCCCCCTGGTAGGGACACTGAATACGGTGGACTGGGGTACAGTGAAAGTGACAGAGGTGGACTTCTGAGACTAGGCCACAAACGATATAAAAGACACTGGCTCCCACTTGTGTGCTCTTGGGTCACCGTCCTGGGAGAAGCTGCCATCATGTCATATGGACGCTGAAGTGTCCTGTGGAGACGCTCATGTGGTGAGGAACTGGGCCTCCCGCCAACAGCCGGCGCTAACCTGCCAGTGATGCCAGTGAGCTCCCGCGGGAGGGGACCCTCCAGCAGCACCCACTCAGGACCTGACTGTGCAAAGCCTGACCCCTGTCCTTGAAAGGGTGACCCCGTGGGCCAGTTAGGAGTCAGGTTGCCTGTCAGGTGCTGCTACTGGTAACACAGTGACAGTGACCTGAACAAGACCCACGTTCCCATCTCCTAAGTAAATAAAGCCCAGAGAAGCACAGTCTAGACCTCTCATGGCACCCCACAAGGTCGGCGGCCCACACTCCTGCCTTGATATTCTGCCGTTATTAGAACAAACCTCTGCCTCCTCCTCCATGGTCGGTCACGACTCTGCTGAAGGAGGAAGGGATAGTAGGAGACACTCTTCCACTGAGGCCTCAGCATGGCTGCACACACGCCTTCTGCTTCCACCCCATTGGCCAGAGCTCTGTCATTCGGCCATTTCTCATTCACAGCCGTCTTGTGCCCAGGCAAATAAAACTCAGGGCTCTACAATCAAGAAAGGAATGAGTGGGTGTTGTAGGCAAGCAGCGGTTTCATCCTCAGGACTTGCTGGAGGCCTTCTGTTTGTTCATCTGACGTCGGGCCAGTGGGTCTTTGCTACTGTCAACATTGGCTAAGAGAGCCGGCGCTCCCTCTCCATGCGCTTCTTCCAAAGCACACCCCACTATTGTTCTCCAACCCAGCATTTTTCTTAGTTGCTTTCATCTTAATTATCTCTCCCACCAAAAAAGGTAGAGTCCATGAGTGCAGAGGCGTAGTCTGTCTGGTCCTGCTTTGAATTCAAATATTTGCTGAATAAGTGAATGAGCCAGCCAAGTGTAAGCCCTTTGACTCTTCACCACGGTCAACAGCAAGTTCGCACATGTGCTCCTGATTAGGAAACACTATTAGAGCATGTGCATGCCCAGGCCTAAGCTAAGGCCGTCTTGGAGGCATCTGCACACCCTTTGCTAGAGCTGTATGCAAAAGGGCAGTACCACTTATAATCTCCTTTGGCCCCAACACGCTGCCTGGCTCTGAAGGAACCACACCATCTTTTCAACCACATAGAAAACGTGGTAGACGTTCTAAAGAGGAAAGGGGAACACGTGCAGGACAGGCAACGGCTTTTAGAGCTCTCAAACTTTCCCCAGGGAAGCAGAGTCTACGCCCACAGCCCCAGATGAGACGTGCAAAACACAATCAATCATGTCAGGCAACTGGTTTGAGGGGTTTTGTTTTTGCCAAACTGACTTACATGGGAAGAAACACAGATGACGAATGATGTCCAAAGGGTTGCAGGTACCAACCATGCTCCACCTCAGAGAAGAGGAGCCCCTGCGAGTGTCCGAAAAGCACCAGCGTTTTGCAGAGGTGACCAAAGTAGGCTACTCCAGCATCACCCACAGAAACTCAGTGGTTCTATGAAAACTTATGAATAGCTCTAAACAACCCCAAGGAAGATGACTAAGGAAATGAATAAATATCATGGAAAATAGAAATGCAAAAGACTAAAATATATAAAACATCCAAATCCATTAATAATCAAATAAATGATTCTCACCATCCAACTGGCAAACATTTGTAAAATAATACTTGGTGCTGGCAAATATGTGGCATGGTGGTCAGTTGCACAGCTGACCGCACACGGTTCATAGGCTGCAAATTTGCAGTTTTTAGGAAAGCAGTTTGGAAATGTGCATCTGAAAACCTCAAAAATATGTATAGTGTAGTTGACATAGTAGATCTACTTTTAATAATTTATCCTGAAATATCCATTCATTTTTTCAACAAATAAGTATTGATTGCCTGCCACATGCCATTTGCTGTGCTAGTACTAAATATTCATAGGTGAATAAAAAAGACATACTTCCTGCCCCTATTTGATGAGAAAAGAGACAAACAAACAAATTTAAAAAGCAACAAATGGATAAGTAAAAAGTATGATCATTGCTAAGAAGGATGTTGTGTTAACGTCGTGCAGTGACAAAATGACTGACCAGATGATCATGAAGTTCTCTCTGAGGGTGATGTTAAGTCAAGGCCTGAAAAATGACTAGATGGGTCTGAGAAAAGAGTGCTTGGTTCCTGAGTTTGGAAAGGTGTCCCTGGGCTCGAGGAACCAAGAAGAGTTCAGGGTGGCTGGGTGCAGCAATCAAGCCTGAGACGATTCTGTTGGAGAAATATCAGAGAGAGGGAAGGGGAGCATGAATGTCAGTTGGACTTCATGCTGGAGAGAGTGGGAGCACTTGAAGGTTCTTGAACAGGGGAATAGCAGAATCACAGTTGCACTTAGGGATGTTCAGTCTAGACAATCAAAGAGGCTAAGAAGTCCAGACCGGAAGGCAGAGAGCGTCACTAGAAGGTCACTGCCATATTTGAGGCCTGCAAGGAGTAGACAGAAGGTCATTTTGTGGCCAGGACAAGGTGAACCGGGGAAGTTACATTTGCAGCCCGAGGGCCTGGCAGAGTGGTGGGTTGATGAGCAGCAACAGGAAACAGCAGGAAGGGAAGGTTGGGAGGAAGAGGAAGGATCCGGATTGGACTCTAGAGCTGCTGCCCATTCTTGCTTCCAGGGACCCTCCAGGTCACTCCAGCATGCGGGGCCTCGTCCCCTCCCACCCAGGACAAAGCTGAGCATCTCAAAGTTTATCCAACGGGAACACCGAGGAGGACACGGCAGGAAGCCGGGTTCCATCCTCCCACCCCATTGCTCTCTGTTCATGATTTTAATTAAAAACCGCACCAAGTTCAAAGTTTCTCCTCCAGAGTTGTTTCTGAGTGCATTGATGTGGCCAGTTTGAGAATGGAGACTCGTCCTGGTAGAGGAAGACTGTTCTGAATAACCCAACTCCACGACTCAATTCTGAAACTGCTTATGTGCTATTGAAACTTCCACTACGAGGAAGGAGCGTAAATCCCTTGATGAATACACCATCTCCTGTCGGCTGCTGTAAGTAAGGCCCTTCAAAGGCCATTATTGTAGTTAGGAGGAGAAATGAGTCCTTCCTCCATTTGTAAGGTTTTTGTTTTTTTTCCTGGTGATTTAAAATCTTGTGTGTAGTTGGATGTAAGGAAAGAAAATAAGATGTTTTCAACATGATGAGCAACAGATTTCTTTTTCTCATTTTGCGGGGTGGGGTGGGGTGGTACTGGGGATTGAACCCACAGCCTTGCACACACCAGGCGAGCATTCTACCAGTGAGCTATGCTCCTGGCCCTGAGCAACAGATTTCTAATTCCACAGACACTTCTTAGCGCAAACTCAGGAGACTGGGGGGAGATTCCATTAAACTCCAAATTTCCCAGCACCTCGTGTCTGCCTGGGAACTGCTACAGAAGCCAGTGGACAGGAAGGGAGTCCTCCAGCCTCGGCAGCCAAGCTCGCTGCAAAGGCCTGAACAGAGCCCCTCTACAGAGAGACCTGCAGACGCTCCAGCCAGCAGACAGCTTCTCCAGACCCCACGGGAGGAAATGGAAGCGTGCTGTTGCTGGAGGGTCCCCTGAAATGTTGAAAGAGCAACCTGTACTTTTTATCTTTTGTTTTTAATTATAAAACATCTCAAACAGGGAGAAGGGTCTAGACGATCATATAATGGTCCCTCCTCCCCTACAGTCAAGCAGGTGCCGTGTGCATGTCGGATGTCCTCTCCATTCTCTGTCCCTCTGTGTGTGTGGCTCTCACTAAAATGATTTAGAACTAGCAGAAGCCAACCTTCCCGTCCATTCCCTCTTCCCCAAAGTAACCCCTGCCCTGAAATGGTGTGAGTCCTTCGCATCCTGGATTTTAGCCTGTTTACTACACAAGTGTGGATATGCAAACTATACAAACCATTGTGGTGTTAAAAAATACCATTTAAATAGTAATCATTCAGTATGTATCCTCTTGAAACTTATTTTTCACCTCAAGATTATATTTTAGATGACGTGCTACATCATGTTCTTGACTTAAGAGTCTCTATCACAAGATGTCGGTCCTGCCTAACTTAATTTACAGATTGATCATAATTCCAATTTTTAAAATACTACCAGGGTTGTTTTTTCTTTCTTTCTTTCTTTCTTTCTAGTCAAGTTGATTGTGAAATTTATTTGAAAGAACAAAAATGCAAAGCTAGCCAGGAAAAGCCAGAAAAAGAAGAGCCCTCTGAGGGCCCAGCACCACCAGACGTCGACATGTACTGGGAACCTTTAATTGGGGGTCTGGTGTTGGCGCAGGAAGACGCAGATCCATGGGCCTGAAAGAAAAATCCAGAACAGACCCAGATGTATCTGGAAAGTTATTACACGAGAAAGGCAGCTGCAGAAATCTGCGTGGAGAGATGATTTTCTTCTTTAAATACATGATGTTGAGATAATTGGGAAGCCATATGGAGACAGTCAGCCTAACTCACCCCACACACTGGGGTAAAATCCAAAGTGGGTCAACGCTGAAATATTAGGGCTAAAACCCCACAGGTAGAAGAGAGAACCCCAAGCAACAGCCCACTCGCCCCTGTACAGGAAAAACTGCCTCAACCAGGAATGGGAAGGGAAAGACAATTAGATTTGAACACATTAAAGCAGAACCCTTTCAAGGTAAAAACACCCCAGCAAAGCACAAAACAGAGATCTGGGTGGAGGATCCTGGGCGCTGATCCCAAGGCAGCATCAAGGATCCTCCCTGGATGGCTGGACGCTAGGCCTCAGGGCCCTGTTGCCTGCACTGGAATCTGGCCTCAGCACTCAGTAGTCACATGATTTTAGGGAAGGTTGTTTCAACTTCAGGGGCCCCAGTTCCCATTTATAATGAAAGGGCAATACTAATACCTAGTTCTGGGGTTGGGAGGAGGAATAGATGAAGTTCTTTGCTTAAAATGCTTAGAACACAAAAATCCCGGAACATTCTAGAACCTCAGTGTTAGCTCTTACTTCCTGAGCCCCACAGCTTCCTCTAAAATCCAAGCCCAGGCAGCGAGCCAGCTGTGGAGTTCTTCCCTGCCGGCTTCCTTACAAGCAGGAAACCCACCCATTCCCCAGGGTCCTGGAGTGGGTCTGCTTCTCTCCTCCATCCCCAGGGACCTCCTGTGTGCCCTCTGGACCAACAGAGAACACTTACTCAGCTGCCACTGCCATCAAAAGTGAACCGTTCTGACATTTTGAGAAGAAATTCTTGGTATTGCCCATTGTGTCCTGTCTTTTTTTAACTGCTCCATCTTGCCGTACGTTTATCCCTTCTGTTAGTTTCTTTAGTGAATCAGGTTTTTTATTTTATTGATCCTCTCAATTATTTCTTTATTTTATATTTGACTGATTTCTGCCCCTCATCATTTCCCTCTTCTTTCCTTGAAGTTGTTCTGCTTTGTTATTCTTCTGCCCTCTGGAGATGGATTCCTAGGACATTTATCTTTAGGCTTTCTCCTTTTCCAACTTTTTTCATTTAAAGCTATACCTTTCCCTCAAACCTCTGCTTTAGCTGCACCTCACAGTTTTGAAGAATTGCAGCAGCTGTTACCCCTGTTCTCTGATGCCTGGTACCCTCCCACCCACAGGGAGATTGCACTTATTTGTTCCCTTCAAGTCCAACACTGTAGAATCCCGAGTTTGAGTGATGAGTGGTACTCCCAAGTGATTCAACACCTCCAGAGCTGTCCTCCCTTGTTAATGTTCAAGACGGTGAGGATCCATCAGCCTCCATCTCTAAGTGAAGACAATGCAAATCAGAATCTTCCTGGCTGGGGATGGACATGCAAAAGAAAAACCTGTAGTGTGTAAGCAACCAAGACTTGGGGGTTGTGGGTTGTCCCAGCAGAACCCGGCTTTTCCTGGCTGAAACATACAGTGTTTTCATTATCATTAGACCTGAGTGTTTTCTAATTTTGATTATGATGTTTTTCATGCCTGCATTATCTAGTAGAATTTTTATTTCTGAACTTATAGAGGATTTTGATATGTAATTTTATTATGTTGTTTTGGTCAGTTTCTTCACTGCTGTGACCAAAAGACATGACAAGAACTATTTTAGAAGAGGTAAAGTTCATCTTGGGGCTCACAGTTTCAGAGGTCTAGTCCATTGCTCTGGGCTTGACGTGAGGCAGCACATCATGGCAGAGGGTACGGCAGAGGAAAGCAGCTCGGACATTGCACCAGGAAGCAGAGACACAGAGACACACTCCCCTCACCACAGACAAACCCCAAGGGCACCCCCAGTGATCCACCTCCTCCAGCCACCCGTTACCTGATACAGTTACTGCTCAATTAATTCCTATTAGGGAATTAACACACCAACTAGGTTAAGACTCCCATAACCCAATCATTTCACTTCTAAGTCTTCTTGCATCGCCTCACACATGAGCTTTTGGAGGACACCTCACCTCCAAACCATAACAGTGTAGACGAGGAATACAATTTCTCTATGATTAGGGGCTTGGCATCTGTTGAGCTGTATTTCATGACTTCCTGGGGTCAGCTTTGGTAGATATTAATCATGTACTTGAAATGTGCATGGTCTCTAATTGTCGGTACCAGTTCTATATTTATCCTCAGATGGAGTTGGTTCATTGTGCAGGTAACTTTTCTATATCCTTGTTACGTTTTCATCCTCTTGGTATATTGGTGATTGAGAGAAGCCGTCTTGGTCTTCTGTGGTAGCTGTGGATTCGTCCATTCCTCTGTGCGTCTGTCGAGACACAGTTACTATCTCCTGTTGGTTTCCAGTCTCAGATCCCTGGGGGAGTAGAGACGTGGGGATGCCGTGACTCTTACCCTCTGGCAGCCCAGGTCTGTGAGGGGCTGTCTTTCCCAGTTGTGGGCACTTCCGAGTATCTTATAAAAGCTGGGAGTTCTTTCATTAAAGTTTGGGGTTTCCCTTTTTCCTGAAAGCCTGAGGATGGCTTTCTTTTTTAAAATAAAAATTAAGAAACCATTGGCTTCCATGTGATATGGGAAACAGAAAAGGATGAAGGAAAGACTAACCCTGGACCACTTGGTCGTGGCGTGGAGCTAGGAGGATAGATCCCCTCAGAGCAAGCTCACCTCCTCTCCAGTGGAGGCCGCCTCCAAGCTCAGCCTTCTCTCTGGACTTTGAGGACATGGAGGAGGTGACAGTGTGCATTTGATGAGCTCCAGTCCTGGACCAGAAGTCAACAGGATCCCTAAGAGGGGAAGGGCGGGCCTTTCTTGGGAGCTGGACAGGCTGGGGGTGCTCATGAGGGGAACTCCTCATGAGGAGCAAGGGCTGTTGTCATTGTCATTCAGAGGTCTCGATGACCATGATGACGGTGCTGGAAGAGGACGACTTAGAGGAGGAAGACTCTGAGGTGCTGGTGGCCTGAGCAGGACAGAGTGGAGTTGGTGATGCAAGGGGGGTGGGAGAGGCCTTGAACGTTACTCTGAGAAAGATCCTAAAGGAATTGAGGTGCTATTGAAAGTCCTGGAGACAGGCACCGTCGGCATGAAGCAGTAGAGAATGAGTCTGGCAGCATCTCTAGACCAGTGTGATAAGAATTTGAAATGGGCTGAGATCATGGAGAACAGCTGGGCAGGATTCGATGTCTCTGTGGACTAGCGTTGGGAGCAGGCGGAGGGAGAAACCCGCAGTATCAGCCACGCTGCTGTAAATCCAGGATCACAGCCACCCTCGGGCTCTAGACATCTTGCACAACAGCTTACCAAGCACCTTATTCCTGAAACTGTACATGGAGCACATTATTATTCATATTTTATAGATGAGATAGCTGAGGTAGGAAGATTTCAGCATCAATTTCCTGCATCTAGCAGCTCAATAGCATGGTACTTAGGACACTAGGATCTGGGATTGAGAGCAGCTCTGTTAATTCCTTGACGTGTGACCTTGAGCCATGTGCTTCACCTCTCTAGGTCTGCACCTGTAAAGATCAAGTTGGAAAAATATGCACAAAACATTGAGGAAGCACGTAAGCTCTCAGGAATCATTGCGATTGTTAATTGTTAATACTTTGTGTCACTGTGACAAAACACCTGAGATAAAACAACTTCAAGAAGGAAAGGTTTGTTTTTGGCTCACGGTTTCAGCAGCTTCATTCCAGGCTCCCCTGCAGAGCACCATGGCTGGGAGCACACATCATGGCAGCGGGGAAGCAGGGAGAGAGAGGGAGGGGCAAGAGTCCCATAGTGCACAACCCTGATGACCTATCTTCCTCCAGGTAGACCCCTCCTCCTACAGGTGCCACCAGCTCCCAGCAGTGCCATCAGATGGGGACCAATTGTCACCAGGCTGAACCCCCAAATTACTGATAGCTCTTGTCTTATCAGCCCTGGTTGCTTACAGACATAGCCTGCTGTGAGATGCCAATAGTCACTTGCTCCAAAATGCCAACCACCAAGGTACCACTCCAGAACAGCTCCATCTGGTTCAGGCACCATGTCACACTCCAGACAAACTTGGATTCATTATAATGTCATTAAAATGATAAAAGTCACATCCACCATGACAGATCCAAAGAAGCCCAAATCGGGAAAGAAAAGAGATGGCACCCTGACTCCTGGGAATCTGCTGCCTTCCCTGGAATCCCTGCGGGCACTGTGCACACTCCTGCCCTGATGAGGCCCAGGCCCGGGCCTGCTCAGGGAATGTGAGCGCCTCTTCTCTGTTCATTTGCCATTGAGCAAAGTTTCCTGCCTGCTCCCAGAACTGTCTGCAAACAATGCTAAGAAGGAAAAGAACTTACAAATTTGGAAACACAAGCCTTCAACACGTGGCCTTGGGGGGACATTTCAGAGCCAATTGGTAACATTACTATTATTGCTATTATCAGTATTATTCACTTAAAAGACCAAAGTCAGAACTCCAACTTTCGTTTACTCTCTAGATTTTCTTCTGAAACTCAAGGGCCCTCAGAGCCTTGTCCTCCCGGGGGACAGGGGCTAATCTCTCTCCACCTTGCTGTTGCCAGGAATAGTCAGGAATCACTGAGAGACAGGCTTTCTACTAATCCCTGGAGGTGAATTTGTCAGTCCAAGTCTAGTTCAACATCTGAATCCTGATTTCCCTGCGGTCAGCAGCATGTGGCCCTTTCTACCCAAGGATGGAAAGAGAAGCAAATCCTTCAAACAGCTCTTCTTTCTGCTCCGCATGGAGAGTGGACTGGCACCACTCAGCGGCGAGGCCGGGCTCGGGCTGTGTTGGAGGCCCAGGTCCCACCGTCAGGGCTCACTTCTGTTTAAGCTGATGCAGATTCCAGACTTGAAATAGAAATGATAAATCATTGACTGTTGCGGTGATTGATTCTCAGGCTGTCTGCTGACCACCAAATTGCTCCGATTGTCTTCAGAATGAAAGTTCCCTAAGTCATTAGCATGCGCCCGCACCAACATCCGTCACCTTAATGACTCGGCTGCAATCGCTCCTTGACACTAATTACCTTTTCTGACTAATTTCGAATGCGGAATTTTGCTAATGACTGAGACCCCCGTTGCAAAAGGCCCCATTTCCCGATCGCTCCATAATCTATGGAACCCTCACGCCCACGATGCGATTATGCACATAGAGCCCGAGGCTTCCTGTCGCCCTGTGTCACCAGCCTTAGAATAGAGGACTCTATACCAGGCTCCTCGACGTGAGTGTGATTCTGCCTGGAGAGTTCCCTGATGTGAGTTCTGGAGAAGCAGAACCTGCCTGGACGGATTCCAAGTTTGCAGAGACACCACAAAAAGGGTCCAATCCACGAGTATCCTGTGGCTGTGGGAAGAGCAGGGCGGCATCGTCACCGTGCCGCAGGGAAAAGTGTGCGTGGGGCTTTTCCACCTGTGTGTTGTCCTCACGACACCACCTCGGAGCAACTGTCACCAGCCATTTCACAGTGGGGACCTGGAGATGCCTGTGACTATCCAATGTCACCCGGCTTGCCAACAGTGAATAGAAGAGACGGGCTGTGGTAGGCAACCTCTGAGATAGCCCTCATGGACCCCCACCTCCTAGTGTGATCCCTCCCCATGAGTGGGGACAGGACCTAGTGACTCCTCTGATGAAGACAGCATGGCAGAAGACAGTGTCACTTGGGAGATTTGGTTACAGAAGACTCTGGCTCCCAGACACTAGCTCCTCTTCCTCTCCAGGTGCTCACTTGCCAAGGGAAGCCAATGGGCAGAGGCCCACATGGCAAGGAACCGAGGCCCTCCGTCTCGCAACCCATGAGGAACTGAATCTGCCAATGGCCATAAGAGTGACACTGGAGTAGGATCTGCCCAGTGAGCCTTCGGCTGAGATCAGAACCCAACCACCATCTTGGTTCAACCTCACGAGAGACCCTGAGCCAGAGGACCCAGGCTTGCATTTGTGTGTGTGTGTGTGTGTGTGTGTGTGTGAGTGTGTGTGTGTGTGTCTGTCTATCTGGTTCTGGAGATGGAGTATTGGGTCTAAATCCCACCACTCACCCCTCCCCCATGAGTCCTGCCAAAGACAACACATAAAAGGATTCGCCCTCGAGGATTCTCACTGCCACGTGAGAGATGCAGTATTTATCAGCCCCATGCTGGGCAAGCACCCAACAGCTCCCAGAGCAAAGCTTCCTGGGAAAGACCAGACCAAGAGGGGCCCCTACAGGGTGCACCCTCAAATCCAGAATGGCCGAGACAGCTGCACAAACACTGGACGCATTCACTCAACCAGGACAAAGGACAAGACCCCTGGAGGGGCAAGATATGCACAGGGGCTGTGACCCGTGCCACCTTTCAGAACAACAGCCATGCTGACCAGCAAAACCCAGCCCATGTTCTGCAAAGCTGAGGCCAACCTCCCAGAAGTCAGGCAGGAGTTGATGCAGTCTTGAGGCAGAATTCCTTCTTCTAGGGTGAAGCTCAGGTTTTCCAATTAAGGGCTTCCACTGCTTGGGCAAGGTCCACCCACGCTGTGGAGAGCAATCCCCTTAAGCCAACTGGTTACAGGTGTCAATACATCTACAGAATACCTCATCACGCCACCTAACTAGGGCTTAACTAAATACGCTGGGCTACAGCCTGGCCAAGAGGACACATGGAATGACCGTCACAGAGCCCTGCCCAGGCCTGTCTGTGGTGGTCACCTCTACCCATCAATCACTGCTAATTGCAAATACTGGACTCACCTCCATCAGTCAACTTTGGCTGCTGTAGCAAAGCCCCATGGACAGGTCAGTTTAAGGAATGCATATCTATTTTTTTATTATATTTATATACTAAGCTCGAGATACTTCGAGGCCAAAATCCGGGTGCAGTTGACGTGGCTTCTGTGGGGGCTGGTTTCCTAACACAGGGGCATCTTCTTGCCGTGTGCTCAGGTGGAGGAGGGACACCAGCTCTCTCCAGTCTCACAGGGGTCGGGCCGCACATCTCCATCAGGTCAGCATATGAATGAGGGCGTACTCACACCCCTGGCAGCACTGCCTGAGGCGTCTGTGCTGCTCTGGGAACTGGCGGGCAGCCACCCTCAAGCCACTGCTCCCTTAAGCAGGGCCGGAAGCACCACCTGACAGACGAGTGGCAGGTGATTCTGCTGTTGTCCTTGACCCTGCTGTGAGAGCGCTGAGGTGGCTCTGGCTGTCCCTTTCCATATCCCCCAGAAGCACAAGTGTCAACCTATTAACTTAGTTTGATGTGGATGGATGGATGGATGGACAGATGGACGAACATACAGATTCGCTGACCTTCTCTGCTCCCTACTCAGCTTCATTGATTCCTTGGGTCGCATCTCATTTAAACCACCTGTGCTCCACCCCTTGCCTCAGGCCCTGCTTCTGGGAGAACCCAAACCGAGGCCCAGGGCAGACCACTGCCAGGGCAGCTGCAGGAGGGAGGCCAGCACCTCCCAGCAGGCAGAGCCGATGGTCTCCGGGTCTCTCAGTCTTTCTCTCCGGTGAAACCGTGTATCTGAGACGGATAGTGAGAGGGAGACTTCACTTGACCTTCCACAGCTCCTGGGAGATTTGGAGAGGTTCCCAGTCTCCCCGCATGCCTCAGGACCCTGTCACTGGCTCCTAACCTCCACTGGAGGACCTGACAACCTGACAGTGCCCTTTCAGCACCAGGCAGCAGTGGGGTTGTGAAGAGGTACCTCCACACAGTAGGGGCAGGGCTTGGGGTTGAAGGAGCAATGCCATCCGGAGGGGGACGACCTCCTGAGGATCAGGAGTGGCTGGAAGCTGCTGGCAGGAAAGGGCACTGGGATAGGAGGCTGGGGCAGGAGGCTGGGGCAGGAGGCGCTTCCTCGTGATGCCCCTGTAGCACCTAAGCACCGGAAACCTGCTCCCTGTGTTACTGAGAGTTTTCCAGAGAAAGAGAACCCAAAGGAGGTACATCCAGTCAACCCCCCATATCTGCAGGTTCCACCTGGGTGGATTCAACCAACCCTGGATCAAAAATGTTTTTCTAAAAAAAACATATCTGTACCCAATCTATACAGACATTTTCCTCGTTGTTATTCCCTAAACAACACAGTAAAGCCACCACTTACCTAGCATTACATTACTGTAGCTATTAGAAGTGATCTAATTAGAGATGATTAAATAGACAGGAGGACGTGCATGGGTTATATGCAGATACAAGCCATTTTATAGCAGGGACTTGAGCATCCCCAGTTTGGTATCCACAGAGGTCCTGGACCCATCTCCTGTGGATACCACGCACTGGGCAGCTGCCCGTGTCTCATACAATTACAGAAGCTGAGGAGTCCCAAATATGCCTGCTTTCCACAAGTTGGTGACATATAGAGATGCTGGTGGTGTGGTTCCATCTGGGTCCAAAGGCCTGGGAACCCCTGTTCTGGGATCCAGTGTTTTAAGTCCCATGTGAGGACAGGAGATGGTGAGATGAGATGTCCCCGCTCGACCTCTCAGCCAGAGAGGGGGCCACCCGCTCCTTCCTTGGCTTTGGTACTCTGGTTCGGCTCTTGAACTGAGTGGGTGATGCCTGCCACACTGGAGGGACCTCGACCTCACTGAGCCCCATGGTCCCAATGTTCCTGGCATCAGAAAGACCCTCACAGTCTCACCCAGACGCAATGCTCAGCCAAATGTCCAGGCATCCTGTGGACCAGTCCAGTGGGCACATAAAATTAACCATCTGGTCTAGAAAAGTCCCAGGGATCTGGGAGACATCCTTCATTTCGCAGGGGAAGAAACAGAGGCCTGGAGAGGGCGTCACCCAGCCTCAGGTGTTCTGACCCCCTGGCCAGTCATTTTTTCCCCCGAGTAAACAAAGAGCCATCTCATCCTGGTCTTGATCCAGTTGCTTCTATGGGCAACTCCCGGGTGAGCAACTTAACTTCTTGGAGCAGGAGTCTCCTCGCCGTCCACGTGAGGCACTAATAGCTCTCCCCTCGTGGCGCTGTACTGAGGATTGATGCGCGAGGCCCCTCGATGACAAGACCTCCGTGCGGTGCCTGACGCATGGGAAGTGCGTGAATTAATGTTAGACATTATGGAAGGATTGATGTAAAATGCCAAAGAGAACCTCAAAAATACTACCAGGAACCATGTTTTTAATTTATAAGACTTTCTAACCCACACGTATAGCAAGTTTCCTCCCCCGACAAAATCCATATAATTTTCCAGGAATTTCAAGATTGATGATCCCGTGGTCAAAGCCTCAGCCAAGACAGCCATCCGAACCCAGCCAGGGCCATCTATCTCCTCCCATGTCAATAGCCTGTGGCAAGATGATGAGACTTGTTGGCAAGGGCCCTGGTGGGTCCATAAAGCAGGGGAGGCTGGGCAGAAAGATCTATTTAATTCTCACTTTCCAAGGAGCTGTTATTCAGCTCATCCTCCCTCTTCCCTCCCAGGCTAAATCACAAGCCGTCATCGTCTGCCTCCCCGTAGATCAGTGGCAGCCACCCCGTATCCAGCCTCGGCTCCCTCCCTCACTCATCCACACCCAGGAATTAGCAGGTGAATTTGATTAGTCCTCTGGGTTGTTCCCTGTAGTAGTCTGTCCCCTTCTAGTGCCTAAACACCTTTAGATCTGTCTCCATCAAGACAGGGAGTGATCCTGATTGCAGTTCATATTCTTAGTGAGGAGACCAATTGGAGGTGAGAGGCTGGCGCTCGTGGCTGTGAAATTAATGAATCTCCCTTCAACCCCCTGAGCCTGCATAATCCACGACCACCGTGGGTAAGCAGCACAGAGCCCCAAGAAAACGTTCCTGCAATAAACACCCTGGGTGTTCTGCTTAACAAAGCATCACGAGTCCCACATTTTATCTGGAAGAACACATTTTTTAAAACACACTTGGAAATAAAGACACGCCGTCCAGGGCTGCCTTTCCAGAGAAGTCACACTACCCTCAGGTCTCAGCGCAAAGTCATGCAAGGAGCCAGGTGAGCAGGAGCTGAAGGCTAAGCCTCCGCCTGATAGGATAGAGTGTGGTGGCACAGTGTCCCTCAGGAGGGCACACCTCCGTGGCTTCATAACCGGTGGGCACTGCCTACTTTACCCAGGAGAGAATCTGTGGTTGGGTGGCGACACTGTGGGCACTGTCTTTGACATGGAGGGGACTAAGGGCAACCCAAACCAGGGCAAAGGAGAACACAGGAGAGGAGGACATTCATTTATTAAGGCCCAATTTGCACCATAAGATGTGAATCTTTCTCTTTCATAAAACCCATTCCTTGGTGGCACCCGTGGGCACTTCCTCTGTGCCAGGCACCAAGGGGAGCAGGTTCCATGTTCTCCAAAGCCCAACAGCAGACCCTGCAGATCCCCTACCTGAAGGGCATCCACCCTGCCCTCCCCTGCCTTCTTCTGCCCAAGGACAGGGAGTTCCAACAGTCCACTGACCAGAGCCTGCTGAAGGTCAGGGAGCTCCTCCCCCAGGATTCTGGCCAATGGGGTGTAGGCCCCAGGCCCGAGGCCAGGCTTCCTTTCCTGAGCACAGAGTGGCTAAGCCCCTTGAAGGGAACAGCCCCGCAGCCCCCCAGGACGACTGGGTTCTGTCAGTGTCCCCATCACTCAGCACAGAGGGCAGGAAGCAGGGACTGGATGGGCCCCTCTTTGGTTTCCTGAGGCCAACAGGTCATCTTCTCACCGCTGTTTGAACTTTTATTTGTTATTCGACTTTATTTCTCAAATAAAATCATCTTTAAAACGTTTTACGAGTGCATATTAATCACACAGAATAGTGGGTTTTACTGCGGCATATCTGTACAATATTTTGGTCATTTGACATCCCCCACTACCCTCCCCTTCCCAATCCCTTCTCTTCTATAATGGTCTCCCTTCTACTTTCATGACTTCTTTTTTTTTTTTTTTCCTAGATTCTTCATATGGTAGAATACATGCAATACTTGTCTTTCTGAGTCTGGCTTATTTGCTTAACATGATATTCTCCAGTTCCATTCATTTGCCTACAAATAACATGATTTTGTCTTTATTTATGGCTAAATAATACTCCATTGTGTGTATAGACCACATGTTCATTCATCCATTGTCAGACACTTAGGTTGATTCCGTAACTTGGCTACTGTGAAGTGCTGTGATAAACAGGTATGCAAGCATCCCTAGTTGACTTCAGTCCTTCCCCATATATACCCAGGACTGTCATAGCTGGGTCACATGGTAGGTTTATTTTCAGTTTTTGGAGGAATCTTTATGCTGTTTCTCATAGTGGTACACTAATGTACATTCCCACCAGCAGTGTGTGAGCGGTCTTCTTACCCTGCCCATCCCAGCCTTTATTGTTATTTGTGTTCTTTTTTTAATTTTAATATTTATTTATTTATTTATTTATTCTTCTTGGGTATATATGACAGGATGCATTTTGATTCATTGTACACAATTAATTGCAGCACAACTTTTCATTTCTCTGGTTGTACACGATGTAGCATCACACCACGTGTGCAGTCATATGTGTACCTGGGGTGATGATGTCCAATCTTATTCCACCATCTTTCCTGCCCCCATGCCCCCTAAAGCTCAAGAAATAAAATCAAGAATCAATGGGCTGGGGATGTGGCTCAAGTGGTAGCACACTTGCCTGGCATGCGTGTGGCCCAGGTTCGATCCTCAGCACCACACACAAAGAAAGATGATGTGTCCGCCAAAAACAAATATTAAAAAAAATTCTTTCTCTCTCTCTCTCTCTCTCTAAAAAAAATCAATAAATGGGATATATATTCAAACTAAACAGTCTCTTCTCAGCAAAAGAAACAATCAATGAAGTAAAGAGAAAACCTACATTTGGGGAACAAATTTTTGCCTTACGCACGTCAGGTAGAGCACTAATTTTTAGGATACATTAAGAACTCAAAAAACATAACACCAGAAAAGCAAACAACCCAATCAAAAAATGGGCTAAAGAACTGAACAGATACTTCTCAGAAGAAGACATACAATCAGTCAACAAATACATGAAAAAATGTTTGACATCTCTAGCGATTACTTGTGTTCTCAATGGTGACCCTTCTGACTGCAGTGAGATGGAACCTCAGTGTAGTTTTGACTTGCATTTCCCTGATGACTAAAGATGTTGAACTTTCCTCATATAAGTATTGGCCATTTGTACTTCTTTTAAGAAGTGTCTGTTTGGTTCATTTGCCCCTTTATTGGATTGTTTTTAATCTTAAGATTTTTTTATTATACATTCTAAATATTAATCCTCTCTAACAGAAGAGCAGTTGGAAAAAAATTTTCTCCCATCCTTTACTCTATTAATTGTTTCCTTTGCTGTACAGAAGCTTCTTAATGTGATGCAATCCCATGTGTCAATTTTTGCTGCCATTGTCTGAGCTACAGGGGTCCTGTTCGGGAAGTCATGCCTGTCCCTGTGACCTGAGGTGTTTTCTCTGTGTTTTCTAGCGGTTTCAAAGCTCCAGGTCTTATGCTCAGGTCTTTGATCCATTTTGAGTTGACTTTTGACAGGGTGAGAGATGGGATCCAGTTTTAGTCTTCTGCATATGGATATCCAGTTTTCCCAGCACCATTTGTTAAAGAGGATGTCTTTCTCCAGTATCTGTTTTTGGCAGCTTTGTCAAGAATCAGATGGCTGTGGTTCTGTGGGTTTATTTCTCTGTCCTCTATTTCACTCCTCTGGTCTATGTGTCTATTTTGTGCAGTGCCTTGTGGGTTGGTGGCGATGGCTCTGTGGTATGTTTTGAAATCGGGTACTGTGATACTTCCAGTGCTGCTCTTTTTACTCAGGATGCTTCGGCTATATTCTGGATCCTTTGTTTTTCCATATGCATTGTAGGATTGTTTTTTCTAATTCTTTGAAGAAAGTCATTTGTCTTTGGAATTCAATGGATCCAATGGATTGCATTGAATCTGTAGGTAGCTTTAAGTTTTTAGTCATTTTAACAATATTTATTCCAGTGTCTTCTTCACTTTCTTCAGTGTTCTGTGATTTTCATTCTAAACATCTTTCACCTCCTTGGTTAAGTTTGTTCCTGTTATTGTATGTTTTTTTAAGCTATCAGGAATGGAACTGATTTCCTTTTTTACTAAATCCATTGTGGGTGCAAAGAAAATCTATTAATTTTATATATTGATTTTGAATCCTGATATTTTGCTGAATTTATCAAATGCTAAATGTCTTGTGATAGAGTTTTCAGGGTCTTTTAAATATGGGATTATACCATCTGCAAATAAAGATAATTTGACTTCTTGTTTTCTTGTTTATATCCCTTCTATTTTCTTCCCTGGCTTAATTTCTCCAGCTAGAATTTCAAGTACTATATTGAATAGAAGTAGTGAGAAAGAGCATCTTGTCTAGTTCCTGATTTTAGAGGAAATACTTCCAGTTAGCCCCCATGTAATAAGATGTTGACTTTGGATTTGTCATATATAGCTTTTATTATGTTGAGGTAAGATCCTTCTATCCCTAGTTTCTCCAGGGTTTTTAATCATGAAGAAGTGTTGGATATTATTTGAAGCTTTTTCTGCATTGGGATAACCTGTGACTTTTATCCTTGATTCTGCTTTGGTGGTGTATTATTTTATTGATTTCATATGCTGAACCATCCTTGCATTCCTGGAATGAAACTAACTCAAGCATGGTGTATGATCCTTTTAAAATTTTGTTGAATTCAGTTTGCAAGTATTTTAACAAGGATTTTTGTGTCTGTATTCAAGAATATTAGTCTGTAGTCTTCTTTCTTTGTTGTGTTCTTATACCATTTTGATATACCATTTAGGATAATACTGGCTTTGTAGAATGAGTTTAGAAGCACTTATTTCCTTTCTATTTCATGGAATAGTTTGGGGAGAATTAGAGTTTTAAGGTCTGGTAAAATTCAACCATGAATCTGTCCAGTCCTGAGTTTTTTGTTGGAATTGTTGGGAGATGGTTCATTGCTTTTTCAATCTCATTATTTATTATTGGTTTGTTTTTTTATATCTTCATTGTTCAAATTTGATAGGCCATATATGCCTAGAAATTTATCCATTTATTCTAGATTTTCCAAATTATTGGAATATAAGCTTTCAAGTAGTTGCTAATGTTCCCCTGGATTTCAGTGGTATCTATCATAATATACCCTTTTGCATGTCTAATAATATTAATTTGAGTCTTTTTTTTTTTTCTTTTTCTCTTCTGGTTAATTTGGTTAAGGTTTTATCAATCCTGTTTATCTTTTCAAAGAACCAACTCTTTGATTCTTTGATCCGTTATATGGTTCTTTTAGTCCCTATTTTATTAATTTTAGCTCTCATCTTTATAATTTATTTTATTCTACTGGTTTAGATTTTGATTTGTTCTTGTTTTTCTAAGACTTTGAGTGCACCATTAAGTGGTTTATTTGAGGTTTCTGATTTTTCAGTGTATGCTCTCATAGCTACAGACTTCCCTCTTAGAACTGGCTTTGCCGCATTCCACAGATTCTGGAATGTTGTGTTTTCATTTCACTTGATTCTAGAAATTTTTAAATCCCACCACCAGATCAGTTTAATGACCCAGTGATTTTTCAAAAGCATTCTGTTCTATCTCCATGTGTTTGTATAGTTTCTGTAGTTCCTTTTGCTATTGATTTTTTTATTTTATTCCATTATAATCTGATAAAGTTATTTCAACTTTTTTGTGTCTACTAAGACTTGCTTTATGGCCCAAAATAAGATTTATTTTGGGGAAAGTTCCATGAGCTGCTGAAAAGAATGTATATTCTGCTAGTGTTGGATGGAATATTCTACAGATGTCTGTTAAGTCCATTTGAACTACAATTTAGTTTAACTGTTGTTTCTTTGTTGATTTTTTTTTTTGGTCTGGATGACTGACTAGTGAGGGTGGTATATTGAAGTTACCCACCATGATTGTATTGGGGACTGTCTGACCCTTGATGTCAAGTAGTGTTTGTCTTATGAAATTAGGTTCCCTGATGTTTGTGGTGTGCCACAAACATTTTCAACCATCTTCAACCATTGTACTTTGCATTTTCAACCATTATACTTCTTGGTGGATACAACCTTTTATCAACATGTAGTGACCTTTTTTTGTCTATTCTGACTAATTTTGGCTTGAAGTCTGTTTCTTCAGATATGAGTATAACTTCTCTTTATTGCTTTTGTATTTTCATTTTCCATACTTTCAATATGTGTATTTTTTTCTAAAGAGTATGTTTCTTGCAGGCAACAAACAATTGGTTTTTTTAAAAAAAAAAAATTTCAATTTACCAGCTTGAGTCTTTAAATTGGAGAATTAATAGCATTTGCATTTGGAGTTATTATCCAAATGTATGTACTCATTCTTGTCATTTTATTATTTGTCAAGTGTTTTATTCATTCCTAATTTTCATTTACTTATCTACTCTTCTAAAGAGATTTCTTCCTTCCCAAGCTCTCTTGGCTGTGTTTACCCCCTCTTAAGTGTATAGGATACCTTTAAGTACCTTCTGCAGTGCTGGCTTAGTGGTCTTGAATTCCTTATGCATATCTTGGAAGAGCCTTGTTTCTCCTATTACTCTTCTTAGGAGAGCCGGCTGGCCCACTGATTTCCCCACAGTGAGGACTGTAGGGAGCACAGGCAATACCTGGATGCAAAGTCTGTGGATCCATTAGTTCAGTCTAAACAATTACATTTTTAATATGCTGTTGCTTAGTATTATTTTGATAAGCAGCATAAACCTCCTGTGGGAGGAGGATGGCTGCCATCTGCTTCAAGTAAATATCATTGCTGGTGTGCCGGATGACCTTGGACTGGCACCTCTCTGCCTCATGTTCCTAACCTGGAAGCTTCTGTCCATGGAGCAAAAACCAAATCAATGCAAAGAGATGAGGAGGACTCTGAGGGAAGCCAGAAGGAATGTGAACCTGTAGAGAGACAGGGACTGAGTGCAGGCCCACAGAATGACCAGGCTTCAGAAGAACCACTGGACTTCTTCCCCTTTACAAGGTGCATATTCACACCCAGGTGGGGCCTGAGAGTGTTCATCCCAGCCAGGCTGACATCACCACCTACTGCCTCACAGTCTCTTGGGGGGGGGGGTCTTATTAAGGACCAGGGTAGTGTGGCACCCACCAATTCAGACTCACCCAGGCACCCTCTTCCAACATGGGTGCTCCCTTTTGTAACAGAGTTGCCTAGGTCCATTGTGCTGTCTCTGTGCCTCAGTTGTCCCTTCTTCAAAATAAGGATCCTGCTAGCACTTGTCACACAGGTGTGAAGAACCATTGAGAGAGAACATGTAAGTATATTTGTGTGATATTAGGCACACAGATGTCCTCTACAAATGTTGTCATTATTTTTGTTGGATTTTTATCTCAAAGGATCTTTGTGATATGACATTGCTCATACATAGGCTTAGAGGGCATTGAAAACAGGAACACCCTTGATGTTAACAAGGAAAGAAGAGGAAAAATCACTGCTTTGGAAAGATGGAAACTGGGGTCCAGAATTGCTAAGTGAGTTAACCAAGTTCAAATGACTAATAAATGATACAGCACCACTTAGACCAGGTCACTCAACCTGAACCTTCTTTCCTTCACAGTCTCTGTAGGAAAAGTAGGGGACAAGGGACAGGGTTTCTGGCCACCTCTGAGAGGATCCCAAAGTCCAAAGGGCTCTGTCCAGGATCCAAGGACGAGGACAGAGTTTCCAGGGAACTAACCGTCGATCCTCAACCTCAACTGATCCCTTGGGAAACACATGTGAGTTATGCAACCTTTGCCATTCCACAGCTTGTTCTCTGAAACATGACTCATGTCCTTTGAAGAAAAGAAGCTCATTCGTGACACAATATTGGGAAAGAAAGCTGGAAAGCTGGTCTCGTGTCAGGTCAGGGATGATCCAGGTAAAGCAGAGTGGAGCACAGAGGAGTGACAGCCTCCAACAATGGTGTGTCCTCCACCCAAGTGAGTACCTGCCACTCTCCTCTACCGGTAAGAAACCATGTCTCTCAATAGCCAGGACAATTTTTAAAGCTTATTTTCTTTGTTTTCATTCTTAGTTTTCCAAGTATAAAGTAATTTTAGTTTAAGCACTAAATACGCTGATTCAAAGAACACCTGTCACGACTCCCCACTCCCAGGGTCTGGCATACATAGCAGCCGCACGACTCACTGCTAGTGGACACATGGCCCAGAAATGGGTGGCACCCCACAGACCATGTAAGGCTGCATGGTCTCTGGGGCATCAGGGATAGCTCGCTGGGTGGGGAGTAATGGGGTGGCCCTCATAAGGCTGCTTGAACTCTGGGGCACTACGGGCAGCTCATGGGTGGGGAGAGCTTTGCAGAGGGACACACCCAGTTTCCAATAATCACATTGGCCAGGTCTGTGCCAGGGCTCCACAGAAGGCACATTCTGGACTCTGGTGATCAGCAGTCTGACGCACAGAGGTTAAGGTGCCAAGAGAAAGGAAAGTGCCAGCTCATTTCTGAGGATTCGGTTTTCAACACGTGTAGAACATGCAGATGCAGTGGGTGCAGTGGTGTCCCAGCACCACGCCAGGCCTCCAGGGGGTCGCAAAGCTGCTCTCTGTAGCTGCCCTCTGCAGCTCTGCCCATGGTAGTGGCCTCATGTGTTGCAACATCCTCTGGGAATTCTGACTCTTCTTGGCTTCCTTGGCTCAAAGGTTTGTCTCTTGGAGCTGGTCTCAATCATTAACTCCTCAGCTGACATCTAAGGGCAACAAGACCATCAAAGTGATCTTGAGGTTCCATCCCCAGAATCCCGGGCACCTGTCAGTCAATATTCACACAGCAAGGACTTAACAACTTCTCCCACCGTCCTGACATTCTTCATAGGGCACACATGGGCTCTACCAGTCCTCCCAATGCCATTCCCTAACTGAGTGTGTCTGTCACACAGAGATGATGAACAAGGTTTGGAGAGATACACGAGCAGTTGGCCTGAATGCCCCTCCACGCACCCCATCTCCAGCACACCGTCTGGAACCTGATGGGCGGTCAACAGACACCTAGAGGAGGAACTGTTAATGGACTCCTACCGTGTTAACCCCAGGTAGAGAGGGGGGCGGTGAGAAAAAGAAATGGGGTTCCTCTAGATATGCAACATCATCAAAACAACACATGAGATGGACAAAAACTGCAGCCTTGAGGGTGCTCAGATGGGGATATTTTGGAAGATTTTAGCTGCAAACTACAGAACCTGAAATCAAATGTCTAAGCAAAAAATAAATAAATAAGAGGATGGGGAGACTGATTTGTTGAGGTAATGGGGCAGCCTGAAGAGCTCATCTCAGGCATGGCTGGGTCCAGAGTCTACAGTGACCGACCCCCTCCAGGCTCACTTCTGTATCTTGGCTCCTTGTTCTCCTCTGCTCCCTGACCTCCTACTGGGATGGGCTCTGTTTGTATGGCGGACATGGCAGCCGATAGCCCCAGTCTCATCGTCCATCTCTCATTCCTAGGTGGCAACACTCTGCCCCTATCATGCCAGCTAGAATGCTCCAGGAGAAGCCTCCAATTGGCACAGGGTGGGGGCCGTCTTTGGCCAGGACTGCATCACATGATGATCCAATATCCAGATGGATGCTCTGACCCCTACTCCGCCCACCGCGGGCTCCCGGCTGCAGCCGGCACCTGCCCAGTCCCCTCTCTGTGCCGCTCACTATTTCTCCTCAATGACCTCAGAAATAGCACGGACTAGAGCCCAACCCAGGAAAACCATCCGCTGTTGATGGCAGCCACAGTTAGTAAAGCTTCACAGGGATGAAAAACTGATTTATGAAGCAAATCTCCACTGCAAGACTCTAAATGCAAAAGAATTGATCCCTGTGAAAATAATTTCAGTAAAATGGAAATGAGAACATCAGAAATGGTTTCACTATGCTGTATAGAAAATTGATAAAGGGATTCAATTGGCTTAATGGAGTTCCCACTGGAATTCTGGCACTTTCTAAATGAAAAGTCAGCACCATGGGGTAATTCTGATTAAAATGCTCACATTCAAAAATGGCTTTGGGGTCACGATTTCCACAGGAGCAGAAGAATTGGGTGAAAGCCATGGCTGCTCCTGACCGGGCAGCAGGGCTCCATGATGGGCAGCCGCAGCAGAAAGCGGGTGAGATAAAAGGTGCACTGGGGACAAAGCAGGGTGGTGACTGATCCAGACAGCACAGCAGAGCAGGAGCAGAGGGCCCACCTCCGAACGGCTTTTCCCTACACCTGCTACTGAAAAGCAAAAGTGCCCAGTCCCTGCAGGTGGCCCAGGCCCAGGGCAGGGTCCTCAGGCTGGGGAAGACTCCTTCTGCCCCTGCCAGCCCCACAGCGGCCCTCACTGCCCAGTGACCTTCCCCACTGCATGGCAGACGCGAGCCCCTATGGAAGTTCCACCAGCCTTCCTCCCAGGGCCACTGTGATCCCAAACAAGTCCAGAAAGAAAAGTGCTTAGCAAGAGCTATTTTTCTTTTGTAAATGACATTGTTTTTGTTTTCTCACCACAAATATAGTGTTGAACAAGGCAGGACTTCTGGAAGATGCAGACGACCTAATGGGAAAATAGCAGCTGGACAAGAGCTAACAGATGGCCACAGCCGGCTGCTTGGAACCCAGAGCCCGGGGTGGGGGTGGGGGGGTCTGAAAGGAAGCAAAGGCCCAGCAGACCTAAGGCAAGATGGCACCTGTCGGAAGCCCAGCAGATCCACAGGGACAGCAGCCAGGGAGGGCACCTGGTCCAGGTCCTTAAAGGCCGAATGGCCCAGGCCTCTCCAGGATGCTCCAGCCACAGTCCCCACCTGTGACACGAAGCCACAGCTTGCCCCCAGCAGAGCCGCAAGGGGCTGGAGCTCTGCAGGCACACGGGGCCATGCCAGGGCTCTTCCCCATCATAACCCCTGGGCCTCGTTCCCCTGGGGGCAGATTGAGAGGAATGAGCCCCAGGTTGGCTGCAAGGTGAGGAAGTCCTTTTCAGATCTATACTGTTGTCCCAACAGGCTCAGTGTCAGGAGAGGACTCTGGTGCTTCCCATTCTCCAGATGAGGAAATGGTCCAGGGGGATACTCCCCCAAGATCTCACGGCAGGAGGACGTGGGACTGGGTCTCGCGCCTCCTGCTCCTACACTGGGCGGCAGGGAAGGCAGGCAGGCGGGTGGGGCCCGAGGCCCTGCTCACTGTGCAGAGAGGACCCACATGGCCCTGCCACCTCAAGTCACGCCTGGGGACAGTGGCCTTCCCTACGGCACAACCCCCGAGGCCAGCAGCACCTTTCCTCCACACAGTCTAACTTCTAGATCCCAGGGAAAAACAAGATGAGTCATTTTGAACAGGGAAATCTCCCGGCTAAAAACAACTCGCTTCTCTTCCCACTGCAACGTGTGAGAGCTACAGACTGTGATCAAAACGGATTTGTAAAACAGAAAGGCTCCGTGCGTCCCTGGTCACCGCCCGCTGTGTGGGTACAGGTGGAGGCTGGGGGCTCCGTGTCCACAGCCAGCCCTTGGATCCTCTTCTGGAATGAGATGGCCCCTGGGGCCTGGTCAGACCCTCCTGCTGCCCACCCTGGCCCAGTGCTGCTCAGACATTTGTCTCCCCAGCCCAGGTAGCTGTGCTCCGCTGCCTTTGAAAGGGTATGTCTGTCAAACAGTCTCTGGTTTGCTTCAGGAGTGTCAGCCCCAAAGCCCCCTCAATGGTGTGGTTTCCAAGCTGCTCTGGACTCTCCATGGCTCCTGCTGAGGAGGCGCCACCCTGGTCCAGCAACTGCTGGGATCCCCAGCATCTCCCCCGGCATCTCCCAGCCCTGGCCTCTGATGGACAACGTGGGGACACGGGTTCAGAGCAGCATCCTCTGCTTCAGGAGCACACTGACCAGGGAAAGACACCCGGGTCAATATCCACGATGACCACGGTCCCTAGAGCACCTGGGAATCCTTCCAGCTGGACTTGTGGGTGCCCAGTGAGCTGGGCGCCACCCTGGAGGTTTAGAGTGAAGTGCCCCAGTCCCTCAGGCCCAGGCCCAGTCCCTCTCACACTCCAGGGACGGGGCCTGGGTGCAGGCCTAGGAGACCCACAGGAAGGAAGGTTAGTAAAGTCTCCTGGGGGGGGCCCTGGAGGAGCTCGCAGGGGGCAGGTAACTGAAAAGGACATGAACTGATGAGGCCGAGGTCATCACATGTCCAGGCAGGGGGACAGCAAGAGCAAGGACAAGAACAGAGAGAGCTTGGAGCATCTGGAGAGCTCCGAGCAGGGAGCTGTTGGAGGCGGGGGTGGGCCTGGGCCCTGTGTGCACTTGTGGGAATTCCCCTGGACACCATTTGAAAAGCTTCAGGATTGCCTTCTCCCCTGTTGCTGGAGAGCTTTTGCAGTCTCCGCCTTGAACTCCACATTCAGAGGACCACAGACCCATTTTGATAGGTAGGAGCTACACAAGTAGCTATTCCCGGGTCCCTAGCAAGTAGGATTTGCCCATTTCAGAGCTTCATAATAGTAACAGCTAATCTTGAGGACTTGTTGACACAAAGCACTGTCCCAGGTTATTACGTCCCAGAGCCAAGACTCAAGCCTAGGGCATCTGTTACCTTGAGCCCAGATTCATAACCCGGGATGGCCTTGTACTGAACGTAGAGTTCAGGTTGTGCAGCGCACGTGGGTACCAGACCTGAGGGGGCATCTTCATATTATAGACATCACATAGAGAATGCTTACGTGGGTACAAAGTTCTGGGCATCTTGGCCAGTTTGTGGGGCTGGGAGGGGATGAGGAGGATTCTTCCTACATTAACCCACAAAGGCACACAAACCCAGGTACAATTTCACCCTCCTCCATCCTGCGGCCATGAATCCTTCCTGCTTTCCCATTGCTCCTACCTCCTGGTTTTCCATTGTTTTCCAATGCGTACGTTAAATCCTTCATCAACACAGAAAGAGGGAGAGAGAGCGCGCACTTCTAGAGCCCTATTTCTATGTGTCAGGAGACATGAGAGATGTTCATGGACACCCCTTATTTCCAGGGTCAGGGCTCATCTTGGTCAACATGAGGAGACTTTAACCTCCTCCCCTTAGAATGAGACTCTGCCATGAGCTCACCTGGAGCTGGTCCTTCCAGGCTCCTCAAAGAAGATAAATGCTGCCAATGCCACTGGAGCTGCATTAGCCTTGGCTTCAGCTCTGTGCACCCTGCAGTGGGCACCTGGGTCCCTGCTTGTGTCTGGGAGGCTATGAAGGCAGAGAAAGGTTTCACGTGCCAGCCTCACGTGGACAGATCAGGCTAGGGATTGGACACAGCATGGAAGTGGGGGGCGCCTCCCTCTGCCCTCATCCCCCTGATTCTGGGGTCTGCTCCACAGAAGCAAGAAGCTGAAAGACTGGCAATGGAGGTCCAGAAGGCATGACCCCAGAGCAACTCCCAGCCTGGACACAAGCCTCGTCTCGGTGTCCCCTCTTGAGCCTGGTCTCTGCTATGTCCAGGGAAGTCTCTGGACTCCAGGCTCATACATGTTTTTCATTTGAAAAAGATGCAGGGTGGAATTTCTAGGGGGTAAACTTCCTCCCTGGGATCTTCTGCTGAGTCAGATGCTACCAGAAGCACAGAGTGTCCCCAAAATTCACAAGACATCTGCATCCTTTCTCGGCCCATTTATGTGCAAGCTGAAAGACGTTTTGTATGTTCTGGAAAGTGCAGCACCCACAGCTCAGAGAGCCTGCAAGCTTGGCAGACACAAACAGCTCAGAAAATGGGTCAAACTCTCGACACCCACAATACTGTCTTTTCCAATGTTTCCCCTTAAAATCAAATTAGCAATGTATGTAAATGAGTAGTGAGAATTCGTTACATTAATTTATCTAATTTTGGAGGCAAACCTGAAACAAATAGCACCTCATTCTCTAACACTCAGGCCCCACAGAATATTGATTTCTGAGTTGCATTATCCCCGCACGAGGGCCTTTTTATAGCTCCAGAGGGATGTGATTCTCAGTTTCCTCATGAATACAAATGTCCTGCTCAGAGGACATCACTCTCTGAGGTCATTTCAAGAGGTGACAGGCATAGCGGAGCACCCAGAGTTCAGACCCAGGACTCTGTGGGCCGTGCATGCTGGAGCACTGTGCACAGGGCATCGATCCCGCCAAGATGGATGGCTGCAGATGGCTGGTGGTCCTGGCAGAGGCAGGGGCGGGGCCCAGGCTATGTCAGGTCCTTTCAGCATTTGCAGGGGGTAGCTGTGGGATTGAGTCTGTCAACCTACAGAGCCAAGGCAGCCAGTGTAACGGGACTCACTGCAGAGGGAAACCCCATTGAGCTGTGATGGTTGTGTTAGCTCCTGCCTCTCAGTGGCCAATGTGACATCTTCAGAATCACACATTTCACCACAAGACCCCCAATTTACCTTCACGTCATCCTGGAGCCAGCTGTTTTAGCAGATCCCCTGAAGATAACTAAGGCCGAGCCCCGGCCAGCCTCATGAGGAAGCCCCCCTCACCACCAATCCCACGAAGCAGGTGAGCAGGTACGGGGCTCTATTTTGCATCTGGGGGGACATGGAGACACTTCTCTGCCCCTAACATCTCTTTGCAGCCTGCTGGAAGTTAGGGCCTCCTGCAGGGCGGCAGGCCTACAAGGGAGGTCCCGGATGGAGCCCACAGAGCTGGGACTCTCAGCTCAGTCTGGACACACCCCATGGGCCAGGACACAGCACCAGCCTCTCCACAATCCCGGCTCCTCAGCTGGCAGGTGGAGAGACGACACTAGTGACGCTGATCCAAGGACCAGCGATGGTGTAAGAGGTGGGAGCACATCAGAAGCCACTGTTCAGTACCAGGAGGTGCTGGGCCAGGAGCACATTCACACAGCTACAGCAAGGGGCCCCCAAAGAGAAGCGCTGCAGGTGCCGTGCTCACTCAGATGCCTGCAATGCCATTCCAGTCGTAAACAGGGCAGTGGACTGGACTGTCACTCAGCGATGGTTCACTCCCCTCCCCCACAGCACCTGCACACTTTCTTCCTCCATTCATTCCGGCCTTGGCCACGTCGCCTCCTTTGGTCAATGGGATTTGGGTGGAAGTGATGGGTTCCAGCTTCCACTGACCCCTTGGGAAGCCCGCACTCCACTTTGGGGAAGGCATGCTCTAGCTAGCCACTGTCCCTTTACCTAGAACCCCAGAACAACTCCAACGCACTGCCTGAAACAGCCGTCCCGCTGAGCACTGCAGACGGGCTGCAGATACCCCAACTGCTCAGTGGAGATGTGAGCTGGAGGCTACTGATTGGGGCACAGTGGCTCGCAACATGCTGTAGCAACGACTACCTAAAGGGACATGAGTGCCTGGGCTGAGTCCTCGGCCTCAGTTGCTCTGTACATTCTGCCTCCAGTGCTGACTGGCTCTGGGGCCTCCCCCTTGCTTGGCTTTACCACTTTCCCAGCATTTTTCTACCCTGGTCCTCCCCAAGTCCCAGACCCAACACTTCCTGCCTCTCCAGTTCCGCTTGACGGTTCCTGGCCTCATTCCCACCCAGCCCCTTGCCCGGGATATAGCAGAGACCAGGCTCAAGAGCAGGACCCAGCAGAGGGGCCAGGAACCCATGATGGGCAGGCATGGGGCAGGGCACCTTGACATGCTCCTTCCTGAATCCTAGGAGTGCAGGGCCAGGATTTGAACCTGGGGCCTTCTGACTCAGGATCCGAGCTCTTTTCACTGCACCTTGCAGTGGCCGATGCTCAGAGTCCTCTGAAAGCAGATTTCACAGCCACACAGAACCCCTGATTGAGAGGCCACCAGGCAGTTCCCAATCCAACAGAGAGCGGGGGAGCCAGAACAAAGAGCCATTTCTGTAGATCAAAGCAGTGAAATATTGGCCCTGCCTCAGCCTTACCAGGTCCATGGCTGGCTGAACAACAAGCCTGTTCTACCTTAACCATCATTTCAGTGCAGTCCATGAAGATTTCAAGAGAGGCCTTCAAATACCCTCCCAAATTCCACAGTGGCCTGGAGGCAGGGCACAGTCCTAGGCCTGCAGTAACCTCACCTTCAAGTCAAATGGCCTTACTCAGGACTGCAGCCAGGCCACTCCAAAGAACACCAGTGCTCTGCTCAGACTGTGAGTGACCAACAAGTAGCCCCACACCCCGAACCTCTTCATCAGCTCCCATCTCTTCCCTGATTCAAAATGTGCCCCGATCCATGTTGAGGTTGAATTCCGTCAAAGGCACAGCCCATGAGACCCAGATGTTGACACCCCCACTTTTGTCCCACAGGACATAGCTGGCCGTCATCCCTGCTCCTGTTCTGGGGGTAAGTAAAGGCCACTCGCTCCTGCTGGATGCCCACGCGAGTGGAGTCTGGAAGAAGAACTCCCCAGGACCACTTTGCCCTCGCCTGGCCCCTCTCTCACCCTGAGGTGTCCTTACCAGGGAAGAAGAGACAGAGGAGGCAAACACATTGATAGATCACCTGTCACGAGCCAGGCCCCACACTACAGCATGGTGCCCCGGAATCCCCCCGTGACCCTGGAGGGCCCGTGACAGAGGCGCTGTTGATCTGGGCCTGTGGGCTCCGAGCCATGCCACCCTTACAAGGAGGCCGAGGCCACTCATTGCCACAGTGGCCTCCTCGGCTGATGCACTTCCGCGCCTCGAGTCTGAGAAGAGGCTTTCCTTTCAGGGACCAGGTCCCTCCTCTCCAGGCTGCCCACCAGGAAGTAGGTGTGGCCAGCACCACAGGGCTGCCAGGAGCAGCCTGTTCCTATGGGAGCCTGGTTTCAAACGTCCCACGGCCACAGCTTTCCTCTTGGGGCAACTACCTAAATGCCCTTCCTTCCTTCCCTCCCACACCCGGAGCAGAGCATCCAAAATTAGACCACCAGAAATAGATCTGCTGGGACCAGAGTGGTGAGAACTGCTGCAGGCCTTCTGAAACCCGAGGCAGCCTGCTCACCCCACAGGGCACTAAACACAACCCAACGGCAGAGGATGACACCAGCAGATGCTCGGCCAGAGAGTGTCTGTCCTCCACTGTCACCACCCCTGGGGTCCCCACCACCTCCTGCCCAGACTAGCCCTGGATGTGCCAGCCCTGGCGGCAGAGTGACCCAAGAATCCACACTCCTGTCACCATCCTGGTGAGCCCACCACTCATGCCGACAGTGACGACTCGGAAGGAAGGGAGGTCAGGACGGCCTCCCTCGACCCTCTGATCCTCCGTAAGGTGAGGGCGGGTGTTGGTAGAAGGTGAGGGTCCCAGGCAGAACAGCTTCCTGGTGAGATGGAGGTGCCCGTGAACATGAGAGCCACGCAGGGCGCCTGTGTCCTGTGGGAGATGCGGGCACGCGCTCTCATATTTCCATTTAAAACTGGCACCACACATTGACATTTATATTCCTGAAAAGTGAACATAAACATCACGATAATCATTTAAAGTTTTGAGGTTTCTTCATTTGGACATTGTTAGATACCAAATAAAAATGCCCTGAGGGAGAAACTGGAAAATCTCCATATTTTAGGACTCTTAAAGGTACTTTTTTCCCTGCCTTTTGAACAAGAGGACCTCCATTTCTGTTGTGCACCAAGTCTTTCAGGCTACATGACCGTTCCTGCCCGGCCAACTCCTGTTCCTCCCTCAAGGCTCTCCTGAGTCACCGCCTCCTCCAGGAAGCCCTCCCTGGCCCCCAGAAGGCATCAGTGTGCTTCCTGGGTGCTCCCACAATCCACAGCACCCGCCCCACCCTCCCACACCACACAGCCTCGTCCACCCGCTCAGCTTCTCATCTGGCCATGGGGTCCAGAGCAAGATGGCCAGATGTACAACCCCCAGAGGACTCTGCCTGTCCTCGAGGCTGACACATAACAGGCACGCCTTCCCCATTTGATGATTGACACGAGGTGCCATATGCCAAGCACCGTTCTCAGAATGAGGGTACCATGGTTCCCAGGCTGCTGCAAGGCCCACCTTTCAGGCCAGCCCAGCCTGACAGCAAGCTTCCCCCATGTGATCCTGTGCTTCCTCAGGCCCTGGGCTCTGGGCCATGGCACCCTTTCTGTCCCCTCCCCTATCCTTGTACCCCGCAAGTGTGGACATACACACTGACCAGATAGGAGGTTCCCTGAGGGCCTTATCTCTGCCTGGATCCCAAGGGTGGCCCAGAGTTATGCACAAAATCTGAACTCAGCATGACTATGAGTGAGTCCATGAAAAGAACCTAAGAGAACAGGAGCTGAAGGAGACAGTCCAGACCCTGCAGTGTCCACTGTCAACCAAGCTGCAAGCCACCCCTCACCTCAGGATTGCAAACACAAAAGAAGGAAAGTTTTACTATTCTTTAAAACACGCTTTTTGGAAATGTGGATGTCATTCTCCCCTGGATTAAAACATAAGGAAACAGAGGTGGGCAATTGGCCAGGAAAATCTCAGATGCCGATGACGCGGTGCCGTTGGTCTTCAGGCAGAGCAGGCCACCACACGTGGACTAGGCAGGCTCCCGGACCAAGAACTCTTGTCTGCAGTTTTGTCTTGGGCTAATTGTGATGTGCATATGTGCAACTCTGGGACTTTCCCCTCTTGAGGACTGTGCAGTAGAGACTGGCTACTGACTCATTAATCCCACTTCTTCCTAGACACAGAAAGACTGCACCTGCCAGTTTCCCTTCCAGTGAGCTTGAGGACATTTGCCTGGGTCTGAGTCAATGAGATGTGAATAAGAGTGATGCACACCACTTAGGGAATCGCCCATAAAATCATGTGCATGGCTGCCCACAGCAATCCTGGAGACTGTGTGTCAAAAAGATAACGTCACAAGATGGAAGGAGCCTAGACTTCTGAGTCATCACTTGCAGAAGCACTACCTAACCCATGTCAGACTGTGACACAAGTGAGAAATGAGACTTTCTGGTGTTTAGCCATTGGTATCTGGGGGTGTATCATGATCCATGCTGACTAATACAGAATAGGAATGCATTCAAATACAAGTAACCAAAAGCCAATAAAAGTGCATAAACAAATATAGGGTTATTTTTCCACATCACAAAAAGTGTCAGAACAGGCAGCCCAGGCAAACTAGTGAATCAAGGACACCATCCATCTTTCTGCTCAACTGTCCTTGGGGTATTGGCTTTGTCATGCTGGTCAACGTAGTGTCACAAGACAGCTGCTAGACCTCTGGCATTCCATCCACATCCCAGGCAAGAAGAAAGAGAATAGGGCAAAAGGCAGGAGGCCTGCCAAATCTGTCACACCAACTTTGACATTCTGTTGACGGAGTCTGCAGGCACCAGAGATGGGCCACTGGGAATGATATTGTTATGTCCACTCAGTCCAGTCATGATCGTCTCCTAGGGCTAGTGCCAGGGCTCACTCTCCCGAGACCAGAAATCTATACAACTGCCTGAACAAGCTCAGCTCTGCAGTGCGGAGGGGACACGAGTGGAGCAGACGTTGTGTGGCCAACAATGGCCCTCCACAGTGACTGGCACCTCCATACTCTCACTTCTATCAAATCCCTTTCTCCAGAAAAGGCTGTGATTAAGAGGTCAAAGACTGTCTGGCTGGATCCTCTGTCCTTTAACTCTCTGGGCCTCTGCTCAGTGGACCCCAGAATTCCATTTCGTCATCTTGCACACAGGGCCAGCCTCGCTCAGAGTAGAAATGACAGCAGGCTGGTGCTCAGCTGGGTGGCAGCACAGTAGTTCACACTGTTGGGGAGGCTGTCCCAGCACCCGACACCGAGCAGCCTCTGGGCTTGCTGCAGTGCCCCTGGTGATCTTCAAGTGGTCACTGCAGAGAGATGTAAAAATCAGATCACTCGACACTTGTGAAGGTGTCGTGACGGAGCCGGGCTCCACCGTGTACCCTGCAGGAGGGCGACTGTCCCAGAGGTTTGGCAAACAGGCCGGCCATGAGCATCATGAGGCTAAAATATCCTCAGACCCTTTGTACTAATAATCTCATTTCTAAGAATGCCCTTAAGGAAGTAATTGCAGGCGGGATTGTTTATGGTAATGGAAAGCTTAGAATAGCCAAAATAGCTGGCCCTGAGGAATGGCGGTTGAAAGAGAGAGAGAGAGAGAGAGAGAGAGAGAGAGAATGCACAGAGAACTCTACGTAAAGCACCCTCGGCGAAGTGCAGGCAAGAAGACGAATGAATACATGGTGGATAGACAGATGGTGGAGTGCACTCATTGAGGAGTCTGCACTCATAGAATTTGGTGATTGCCAAGGGGTTGATAATGGGAAAGTGTCCTTGGACAGAGAGCCAGTGAGATAATGGACACAGCATGATGACTGGTGTGTGAAAAGGGCTGAAGGAAACTCTCCAGGACATAACCCCGAGCTGAGAAAGCATGGGTCATTTTTGTCCCTTTTTTTCTACTTCATGCATGTTAATTTTTTTCTTTCATAAGTACGCACTGTTTTATAATAATAATTATTTAGAAAAATGCAAGTTGTTTGGCAAATTTGGAAATTGGACGGGCTGGGGGACCATTTGCTCAGCTGGGCAGTATTTGGAGAATCTGCCTTGGCCTGCTCTGGGCCTCCTCCTGGTGACCACAGTCCTTGTGTGGCCAACCTCAGGGTCCCACCCCCATCCTGTCGGTGGAGCCATCTTCTCTGCCCAAAGCCCCAGGGCCCCTCTGACACAGTAGGCTTCAGCTGTGACAGCTAGTGACTGTCTACAGGTTCTGTCAGGTCCGGTCACCTTGACTCACCGTCACACTTAGCCACCCCTCCTGCTCCAAACCGTCCCTCAGGATGGTCTTCCTGCAGGCAGAGACCTGCCCTGTCACATTGGCTCTGGTCCTTCCGTTCCACCTTTGGCTGAATTTGTCCCAAATGCTGGGACAGCGTGTTGAAGTCTCCTATATGCCAAGAAAGGAAGAGATCCAGATTTCCTTTTATTTTTATTCAAAGTTAAGTTGCTAATATCCATGCATATTTTGTTGCCCGAGGCTGTTGGGCTTTGCTGCCCTATAATATCCCAGTGTGGAAATACACCACAATTGGCCTGTCCCTTCCCCCAGTCCTGCTGATGGGATTTGGCTGTTTCCAGGGTCCTGGTGTGTGGGACGGCGTGCCACCAACGTTCTGGGAGCACCTGAGAGGCTGCTGTGCTATGAGGTTGGTGAAGGTCGGCTTCACCAAAATAGCAACAGGATGTGAGAAGGGGAAACTAGAAAGTCCAAAAAGATCATACAAACTCTCTATACGTCTTCTCAGTTTCTCTGTAAATATAAAATTGTTTTTTAAAAGAAAGTCTGTGTTTAAAAACAAACCAAAAAAAAAAGCATAATAGCCTTTTTTAAAGTTAAAATTATAAAAACCAATTTTGATTTTCAAAGTTACACTGAGATGTGATCAGATGACAGCAAGGGCCTGGGAGACTCAGGTGTGGGACCTCTGTTGCCTTGGCTGGGGCAGGAGAGCTCTGGGCGGAGCACGTGGCAAGCTGCTGCGGTGGCCCAGGTGTCCTGTTGGGGCTGACTCACAGGCTGGTGTTATTGTAGTAAAGAAGGGGAGGGAGGAGGGAGGAGGAGGAGGGAGGAGGAGGAGGGAGGAGGAGGAGGAGGGAGGAGAGGGAGGAGGAGGGAGGAGGAGGAGGGAGGGAGGAGGAGGGGGGAGGAGGGAGGAGGAGGAGGAGGGAGGAGGAGGGAGGAGGAGGAGGGAGGAGGGAGGAGGAGGAGGAGGAGGAGGGAGGAGGAGGGAGGAGGAGAGAGGAGGAGAGAGGAGGAGGAGGGAGGAGGAAGGTGGAAAAGAACGGATCTTCCTGGACCTGGGCTGAGAGAGCCTCATCATCAAGGATTTTGTGTCATTCAGCTGTCACTTGAGGCCCTTAAGCAGCAGGAGATGAAGGACCTGAAGGAAGTCGGCACTGGCTTAAGAGAAAGGAGAGGAATTCTGCTGGGTGGGCAGCTTGGTGTGCCAAGTGCCAGGCCACTCAACCCAGCCAGTCCGCATCATCCCAGGGGAGTCTGGCCCCTGCCCCCAGCCTCAGCAATCAGACTGCCTGGAGGGATCTAGTCCTGCCACCCCCTACCAAGCCCCTGTGAGCTCTGTGCTCCCCCACAAAGCTCAGTGTTCTCATGTGTAAAATGGGGAGGTGGGGATTAGATGAGAGAGTGCTATGCACTGCCTAGAAAAGGGAGCACCTCCCACTGAGTAAGCCCTCAGGACGAAAATGCTAACCCCACCCCCTTGTGTAGTGTGTGTTTAATCCCAGGTCCTCACCCTGGTACCTGCCCAGGACCCTGCTCCCCAGGACCCTGCTCCCCAGGACAGGATGCAGCTGTCCCAGCCAGCTGGGGAGCCTGGAGCCCTGCCCTGAGCCCCAGTGTGGCCTGAGGCCTGACTTGGCCCACTCCAACGTCCTGGACACACCTGGCCCTCCTTCCTCAGGACCCTCGCTCTGATCTCAGCTGCACTTCTCACCTGTTCTGCTCCTGACCTGCCTCTGCCCAGTCCTGGCACCTCTCACCAGGGCCTCCACCTGCTGCCCGGCTCCAGCTCTGAGTCCTGAGTCTGTCCACATCAGGCCCCTGCTCAGAACCCTTCAGAGCCCTCACTGTCCCTATGCAAAGAAGACCTGGCACCATAGCTGGCACTCAGGCCTGCGGATGCCCCCTCCCCTCCATCCCCTCCACCCGCCCCAGGACCCCCAATTCCAGTAGCACCCTTTCCCTGCCCCCTCCTCGCTTTCCTAGGCTCCGCCCAGGCTGTGCCCCTCAGGGAGCCCCCTCTCCTCCCAGGGGACTCTTAGTCACACTCTGGACTCCACCAGGCTACAAGTGCCTTGAGGGCAGGACACCCCAGCCCCATCAGGTCCCAATGTCACACTCAGAAAGTAGTCACTGAGCAAATGAGGACTTCTTCCCTTCAAAGGGCAGGGGTGCCTGGCTCCCCCTGCAGCTATATTTTCCCTTCTCTGGTTCAAAGCCGTGCCCTGCCTGGCGGGAGCCGAGACCAGAGGAAAACATCTGGCTGGTGTGCTGACGCGGGCGGGGACTGGGGACAGAGAGCGGAAAGAAATCTGGTGTCTTCTGTTTACCACGGAGGCCAAACTTGGAAAGAAAATGTGCAGCCACAGCAGGGTGGACGTGGGGATGGACAGCCCTCCACGGTGCTGTCCTGGGCTGCCCTGGCAGATGGGTCCTCAGCAGGACCGGGGGTCTGGAGGCCTGGTCTCCTCTGGCCACGACTGGGACAACCGTCTGCTCAGTCCGTCTTCTCTAAAGGGCTGTTTCCTACTGCTCCACCCTTCAAAAGGGGAAGCAGAAAGGATCTCTGTCCCTTTTGTCTTTGGTGGGAGAAGCTGGGGGATGCTCCTCCTGAGACCCAGCTGCTTGTTTGAAAGAAGAGTAGAAAGCTTCCTTGAGGACAGCGCCTGCCCTGACCACCCAGCAGAGAGAGGGGCGGTCTAGACCTGAACCTCAAGCCTGAACCTCAGATCGCTATCAGCAGCTGGTTAGGACCAGAGGCAGCTCAGCCAGCCTCTCTGTCCCCACTCAGTGATGGCCAATGCCCTCAAGTGCCCCATCCACCTGTGCCCTGGGTATCTGATAAGTAATCCCCCAAATGTCCCCAGAGTATACTCACAACGTGTTCATCAAATACTCTGTCAACCGGTGCCCAAGTATCCTGACAATGTGTCCCCAAGTGCCAGCCAGTGTGCCCTCCATGTGCTGGTCAAGTCCCCCAGGACCCTGCAGCAGTCCTTCCCATTGACCATCTGGTGGCTCCAGGGGGCCAGATCCAGAGAGTGGAGCTGGAAAGATGTCCACACGCAGACGGAAAGATGCTGCTGCTCTGCAGGCGGGAAGAAGGGGGAAGGAGCCGTCCCAGGCCACCCAGCACGCTGGAGCTGGTGATGACGTCCTTGACCACGCAGAGACCCAGGGGGCTTCTGTCATTGCTGAGCCCAGAACCCGAGATGCTTCTCCTCACTTGGGGTCCATAATGGCCTCCCTGTGGCTGAAATGCCGTCCTCACTTTGGACGTTGGCTGCAGTGACTCCTGACATTTTCCCAGACACTACTGACCAAGCTCTGCCCTGAAGTGCTTGGCCTGCACCCTCCTGCCGAAGCTCCACACTCAGGCCCAGAGGGAGTGCCAAGCACTTCCTTCCTAATGCCCAGAACCCAGGAGCACTGCCTCGAGGGGCAGGAGGGACCCTGGAGTTGGTGGAGTGCCCGCCTGGAGACGGGAAGCCCATCTGGGGCAACTCCCTTCCCAGGGAGGCAGGAAGGCCAGAGTCAGGGAAACAGGAGCCCACTGAACCCACGGGCACTCAGGCAGAGCCACCTGGCCCGCTGGAGGAGGCAGCTCTTCTGTTCCACTCATGCCCCACTGCCTGACTGAGAACTGGCCCATTCCAACCACCCGGCAGAAGAGGGAACAACACAGGCCACGGGCCGGGAGCTGGGTGGCCCTAGACGTGGATTCTGCCCTCAGCCTCCAACAGAAGCCAGCCCCGCCCACCTGGCCTCTCACCTGAGGACACTAACTGCAGACTTCTGACCTCCAGCACTGCAGGACACCGAGCCTGTGTCCTTGTCAACTCTAAGCTTGTGGTGACTCATTACCCAATGTAGGCAATGAACGCAGGGCCTGTGGTCGTCATGGTTAATTAGGGGGCTCTGACGAGGGTGGGCCCTGCCCATCGCACCACTTTGACAAGCCAGACACTCCCCTGGCTCGCGGAGGGACAGAGACTCCCTCGAGCAGCCAAGTGCCGTAGCTGGGGCCACACCTGCATGGGCAGAACCCACGGGCACTCAGACAGAGTCACCTGGCCCACTTCAGGGGACAGCTCTTCTGTTCCACTCATGCCCCACTGTCTGACTGAGAACTGGCCCAGTTCCAACCACGGAGCATACCTGGGACCCCAGTTCCAACCACGGAGCATACCTGGGACCGCCCCCCCGCCGCCAAAGCCTTACTCGATGTACCGGTGTCCAGGCCTTGCTGAGTGACGGCCTCCCCAGCCCTCTGCTCCCCATCCTCTAGGCCTCCAGGGTCCCCTCCTTGGGATGGGCTGGGTTCTTCCATCACACAGCCATTACCCATTTGACCTTGGCCAAGGAAGGGTGCTCATGGGAGAGGACCTGAATTCAATTCCAGCTCTGCCCTGGACCCTGGGCCAGGTTCCCATCATGCTGCCTCCAGGGCCCCGAGGGAGCAGCTACAAACCATAAGAGTGGAAGTTCTTCATGCATTCCTCTGCACCCCTCATCCTGCTCCCCTTCACCTCCTCTCAATCCCTGGGGGAGAGAATCCGAGTCCCTAATGTGGCCTCCAGGAGCCCATGACGTGGCTCCCTAATGTGGGTCCTCCTCAGGAGCCCAGAGCCCACCTTCCTGCCAATATCCCAGTGTGCATGCCCCGGTTGTCACCCCTGTCCTCGTTGCCCTCTCACCCTCTTCCCCACATGTGGCTCCCACTTCACAGCACTCACCTCCTGGGCTGTCCTGGCCGTGGACACCAGGAGTGAGATCAGGTCCATTTCTGCCTGGATCCCAGGACCCTGCACAGCCACAGGCTGGGCTTTGGGGACTGTCCACAGGCTGGGCTTTGGGGACTGTCCACAGGCTGTCCCTTAGTGGGTGTTTGGATGTTGGTCATTCAACAATGACCAAGCCAAAGTCTGGCTTCGAGGTCCCCTCATGCCACCATGCCACAGTTCACTCTGTACCCTGCCCAGGACTCACACTGTGGGCCCAAAGACACCACGAAGCAGCTTCGTGACTCCCAGAATCTCAGTCCCGCCTCAGACCTGCTGAATCACACTCTGCGTTTCAAGCAGGTGCCAGGTGATGCCCGTGCAAGCTCTAGCGGGAGGTGCTGCAGGGTGGGAAGGAAGACTGGGACCTTCCTTCAGTGGGAAGGCTGTGGCCCGGAGAGGGGACTCTGCAAGGTTCTCCAGCAGAATGATGCGAGCTGGAAGCAGAAGCCTGGACCCCGGGGTGCAGCTACACTGGGCTCTGAGGGCGCGACCCTAGGACAGGACACCGTCCTGGCCCAGGCCATTTGTCTCTTGTTCTCATGGGGACCATCACCCGTCTGCTGGCCAGCTGAGCAGGCTGACAGAAGGCCATGGCCAGGGAGGGTCCCTGCCTGCTCCCCAGGGGGCTGCTCCTCCCTGGGCCTGGACTCCTCTCAGAGCCTCAAGGTCCAGGGGGGACTGGGGCTGGGAGCTTCTGTGGGAAGCACAGGGCTGAGTTCGTGCTGCACCAATAGCAGGACCAAGAGCCTTCCTGGGCAGGCGTGCACCCTGCGCCCACACTGGGCATGTGTGCCTGCAGCGGGCCGCCCAGGGAGCTGCCTCCCTGCAGGGCTAGGACAGGAAGATGTGTCCAGGCCACGCAGGATGGCCTCCGGCTAAATGTGACGCCTTCCTGTTTTTGCCAGCCCGGGACATGTGCTCCTGCAGCGTTGAAATGTCACCACCTTCCTCTGAACAAAAATAGCAAATAAATCAGCCACTGTCGACCCTGGAATGACCTTGGAGCTGTCCACATTCCGCCATCTGCCTGAGGGAAGAGGCACTGAGTAGAGGCTGTCTCCTCCCTCAGGGGACCTTATGGAGCACCCTCATTAGGTGCAGGGTCGAGCCCAGCCCCAGGCTGAGGGACATGCTCTTGAAGGCTGAGAGGCCACTCTACCAGCCGAAGGCCCTCAGCGTCTTCATCTCTGAGCAGCCCCTTCCTCATGGACGACTATGAAGGAAGAAATGTGAGCTTTTTCTGCTAACAACTACAATAGCGTGTGACATTGCAGTCACGAGAGAATGTACACCCTTCCACGGTGGTGCTTATTCATGATTAATTAACCAGCTCACCAGGGTCACGTACCAGCTGTCTACCAGACACCCCAAAACCCCATGGGCTCTGACATGCCCCCATGACCCCCACCTCCTGGAATTCATGTCCTGGAGAGTGGGCTGGTTTTGTGACTCACCTCTCACAAACAAAACATGGCAGAGAGATGGGTCATCACATCAAAATCAGGTTTAAAAAAAGCTACAACTTCGGTCTTGCTCTCTTTTGGATTGCCCACTCTGGGGAAGCCACAGGGAGACCTAGGTGAGTGACCTCCCAGGCAAATCTTGAGATGACAGAAGACCTGGGGTCACCTTGATTGAATCCTTGTGATAAACCTTAAGCCTGAACCTCTTGTCTGAGCTGTTCCCACATTCCTAACTATGGAAACCATGAAATAACAAATGTGTGTAAGCAAATGCACCCCTAAATTGGTGGGCAATTGTGTCCACAGCTACAGATGCCTACTACACTTTAATGAGCTGCTACTCATCGTCAAGACCCACACGGAACGCCAGCTCCTCCCTGGCCTCTCAAGCACTTTGTCCTTATCCCATGATGCGTTTCTCACTCCTTCTGCTCAAGAGGAGGTGCCAACGCTTTCCAGAGCCACACCAGGTACCCCCACCTCCAACCCAAGACAGCACACCAACCACACGGCTCAGAGGGTCCCCAGGCAGGGCCTGGAAGGGGAGGAAGGGAGCTCCCTCGCCCATGGGCCAGTCCCAGGCGTGGCCCCTTCCTGTAAGAAGGACCAGTCTCCACACCCTGGTGACATGGGTGAGGGTGAGTGAGGAGGCAGGAACCAAGCCTGGTGTCCTTCTCTAGGCATGCAGGCCTTCAGCCCAGTGCTCGGGGACAGCAGGACCCCAACATGGGCACTGGATAGAGAGGCCAAGAGTACTCACCTCCAACCACTATCCACCATGGACACTGGCAAGTCCCCTCCACTGACGGCCTCAGCTCCACCATGTAGGACTGACAGGGAGGGACCAGCAGTCCTTTTGCCCACGACCTCTTCACGTGCCACCACAACCACAGGAGCTGCCACTTCCCAGGTGGGGAGGGGGCAGGCAGCTTGTTCAAGGCCACTCAGGCTTGCCCTGGTGCAGGTTCCCAGCGCTGGACACCGGGGCTTGCCTGCTGCCTGGGCATCCCTCAGCCTCTCATGACACCGCTGGAGTGGACAGAGGGGGCCACCAAAATATTCCAGAACCCGGGAACGTGGCCTTATTTGGGGAAAGGGTCTTTGCCAATGTCAAGTGAGGATCGAGATGAGATCAACCTGGATTAGAGTGGGCCCCAAGTCTAGTGACAAGTGTCCTCATGAAAGGTGGAAAGAAGACAGCAGAGGAGAAGGCCACACAAGGTGGCAGTGAGGCAGACGCGAGCCGAGGGCACCAGGGTGCCCACAGCCCACAGCTGCCAGGGGCCAGGAGGAGCCTGCTCAAGCCCCCAAGGGAGAACCCCCCTACTGACGCCCGGGTTAAGGGCTTCTGGCTTCCTCACAGGGGAAGAATAAATTTCTGTTGTTTGAAGCAATCAACGTTCTGGTAACTTGCCGCAGCAGCCCTGGGAGAACAGCACAACAGCCAATGTCAGGTGGCGCCATTCTGTATCACACGGGGTAAACTGAGGCTGCTGGTGCCTGGGTGCTCCTCAGCGAGGCTGAGGGGTCAAGTACCATGACCCTGGCTTGGGCAGCTCTGATGCAGGACACTGCAGAGAGCATCCTAAAGCTCCATGGTCCGGCCGCCGTGGTTTGGAGGGACCACGACCTAAGTGCCGTCCCACTTACTGATGGCTCATTCCCCCACTTGTTTAAAGTGAGTGTTTGGGAGGAAATGGCGGCGGGCTCAGCTGGAGCAGGGCTGAGCTGAGTGGACTCTGCCAGCCATGTGTGAAGGGGTGACGGGTGGAGGGGCTGCCATGTGGGTCCCCTGGGCCTCCAGCACAGTCAGCCTCCACCATCCCTAAGGTGCAAGGGCCATGGACGGTCAGGAAGTGGGGGATGAGCCCTGCCCAGCTGGGAGAGGCCTGCTGCAGGCAGGGACAGCTATGGGGCAGGGGAACAGCTGGCAGGGAGAGGCAGGGGGCAGCAAGGCCAAGAGGCTGAGGCCACTGTCCTCCCAGGAAAAGGTGAGGCTACAGTGGAACAGGAAGACCATAGGGGACTTGCTCAGAAACAGGAGGAGGAACACACATCCGCTAAGGGCCAGAGTGCCGCTGAGGGACGGTCTCTATGAGCCTCCAGTGTGTGGAAGCCTCCTCATGTCATTTACACGGGCCTCAGATGGGGTGGCCTCAGGAGCCCCATGTCACTTCTTTTATTAATTGGCTCCTAATCGTTATGCATAACGTTAGGACTTACTTTGACATAATTGTAAGGGCATGGAGTACCATATGCTCATTCCTGAAATGTTCAGCACTTTCCTTTGTCATCTTTGAGGTCTCCACTGAGGGATAAAGTGGAAAAGTGTCAAGGAACCAACCCTCCTCCCTACTCCTGAGAGAACTTTCCAGAACCTCCACCTGTGCTGTGCACCCCTCTTCATGAGTGAACCCCAAGTTCTCTCCCCCTGTCAGTGTTGACAGGAGGATCTGCCTGGAGCAAAAGGGTGCAGAGGTGGCGAGTTGACAGAATCACCCATCCTTGACACCCAGCCCCTCTGAGATTTTCTCAGTGCCTGGGAGCCACTCAGATCTGAGGCAGTGGCAGGGCGTGGGGGTTTCACTGTCCAGTGTGGCTGTCTCACTCTCCCACTTCCTCTCTTAATCGCCCTGGCCTGCCCCTGGCACATACCACGAGCCCCTGGGTCCCAGTCACCAGCGCTCTGTGAACCTCGGGAAGGTGGCATTGCTTCGGCTACCACACCTCCTCTGCCTTCGGTTGCCCAGGAACCCTGGGTTCCAGCTGAGGCACCAGCCTTGGGAACAAAACATAAGGCTGTGGGGGGTCGGTGCGCAGGTCCTGAGACTGTGTGGACAGACAGACTGCAGAGTCCCACCCTCGGGCTCCTGGGAACCATCCACCCCCCAGCCCTTCCCAGACTCGTTGTCCTGAACACAATGATAGAAACTCACCTTCAAAAGCACACAGCCCCGGCCAGCTGCCTGATAGGGTGACAACTCCTGACCAGGGAGCCTCTACCCTGTTGCTCCCCACCAGGGAAGAAACAACCCGGAGGCCCGTCCTCCTCAACAGGCCAGTCTCTGAACAGCCCCAAGGGCCTGCACCAGGTAACAGCAGCAAGCGTGGCCCAGGGACTAGGCTGGACCCCTGCTGGACACCAGGGAGCCTCCCTGTGAGCCACACAGGCTGGGCATGGCCACCTCAAGGCTCACATGCTGTAGGGTGCCCCATCTCTCAAAAACACTGCACGATTCAGCGTCTCACATTAGGGCTGGGAGAGTCAGAGTCCAGCCCCCCCGCTGAGATCCATGCTGCACCCCCAGGCCCCGGCTCCCTCCTTACTCAGCCACCGGCTCTCACTCACCTATCAGTCTCTTGGGGAATGTCCTGGGTAGGAAGGTGGCAGGTGGAGCCCTGTTGGCAGATGATTCATTTCCCTGATGTCCCCCGGGGCTGAAGCCCTCACCATGTCCTCAGCCACATGAAGGAGGGGCCGAGAAGTCGCTGCCCTGGATGCTGTCAGGGGGCAGGGCCAGCATAGGGGTTCAGATGGGCCATTTCATGTAATTCTCCCCATCAGTGAGTCTTATCAGCCTATTTTAGAGATCAGAAAACTGGGGTCCACAGAGACAAAGCCACTGGATGACTCAGAGGGGAGGTCAGAGTCAGGGTTTAATTCTAATATTTTGAAGCCCTAGAAGACCATTCTGTGATTGGAAATCACATTGTCTGCTGGGCACAAAATGCCTGTTAGCTTTCCAGGAGGCTCCTTTCTGGAAAACATCTTCTCAAGTTTGGTATTTAAATGTGGAAGTGTGAGCAAGGCCTACACGGTGGAGGGGGTGGGGGGCTGCTATCCTGAGCAGGACCCTCTAAGCACAGGCACAGGCACCAGCCCATTTGTTCACATCTGACTGGACTCTCTGTTTCCTGGGGCTGCCCCACCCCACCGGCCACCATTGCCTCTAGCTCCGACTCCCCTTTCCTGCCTGTCTTGTCTGCTGATGAGCCACAGGGCAGGTCCACCCCTCATTTGGGGACTGCGATAAAGACCAGAGGGAAGGCTCTGAGAGAAGACAGGCCAGCGTTGGGCACTGCAGGCTTTAAAGAAGATGCTATTAGACCTGAGAGGGAGGGACAGGGCCTGGCACATGGGAGACCAAGAAAGTGTCATTGTTGAAAGAAATGCCAGGCAGTGGAAGAGAAAGGCACTCTGAATTTTGACAGGAACAGCATCAGGTGCCAAGAATTTCGAAGGAATGATTCTGAGTGCAGCCAACAACCAAGACTAACTCATAAGTTAGTTCCTAAAATAGCCCCGTGTGCACCCCAGGGAATGAGAGAGGGTCATGGTAAATGACGAGCATGTTGGGAGTTGGAAGGGCCTTAGAATTCATCTATCCCCAAACCTAATATAGCATTATGCAGAGGCCAACGTGAAAGTCATGGAGGCTGCCTACCAGTGCCAGCCCTGGGTGGAAGGAGACCCTCCAGCCCTTGCACACCTACATTGGTGGCAGCCCCAGCCAAGGCCTGAGTACGTCAGTATGAGAGACCTCACCCAGAACGGCTCAGCTGCCCTCAAGTTCCTGATCCTCAGAGCCATGGAGTTGCCAGCAGATGTTCTCCTTTCAAGCCACTCAATCTCAGGACAACTCGTCACACAGTGATAGAAAACTAGTGCACAGAATTATGCAGGATGTGACAAGCAGTCAGGAGCCTTGGGTAGCTTCCAGGCCCATCTTGGTGGCACCAAAAGTCCCAGGTGAATCAATAGCCACCCAAGGAGGTTGGGGAGAGGGCAGCCGGAGTACGGGAACTCAAGGCCTCGTCCAGGAAGGAAAGCAAAGGCAGCAAACGTGAGACTGGGCCTGAGAACCGCTCCAAGGACACACCCAGCCCGCGAGCCCTCTCTCACAGGTGCGCAGTGGAGTGGAATTTAAAAATAAACGATTGTCCAGACTTCCCACTCTGCTCATGATGTCCAGCCAGCTCCAGGGCAAGGCTCCAACAGAGGAAGGAAAAGCCCTGCAGGATATTACAGTTCTGCCTCAAAGGAACCTCTCAGGAAATGAGAGCTCTGGGCCCACACAGGACTGCACTCTGGGCCCCACAAAGGGGCGCGTGGCCTCGGGGCAGAATCCCCACGCTGACATGGGCTGCCCATCTCTGGGCTTTGGTGTCTTCATCTACGTGAGCCTCAGCCTTGCTTTGACAGCAAATGAGACGATGCAGAGGAGAGGCTTTGCAAACTGTAAAGTGCCTACGGATAAACACCACTGTCCATTCCTAAAGCGCCAACTCTCAGAGACAACACTGAAGACCGAAGCCAAATCCAGCGCACCACAACCAGAGACGTCGCGCTCTCCCCAGACACCCGGACCGAAGGCCCAGAGTCAGAGTTTGTGGCCTGCTGTGAGCTGTTTCCCCCATTTTTTGAACAGGAAGTAAGCTGGAAAAGGTCCATAGTCCTTTCTAGACCTGCATTCTGTGCCACCTGAGGAAACAAGGAAGTGGGTTTTCCCATGAGATCACCGTGCACCGGCCGAATCCTCCACAGCATGCCTCAAACACAGGCCCTGTCCCCGCACCCTGTCCCCGCCTGTTGGATATCTGTCTCTACCACAGACCCAGAGGATAGAACATAATAAAGTCAAATCCACAGACGTGCTGAATGTTGGGCCCCACAAGCAGGGAACAGACCTTTTCCCCAAGTTGTTTTTAAAAAAAATGTATCACGTACTTACCATCCAGAAAGATCAGTTCTTTAAATTGCAAAGAGCAGAAACTATACGAACCATTCTCCAAGACATCAAATCCAACCAAAGCTAGACTAGGCATGTGGGAAGTCCCAACAACCAGAAATATAGGTAGACACACAGACAGACTGGTGATAGTAGGTAGGGAGGTAGGTAAGTAGGTAAGTAGAGGATAGATAGGCAAATAGATGACAGATAACTCATCTGAATACCCAAATATTCTTCCCATTGGCTTCAGAAAATAAAATAAGTACCACAGAAAATTAGAATATGCTTGTCAAAACTTAAGGGATCCTACCAGAGCTGAATCAGAAGGCAGACTCACTACACAGATGCTTTCATTGTCACAATATAAAATACAGTTTCTACTTCTAGGATGACATCACAAGGACCTCCAAGGACCATCCTCCAGTGACGTAAACAAAATCTGGCAAAAACAAATTTTCAAAAAAACAGCCATTTAAATCCCCTGGAAGCTGTCCTAAGGGCATACGGCTAGTGGAAAACACGCTTACTCAAGAAAATCTACAACACTGTGATAAGAACACCGAGTCTGTGGGGTTTTGGTCACAGCCCGTCAGCTCAGCTTGGCAGAAGCTTCAATGCTGATGGATGAGGCCAAGGAGTTGGGGCTCCCTCTCACCTTCTCCTGGCCAAGGCTTTCCACGTGTCACCAGGAGGCACGGGCCACCTGCACTTCCCATGCCCTCCGACTCCACATTGAAATGATTGAGTTCCTGGCAAGTATGGCCAAGAGTTGGAGCTTCCTTTCTCCCAGCCACTGCCCACAGGACAGGGACTCTGATCTGGGCACTGCAGGCCAAGATACTGCGGCCCTAACCCTCTCCTCCCAGCTCACTCATAGAGCACACGTTCCGGGGGAGGGCGAGCAGAAAAGACTCAAGTCCACTACCCAACACCAGGGTCAAGCCTCAGAGAGTTGACCTTGGGGGACAGGCAGTCCACAGGGCGAGAGTGCCAAAGCTGTCCCCAGAGAAACCAACTTTATCTGAAACAGAGTGTGGGGAAGTCCAAGCCTGAGGGTTCCCTCAAAAACACTAGCTCCTCCTAAGTAAGGTAACGCGCTGCCCAGAGGCCAGCTAATGCACCAGAGAAAATAGGCAAGAGACAGCCCAGAAGAGCCCCCCTGGGTTTCAAGCAAACCCAAAGATTGTCCTCCACATCACCCCACCTGGATTCCACAGGACCAGGGTGTGGAGTAATTTCTGTGTGGAAGCACTTTCAGAAACAATGATCATTTGTCAAGTATGCAGTTATCGGAGTCTGTTGGGCTGGGTATGATACCAGATGAAGCTGACAGATGGACAGACCAGGGAAAGACAGCCAGAGCACTCTGCCACATCCAGGGGCTGCCATGTGCCTAAGACTGTGCCCTCGAGGGTACCAAGGAAAGATCTGAATGGTTGTGGCACAGCTCTGCAAATATGCTCTAAACCACTGGGTTGTCCACTTTGAGAAAATTATATGTGAATAATATCTCAACAAAGGTAAGAAAAATGATGACAGAAAATAAATAGCCTATATATATATGTTGCAATATTATTTTAATCTTAAGAGGATTAAATCTTAAGTAAGGAAATAATAAAAAATAAAACTGAATGACCTAGACAAAAGAAAACTGATGGATCCATTACTAAGTTGATTTTTGAAGAACTCACTATTTCTTTTTCTCTTTGCCACAGTCCAATTTTCTGCAAAATGCTTCCTAGGGTTCCCCACCAAGCCATCATTTCAAAACACCTTCTCTTATTTGAATCCCAAGCCTTTGCATGGATGCTCCCAGGAGTCTCCGATCCTTGCTGTGTCCCCTTCCCCTCAGCCACTCCCTACCCAGTTTCCCCGGGGCTTTCTGGGTCTTGCAGCCCTCAATCATCTGTGCTACACACAGCTCCCCAGGCAGCCAAGGACAGGACAGCCTCAGCTCCAAAGGCTTTCACTCACCTCCAGACCCTGGGAGAAACCTGTTTCTCAAGATCATTCAGACTGGGCCACCCCTGACCACACGGGAAGGATGTAAAAGCTACCTGCCTAAGAGCCTTCAGGGCCCTTGGGTCTTCTGAGCCTCAACACTGACCAGCTGGCTGCCCTGGGCAGATCGCAGGGTTCCTTTTGAGCCTCATCTCCTCCTCTGGGCAATGGGCCCACAGGTAACTGGTACAGGCATTGAATACACACTGTGCAGGAGGGTGCTAGGCACGCCTACTGTGAGCCAGAGGCCCACCCCCTGTTCTCTCTCAACCTTTTGTTCCTGAATAACTGACTCCCACACTTAGAGGTGGCCTGGGCTTAGGGAATACGAGAGTCTCCAGTTAACCCTGCTTAGTCTGACTTAAAACAAACTTAAATTGAACCAAAGGTGAATGGCCCAGAAAACAACCACAGCCAATAAGAAGGACAGGGACCATCAGGCCCCTGCCTCTGAGGCCCACGTCTGGGTATTGGAACCCAGTGTGCTGGGCCAGAGGACAGAGGCACAGGAGGAGGGCTGACCTTGACAAAACACAGATGTCCACTGGTGTTGACAAACCCAGCAGCCAGGAATCTCCTCTCAAAGCCAAACTCTTGGCCACTGCTCTCCCTCAGAATTAATTTCCAACACAAATATTTGGAGATAAGATCATTCATCCTCTTTGCCATGTCGGGGAGTAGGGCTGTGGAATAATCCCATGCCCAACCTAAGATACAGCTCTCAGTCCCCCCCTTCACTCCCGGTGAAACTGCTTGGTTCTGCAGGACACCAGAAAAGTGGCCATTTGCTGCTTCAGGAGCCCACCTGGAAACAGTGCCCCAGCCAAGCTCCCAGGGCCTGGGAGGGAGGAGGGAAGAGGAGGAGGAGCTGAGAGTCCAAGTGGAGTTACCAAAAAAATGGAAGATTCAACAAGAGGCCACCTCCACACCAATGGCAGCCGGACAGCTCTCCCCTCAGAGCAAGCTACCTGCCCAAGGCCTGTGGGGGGGGGGGGCTCTGCTCAGAACGTTCCCATGGGAGGTGAGTGAGACCCCCAGTTGGTCTGCTTTTCTCACATTCCTTTACTCAGCCTGGGGCATGAAAAGACACACACCAGAACCTGGCACCTACCCTGCTCCAAGGCCAGAGGCAACAGATGTTGGCACAGAGCACAGGGGAGGTTGGGCCTCTGCAGGATGTGAAGGCTTCAGCCTCTGATGCTCTGCTCTGGGGTCTCACGACTGAGGGCTCCCTCCCTCCTCTAACCCTGTGACAGGTTGAATTGTGTCCCCTCAAAACGTGTTAAAATCCCACCCCTCAGGATCTTATTTGGAAATGAGGTTGCATTGGGGTAGGATGGACCCTAAAGCAGCAAGACCCGTGTCCTTACAAGAGGGACTTGGACAGACAGAGGTAGAACTTCACATGACCATGGAGCGAGAGAGTGCAGCTGCAGGCCAGGGACCCTCAGACACCCGTTGAGAGACGGCAGGAAGGACTCAAGCCAGGTCTCAGGTCTCGGAGGGAGTGTGCACCTGCAGAGAGCCCAGCCTCAGACTCTTCTCCAGAACTGGGGCTCCCCGTCCATGGTGCCTCGCTGCTGCCGTCACTGGAAACTGTTACAGGCCCTGCGCTCTGACGTGGCTGGGGCCAGGATGGAGTGAGGTCTGCCCTGGGCTACCTGTGACAGCCCCGGAGCTGCTGCCAACAGAAGGGGAAAGAGCCCGACACACCTGCTTCTTACAGTAACCTCCACCGATTGCCCCATGTCCACACCACACGGGGCTGGGTGCTCCTTCTTGTCAGGCTGCAGCCACGGACGCCCTGTCCAGAGACTTCCAGTTATTCCTACCGCTCCAGCAGGAGAGGAAAAAAACAACTTGGATCTGAACAGCAGAGGAAGATTAGGGAAGAGCCACAGCTCCAGCATCTTTTTTTTTTTTTTAACCACTAACTGGGCGATGAATAATTTATAGCCGAGAATGTTTGTGGGGGGGATAAAACGTTGACAAGCCTCGGAAAGCTCTTAGCGGCCTAACGGGGCAATCCATCTTCAAGAAACGGGCTCCGAATGCAGAGTTCGTGAAGATCTGCTTGAGGTTTTTTCCTTTCTCTCGCTCTCTGCTTTATTTATTTTTTTCTTTTTTATCTATATGGAAATTGGTGGGTGCTGAAATACGTTTCCCTTCAGCACAAACTTGGGCGGAATGTTATCCCAAGCAGGAATTAAATCATCGCTTCATACAGCAAGACATGAACCCCCATGCAAGAAGGGCCGGCAGCCCCACGGTGGAGGGTGGACGGCCCCTAGTTTCCAGGCAGGATTCAAAGTTGGGGCTCAAGAAAGCCCCAGGCAAACACTGAGTGAGTGCACAGTAGAGTCCACCTCGTCCTCCAGGGGAGGGCATCTCACTCATATACCTGGACACAGGCTCCAGGATGGCACAGCAAAGTCCTCAGGAGAACGGTGACCGCATGAAGCCAAGGACAACAAATGTCCTGACAGCAAGGTCAGGCCTTTCTCCAGCACCTGCTGTGTTCCGGGGCTGAGGTCCCTGCAGATCTGTCGGTCCTCTCTGGCTGGTCCTGATCAAACCACCCAAAGAGGGGCTTCCCTCTCTGCTTCAGGGGGCCCACCTGGACACTGGAGCTCAGGGCCATGTAAAGGTCACACACAGGGAGAAGGTGATGGGAGCTGTCCTTGAGCCCAGATCTCACAATTGTGTCTAAGCACTCCCATGGAGGCTGACCTGGCTGTCCAGAGAGTAGCAGGTATGAGGGTTGGGGTTACCTCCTCAGTCTCTTCCCCTCCATGGCCCCCACCTATTCTGAGCCCCTTGTTGACTAAGCTTAGAGTAGGAGCCTTGTTGTACCCAAGAATAGGGCAAAGGCCAACCACCAGGGAACAGGATGGGCGAGGCTGGTGGCATTTGTCAGAGCTGTATTAGCTATGTACTGCTGCGTAACAAATGACCCCCAAACTTAGCAGCTTTAAAACAAGAAACTTTTATTGCCACAAAGTATCTGTGGGTCAGGAATTCAAGCACAGCTTAGTCACGTGCTCTGGCTCAAAGCCCCCTGGGATGGCCATGTCCTTGCAAGATTCAAGAGAGGTAAGATACACACCATACTGTCCCCAGGTCCTCTGAATGTGATTGCCACTTGAGGCCTGGCAGGCTCTTCTCCTACAGGAAGCTCCACTCAACCACTAAAGCCCTCTTCAGTCATCACCTCCTCTGCTCCTCACCTTGTCCCCTCATACCACCCATTCAGCACAGGGTCCCCTCATGGGCCCGGTGCAGCCTCCCTTGTGCCTCTGTCCTCAGCCCTCTCTCCATCTCTGGGTCCCACGTGTTGAGACTCCATGTGGCCAAGGACCATGTGCTCACCCCTGTGTCTTGAGCACCTGGCCAACTGGTCTGCCCACATGGGTGCTAAGTCACTGAAGATTGAATCAAGCCGGGGACTTGCCCCAACACAATAGGTCAGTTTCAGGGCTTGGCTGAGACCACAGCAAGTCCCTGCCTCCTCCCCCTTTCCTACCATTGGTGATGGGGCCGTTTAAGAAGGTGTTTTGGTGGTGGCACCTTCCGAGAGCCCTCCTTGGGCCCTATCCCAGGGCTCCTGACACATGGGTCCTGGCCCTCACTGGGGACATCACTGAGCTGCCAGATCTAGCCAGACGACACCTCCATCCTGTCTTCATCTGCAGTTCCACAGGGGAGACCACATTCCCGCCTGGCTCCCCTCCTGCCCCTGGGTCCACTGCACTCAACCAAGCTGAGCCTGGGCTCAGACCCAGTGGAAGGTCTTGGACACGGGATGCAAAGGGCCCTGCGTGGAGCATCATGTGGTTGAAGGTACATTCCAAACTAAGGGAATCGCCATTGCCAAGTGGGAACGCTTGCCCCTGTGCCGCAGGAAGAATGCAGCCTCTGAAGTGCACGTGTTCTGAGGGTGGAAATCCCCTGGGCACGCAGCAGTCACCTGAGCAGTAGTGACCTGGCCAGACAAGACGCCTGGTCCCCTTCAGCCCTGCCTTCCTTCCCGGCTTCACCCTGACGGAGAACAGGCCTTTACCCAACAGCACAGGGAGTTCAGGCTGAAGGGGCACTCAGGACAGCTGGTCTGGAAGGTGCTCCTGTGCAGAACAAAAGGTTCCAGAGCAGGGACAAAGAGTAGCCCAAGAGAGAGGGGCAGGGTGGAGCCACCACAGAGAGCGAGGAAGAGCTGGAGGGGCAGCAGGGCAGAAGGGGGCTGGAGCAGAGGGGCTCCCAGCCGCCCACTGGTCCCTGGGCTGCTCCCTCGGCTACACGGCTTGTTGTCTTTCTGCACACCCTTCCAGATCACTGAGGTACAGCATGTCACGGTCACAAGGTTGGGTCCAGGAGGCACCCAGAGATTTGGGGACTCATCAGACCTGGGGGTGCTAACACTTTGGTTAACCTCCCTCCAGCCATCCCCCATGTGACTCGGATTTAAATCCACCACATGAAAGGTAGAATGTCTACGCAACCCCAGTTTTCTGACACAATCCCTATGTCATAGAGCTGAGCAGTGACGTTAACGATGCTCAAATGAGAAACATTCCCTCCTTCTTTCTGCTAAGTCCTGGCATGTGAGCTCACTCACAGATCAGCTCCGTGGCTCAACCGCGTGATCCAGCTTGGGGTTTGCAAAGTTCCATCTCTGAACACCGAGGGTTTCGTGCCCGTTGAAAAGACCATGGAGGGGGTCTGCTTCAAAAGGATTTTCAGAATAAACCATCGAAACAGCCTCTTCCCAAATGACTTTTGAATTCCTTCCTACTCATCCAATGCATCTGATTTCCCTCCAGGCACAATAGCTTCAGGGATTAAGGGACAAGCCAGAGACCAACCCTGAATGCTATCTCCTGGAGCCAGGGGCCAAGTCCAGAGGCCTGACCACATCTGGCATCCTGGCCAATCCTGGTCATACTGTAGGCCCTCCACTACCTGAGAGCCAGAGCCACCGACATGATGACATGACAGTTCCTTACCATCATTCATCCCCTGCTTTCACAGGGCGTGGCACCCAGTGGCACTCAGCACTCAGGCCCTATGACCTTTACTTAGGGCTCCTTGAACACCTGTTGCCCACCTCCATGTGACAGGGCCCTGCTTTGCTCCCACCAATGCAGGAAGCCCTCAGAGACAAGAGCCCCTGAGAGCCCCTCGGAGCTGGCTTGTATCAGAACCCCTTCCCTAGAGTGTGAGCCCGCCATGCGCACCGAGTAGCTCAGCAGCATCATCACCTCCAATTCTCCCCAGAACACCCAAGATACCATTGAGCAGGAATATCAAATATCAGGTAGTCAACGCCGTCTTGTTATGGCCTCTGAGCTTGTCCCTGGGAGGGACTTGCTGTCCTTACTAATAGCATCTTGACCAGTTCCACAATGGCTCATTATCATGGGTCATGCTTGGGACTGTCCCTGAAATGTCCAGATATGAAACCAGTGAAAAGGACAAGGAAGGGCAAATCCTAACTGTATCCACGTCCTTGATCTTCATCTGAACTTCATCCAAGCGACGGAGAGATGAGGACCTCCTTTTGTGGCCACAACCCAAGCCACTGCACGCTCCAAGAGAGACCAGACCCCCATCATTCCTCTTGGCCCTAAAGTGCATGACCCCAGATCACGCCAGCCATGTTTACCTGTCTCATCCCAGGAAGCCTGCCAACGCCCCTTCCCAGAACTTCCCAGGCACTTCCAACCTGGGTTCCCTGCTTCTTTAGATCCACTCCCTCTGCAGAGCTTCTACTTTCCTGAAAAGCATTTGCCAATGTCAAGATGCAGCCGCAAGAAGTCGCCTGACACAGACCCGCTGATGGGATGCTGTGATCTGCAGGATTTATCTGCCGTCAGCCCCCAGCAAGGAGCTCCCCACCCTCCACACCACCCGGCTTTAACGTTCTCCTTAGAGTTCATCAAATGAAAACCCCAGTTTTGAGGTGGAAACCCTCTTAGGAGGTTAATAGTGAGTAGACGGAGCAATAAATGTAATGATTTAATTCTTCAAGGGTGGCTAAACAGGCTGCTGTTTACCAAAGTCTTAGTAGATAATTACTAACAGATAATTATGGAAAGCTGCTAGATCACAGCTGCCCCAGCCATGGCCACAGCCCAAGCTGAGTAAATGAGTTGATTCCACAGAGAAATTCCACACGAGTCGCCTTCTGGAGAAGGCACAAATTTGCATCGTGACTCTTCTTGCTCCTTCCCTGGTGAGGCTGTTCCTGCCACCCCGAGAAGGCCTCTGGGGGTGACCTGCCTCCCTAGAGATGCACCTCAACCATCACAAGCCAGGTCTCAAACAGCCTATTGTCCTCCTTTGTCTAAAATTGGCAGACTCGGGGCTCTGGGACATGGCTCAGAGGCAAGGCTCTGGGTCCGGTGCTGATGGAGGGTGCACAGGGACTCCTGTGGCTCCACTCTGTGGTGGGGGCTGGACGTGCACCTGAATCCTGAGTTGGCAAAGAGGCAGCCCTTGGGGAACGCCAGACACCTGGCCAGAAAGTTAGTGCCAGCAGCTGTGAAAAGAAAGGGGCCAGGTGTGTGACTCGTCCAATCTGTGGACCTCCAGGGCCAGCCCTGCCCCCACCCTGAGAGGCCACTGCATCTCCCAACCAGTGGCCCCTCCTGCTCCACACACCCCGTCCCAGGGAGAAGTCAAACTCGGAAAGCACTGTCGAGACTTGCAGATATTACTGAAATTGTCACTGGGAGGCAGGAGAGGAGGAGGGAGCTCTACCTGCCTCACAGCAGAACGTTAAGGCCCTTTTCTAACACCTCTGTGCTTCCCCGAGCCTCCCCACTGCGGCTGCCTCTCTCCCTCCCAGGCCTCGGAGCCCCATTGCCCATCTGGATCAGGGCCTCCCCTGCCTGGCCCCTGCCTGGCCCACCAGATTCGCAGCTGGCTGGTGTTCATTGCCATCGGGGCTGTCCCCGCCCCAGGACTGGGTCCCCCCTGTAGGGGAAGAGGTTCTTCACGACTGTCCAGGCCACGGCACCAACTGCATGCTGTGGTCCTCTGCTGCAGGAGGGGGAGCTCCCTACTCCCAAGGCCACCCAGGCTGTGACAGCGTCTCCAGTTTCCCCTACACTGAGCCCAAAGTGGACCCTCCCCCTCGGAGAGTGCAGCACTGTCTCCGTTTTGACCTCAGAAGCTAACGATGCTCCTCGTGTCCTTCACTGCTTCTCTCCAGACTGAATATAGGCCCTTCAGTCCCTCCTCACATGCCGGGGGCTGGAAGGCACCCTCCTGCCAAGGTGTTCCCCACTGCGCTGGCACCAGCCTGCTCTGCCCTGCTCCAGGAGGGGCCAGGGTGGGTGGTGGGACCCCACATGGCCTAGCAGCAAGAACCCTCCCCTCCCGGTTCTGCTCTGCCCACCCCTCCCCACTTCTGTCCCACCATGAAGGGAGGACACCAGCTCTCCTAGGTGGTCTAGATGCCAGCAACTGACACCTACTCGCCTCAGCTCACAAAAGTGGACTTTAACCAGGGGCATGGGAAATATGGAGGAGCCACAGAGCCAGGGCAGGAAGTGAGGTATGGGAAACAGGGACCAGGACAGGCCAGCTGCCTTTTCCAACCCCACCCTCGCCCCCCAGGGCTGTGCCTTTCTCATCTCTGCTTCTTTGGTGTTGGTCTCTCCAATCTTCCCTCCCCTGCCACCCCCTTCTGCCTCCATGGAAGTCCAGGGCCTCCATCCAACCAACCGATGTCTCTGGTCTCCATTCCAATCCTGCAGAGGGTTCTGATTGGCTCCCTCTGGGTCACTCCTCCTCTCTCATCCAATCAGCTGTGACCAAGAGGGGTGGGACCCAGAGTTCACTGGCTTCAGAGCCCTCCCCTGGGGTGGGGGTGGGTGAGCACCCCCAGGCATGTGCCATCTGTGCTGCTGCCAGACCCCCACCTCTCCTGCCCTGCTGCATACGCTCAGCCCACCCGAGGGCCTCGTCCCTTCCTCTAGAATCTTGTTATCTTCCAAGAGTGCCCCCCTCACCAGCCAAAGGGATCTTGTCATCCCAATTCTGGCTTTGGGTATAAATGCTCCTCCCCCACCCTGTGACATTTAAAGCTTGGATGCGTGTCTCTGCTGAGTCCCCACCTGAGCCCCCAACCACGGGCCTAACCCAGACAGCATGAGGTGTTGGGGCCAATCCCAGGGTCTGGTGCCTGGAATTTGACCAGCTGGACGCTAGACCTCATTCCTACCTCTACTGCCCACCCCTGCCAGCCCCTCCTGCCACAGCCCGGTCCTCTGACATCCACGCCCCTGGCGCCCGCCAGACTCCCAGGACAGGCTGTTCACCAGTGGCTGCCCCAGGCCCATCTACTAGCAGGTGCCCCCGTTCTACCCTCTCACAGGCCCAGAGACAGCCCACTGCCTGGTGCTCCCTCAGGAACCTTCCTGAAGGACAGGAAAGGACATATTTCCACTCGAGCCATTCTGGCCCAAAACACTGCTGAGCAGAAGTCTTGGGCCAGAGCCATCCTGCGTGACAAACTGAGAATGAGTGTCCCCTCTAGGGACCAGAGTCAACAACGCTCCGCAGGCCCCGAGGGACCCAAGGGATCCGCAGGTCTGAGAAGACAGGTGTCCTTCGCGCCAGTCTCCCAGCGCTGGAGCCTCCACAGGTGTGTCCCAGCACAGCGGGCGGGCAGCCCGGTCCAGGCCCGCAAGGCGCATTCCAAGGTTTACACAAACATTTTCAGGACTACATAATTTTTTAACTGTATTACTAATTCAGCTCCTGAGTGGAAAACTCCAGCTTGATTTTCTGACTTTGTTGTTTTCAAGAGGCCAGAGAAGACTTCCTGCCTCTGAAGTCGAAGAGCCAGTCATTGCTCAGCCCCTCCCAGGGTGCTCCAGGGCGCTCCAGGGCGACCGCAGGCTTCCCACCCAGGAGGCCGGTGGTGGGAGCCAGGCCCTGACTACATTTTCCAGAAGTGGCTGCTTTTCAGCCACCTGTGCCAGGGGGCTGTGATGTCATGAGAGTTGTCAGAAGGTAACCAGTGGATCTTCAGAGGAAGCCACATGGGGGCCATACCACGGGACAGAGGGCTGGGCTCACTGCATGCTCCCTTCTCCCCACACAGGCTCTCCAACCTCACCACGTCCTGGAGACACAGTATATCACAGACACCTCTGGGCCCTGGGTAGCACTCTGGGCCCCCCAGTCACAATGCAGTAGACGTGCTGAGTGACCTCACGCTGGTCACTACCACCCACCTCGCCTGCGTCATGCATGTGCCCCGGCACATGGGAGCCTGCCCTGGCAAGCAGCACAGTGGAAGTGTCCAGCCCAGAAGCAGGCCCCTGACAGAGGGGTTGGAAGCCAGTGGCCTCAAGCATGGCGGCCACCTCAGTGGCCTCTTTACCTTTGTGTTCACTTCTCCCCTTTTCCAGTCTCTGCTCCTTCCCACTTGCTCACCCCACTCCTGGTCAGCCCCCACTCTGCTGCCTACAGCCAGGTCTCGGCGTTACCTGTGGCCTACACACTCAGAGCCCTCCTCCTGCCCACCCCAGGGCCTCACTCTGCCGCCCAGAGCTGCATCTCAGCCAAGCAAGTGGCCCTGAGCCAACAACCCCAGCCCTTCCGCTGCCAGAGCCTGTGGCTCAGCTGCCCACTGTGGTGATCTTCAGGCCATGAAGGCTCAGGGAGGCCAGAGCTGGGCCTCATCTCTGGGCCCACAGAGGTCCTGTCACTGGGTCACCACTAGGCAGCATGTTTCCTGCCTCAAGGGCCTGGGAGTGCCCCAGCGGGGAATGTCGGATCCGTGCCTGCCTTTCACCCAGGGTCCCACTGGGTCCTGGGACGGCTCCCCGCAAGGCTGGGGAGGGGGAGGGATGTTCTCCCAGGGCCACATCTAAGGCCTGGAGTCAGACCAGGCCAAGCCCAAACCCAAACACTTCCCTCAACCCCTTCCAGAAGAGTCCATTGCAAAGAAAAAGAGGCCCCTCCAGTGACTCAGGAGTTTGGAGCTCACGAGTCCCTGAGCAGGAGGTGAGGGCTGCGGGGAGCCCGTCAGGGTCCTGAGCCCTGGGACCTATGGCTCTGCCAGACAATTCCTTATTCCCTCCAGACCTTGGTTTGCCCAACAGTGAAATGAGGCAAGATCTCCAGAGGCCACTCCAACCATTGTTTCCCTCACCATGACCCCAGAGCATCAGGTCTGAGAGACAGAGAACATCCCACGGAGGTCTTCCTGGGTCCAGTACCCTTGTGTGGGCCTATGCACAGGAGGCCCCTCTTAGAGACCAACTTGGCTTTTCTAAAGGCCCTGAGAAGGCCTGCAATACAGCACCCCATTTAGTGGGTGGAGCCCAGAGTTTCCCTAACTCATATGACCACAAGAAACCCCTTTTCCAGAGGACAACTGTGACTTCTAAAACATGTCCTGAGAACTGGCGATCCAGCCATTTGATCCGCTGTTATCTGGGTTCCCCTGAGGCTCTGTCTCCCTGGGATGCAGGGTGAGAAGAATCAACTATGTAAACAAAGCCCCAACAAAGAAACAGGTGCGTGCAGATGTTGTGTCCAGAACAGCCCTCAGAGGAACAAAGGGGGGAAACACGGAGACCTTGAACAGCAGGCTCCTGCCCCGGCTGGCCCCAGTTTATCCAGTGGTGAAGTCAGAGGGTTGGGAAGAACTGCAGGGCCAGCCAAGCCCTGGAAATTCTTTCACAGACCACAACTCCAGGGGCTAGAGATGGACATGTGCAACCTAGCTTGTCCAAGATGGGTCTTATCTTCCTGACCCAAACCTGCTCCTCCTCAGGGGTCCCCATGTCACTTTTCCACCTCCCCAGTGGCCCCAGACAGATATAAGAGCATCATCACCCTCCCACCCATTGCCCTGGCCAACCTCTAAATCCATGAATTCCACCTGTTAAACGGCCTCACGCCCTTGGACACCGGACACCAGGCATGTACTGAGTGTCTGCCGTGTGCATACGTGCTGCCTTTTGTCACCGGCTCAGAGCACTACCAAAGCCTTGGTGCTTCACCTGCCACCTCTCTCCTCCCCACCCCATCAAAGCCCCGTTCCAGGTGCAGATCCCCGTGTCCTGCTAACCAAGGCCATGTCAGATTCCTCTGAGGCACACACAGTCCCATGAGATCTGGCCAGGGCTGCATCCTTGTCAGACACTCATTCTCCCCTTGATGCTGGAAACTGAGGATGATGTCTGCATGGAGCCGAGGTGAGGATCAGCAGGAGGAGACCCCTTGGTCTGGGTGAACACTGCCCACAGAGCCTCTTGTCCCCCACCTCATCCTTCCCCCCACAGTACTTCATTTGCATAAGCCCCACCCACCCCACCTGCCACCAGAGAAATCCAGCCATCAGAGCTGCCCCCACCGTGAGCTCCTCCCAGGCCCTCTCTTCAAACAAGCCCCAGGACCCTGGCCCTGGTGAGACAAAAAGACCCTGCCGCAGTCCGGCTGCAGCAAAATAACCAGGGGGTGATGAATAACTTGTGTATGTTGATACAGCAGGAGTGGGAGCCGTTTATTGTAGGACAGGAGGGGTATTTATACATTTCACACAGCTTATCTAATTAACATAAACTAGATACAGCAGTCAACCAATCAGGAATCTCCACACTTAATGGCTCGCTTTTGTTACTTCTCAAACCACTCCCTCTGGCATTTTGCCAGGCACCATCCAGACTTGTTTACGAACTCTAACATTTTCCAGGCGCCATCCTGACTTGTTTACAGACTCTAATAAGACACCCTTCCTAGGGCTGGGGTCTTCCCACCCGAGGACAATACCCTACCCCTGGGGCTGGACTTCAGGCCAGGCTGCCACTAGGGGTGTTCAGGTAAGTGCTTCCCGTAGCCCAGAGAGGTTCCTGAGCTTAGCATCTGTTAACATCCCAGGCATCACAGATGAATGCATGAGAGAAGAGCTCCAAGAGGCAGCCTCCCCCAGGGCCACCTCCTCTCAGGAGGAGGATGCAAGACGGTCCACTGGGCATGGGAGCGGGGCAGGGCAGGGGCAGCAGCAAGCAGGACTGGAATCCCACTGACCTCCAAGGGCCTTCCCAAGGCCTACCCTCAACCACTCTGAAAAGCACAGAAGAGCCTATTATTTCCAGAAAATGATGGTACAGACTCCTGTTCCTGCCCCTTCTGCCTCAGACAGCGTGAGGAACTATGCATAGGAACACCAGAAAACCACTCCCAGCCTTCACCATGCAAGCCACACCCCCACCATGAAGACCACACCCCCACCATGCAGACCACACCCCTACCATGCAGACCATGCCCCCACCATGCAGGCCACACCCCCACCATGAAGACCATGCCCCCACCATGCAGACCACACCCCCACCATGAAGACCACACCCCCCATGAAGACCATGCACCTACCATGAAAACCACACCCCCACCATGAAGACCACATCCCCACCATGAAGACCACACCCCTACCATGCAGACCACACCCCCACCATGAAGACCACATCCCACCATGAAGACCACACCCCTACCATGCAGACCACACCCCCACCATGAAGACCACATCCCACCATGAAGACCACACCCCCCACCATGCAGACCACACCCCCACCATGAAGACCACACCCCTACCATGCAGACCATGCACCTACCATGAAGACCACATCCTCACCTGAAGACCATGCCCCCACCATGCAGACCACATCCCCACCATGAAGACCACACCCCCCACTATGAAGACCACACCCCCACCATGCAGACCACACCCCCACCATGAAGACCACACCCCCACCATGAAGACCACACCCTCACCATGCAGACCACTCTCCATGATGCAGACCACAGTCCACCTCCAACCAGCCAGCCAGCTCCTCTTCCTTTGCTGGTGGCTCCTTTGTGGCCCACGTGGCCTGCCCATCTGTTTCTGGACCTGTAGACTATGACCACTGGCAACCCAGAGTGAGTGCAACTGCAGGTACAACCTGCATTGTCCTGAGCAAATGGCTGGGCAGATGGTAGATCACCCTTGGGGCATTAAATATGTCTACACCTCTTCCTGAGAGGGCCTAGGGTCCTGAGTGGGCACGGGAATGGGCAGACACAGCAACCACACTGATCCTTCAGGGCCTGGAAGAACAACTGTGTTTAATTCTGTGGAAGGGGCTTGTCAGGGGGTTGCTATGTAAGACCCTCATCTAGAATGTGTATCTGTCAGGAACACATCCAGCTACAGCTTTGGGCTGGGATGTAGCTCGGTGATGGAGCGCTTGCTTAGCATACTTGAGGCCCTGGATTCAATCCCAGTACCACCACCACCAAAAAGAAAGAAAACAACTGCTCATTTAGCTGCGAGTAACAGAAAACCCAACTAATAGTGGCTGAAGAAACAGGAATTTTATTTTCTCATGTTAACAAGGGTCTGAAGGGAAGTGGCCCTTGACATTTGTTTAGTGACCTGTTCACGGCCACAGACAGCGAATGCAGGTCTGTGAACCAACCGCACAAATAAAGCAAGAAGGAGAGGCAGCCAGCTGAGCTGCGGGGCAGGCGGCCTCCCGGATGCGTGGAATCAAACAAGGACTGGATTATGTCTCCTTTTTTATTTTTATGGATAACCAGTTATTCAACCATTTGTTGAGAGACTATCTTTCCTACACTGAATTATCTTTTTATCCTTATTGAAAGTCAGTTGACAATATATCTCTGGCCTGCATCTGGATTCTCTGTTCTATTGGCCTTTATATCTATTCTGCAGCAATACCATCCATTTCTTGTTGCTTTATAATAAAGCTTAAAATTAGGTAATGCAGTTCCCAAAATTTTTTAAAAATTATCTTGGTTATTCTCATATTTTTCATTTCCATATAATTTCAAAAAATAAAGAGTCCATTTGTTAATATTTGTGGAAATCTTGCTGGGTTGTTGAGATTGCATTGAATCTATAGATCAATTTGGGGAGAACCGACGTTTTGACAATATTGAATTTTTCAATCCACCAACTTGATAGTCTCCATTTATTTAGGTCATTTAAAACGTCTCACAGCGATGTCCTAGAAGGTACAAGCCGTAAGCCCTGGGTGGCTTCCACGCGGTGTCAAGTCTGCAAGTATAGAAGGCAAGCTCTGTGGGGCGCACCCCCCTCCACCTGCAGTCCCAAAGTGGAGCCACTACAAGGAACCCCTACTAGGCAGTACCTATGGGGCCATGGATATAGGGCCACCTCAACACCATAGAACTGTAGTCACCAGCATGCAGACCCAGCCTGGGAGAGCTGCGGGCATGAGACTCAACCTAAGAGACCTGGAGTGTGGGCTGAGCGGGAGGATGGTGACCTGAGGCCTTAGGGACCCACCCCACCCTGGGGACCACTCTCCTGCTTCGAGAGGTGATGCTTTCCCTGTGAGGTTTGGACTTACTTGGGATCATCTGCCTCTTCTTTGTCTATTTCTCCCTTTTGGACAGGATGTCAGTCCTCCCTCTCCCCTGCCCTGTATGTGGAAGTGGGTGACTTCTTGGTCTCCCCTTTTCCCAGCTGGATTCAGGATGAATCTCACCAGTTTCTGATTCACATTAGACCACTGATTTGTGGGTTGATGCTGAAACAAGACTTTGGGGACTATTGGGAGACAATGAGCATGTTTTATGTGAGAAGGACATGAATTTGGGGGGCCCAGAGATGAAATGTGATGGTTGGAATGTCTCATCCCAAACTCACATTGAAATTTAATTGTCATTGAGACAGCGAGGCGAGACCTTCAGGAGGTGAGTGGGTTGTGAGACTCCATTTCATGGATGTGTTGTGTGGGGCAGGCCACTCAGAAAACATACCAAGTCCCAGTTTTGTCCAAATTGAAGAATCTTTAGCCGGCTGGCCTGCAACTGCTGTCTACAGGACCCATAACTGTCTCTGCAAGGAATAGCCCCGAGCCTGAGTATTTTAGATATTTAAATGCAAAACCACATCTGGGTTGATGTAGCTGCAAGCAAGCTGGTACAGAAGCTGATTTGGGCAGTTAGCAAGACAATGCAATGGGTACATTGATATTTCCCACAGGACTCTCCAGGTTGGCATAGCAGCAAGCAAGCAGAAGGGAAGTGGGTCAAAATGACCCTAGCTCAGTACAAGTTAGAGAATGATTACTAACATCTAGACAATCCATCTTTGACAAGGTACATTGCCCAAGAAAAATGGAAACCAAAGAGAACAATTTTACATTGTGTAAGAATTGCTGTTTTGTGTTGCCAAGTATGCTGTGCTGGGTAATTATTAATGAGTACAGAGGTGAGGTGGGGCTCTCCCATGGGAGAAGCATTTCTTACATAATATGGAGTCTTGGGGTAAAATGGAGTCTGTTTGTGTCATTGCCCATACAGCCTGGCCCATAACAGATGGATTGAGGGGAGTGGGTTAGTTACTGTGGGAGTCCTTCTTTGCTCATGTACTTGCTTCCACCCTCTGTCACCTGATGAGATCCTCTCCAGAGGCCCCTGCCATGCTCTTGGATTCCCAGCATCCAGAACCGCAAGCCAAATAAATGTCTGTTCCCTTCTTACCCAGTCTGTGGTTACAGCAGCAGAAAGCAGGCTGATACCCTTCCTCCCCTCGGGCCAGCAGGGGGCATGCCTGTGCTCTGGTTTCTCCCCAGCTCCGTGACTGCCCACCCTCCCCTCCTGCTCCACAGCCCTGTCCTGCACCAGTGCGGCAAGTTGAGTTTGCACAGTGGTGATATGCCGTGACAGGGACCGCCTCCTGGACACCTCCCAGCTTACAAGGGAGAGGGGCTCAGAGCAGCCAGGGCTTTCTTCATCTTGAAAAGCTTGCAGCCGGACGATTCATCAAGGGAACTTGTTCTCTTTAATCCTCTGGTAATTGCAGAAGGAAGGTGACCTTTTCTGCCAGGCCATGTCAGGAGCCTAGTCTCACATCCATTTCAATTCCAAAATTATTGGGGCTACAAGAAAGTACCTCGGGTTCTAAAAAAATTTCAAAATGCAGGTACACCGATCCAATCTGAAGACCAAGGCTGGGGACTTGCAAACTTGGAATCTAGATCAAAATAAATATATATTGCTTCATAATAGAAAGAAGATCCTCATCCTGCAATGTCTCCATATCTCTTGGCCTTAGAATGGACTCATGTCCCTGTCACACAGCTTCTCCCACCTGTCCAAACGCAAGACAATTTGAAGGGAATAAAAACATTCACTAATGCTGAGCGTGGTGGCACACGCCTGTAATTCCAGCAGCTAGGGAGGCTGAGGTAGGAGGATCACAATTTCAAAGCCAGCCTCAGCGACTTATTTTTTAAAAGGGTTCAGTGGTGAAGAGCCCCTGGGTTCAATCCCCAATACCAAAAAGAAAAAAGAAAAAAAATGTTCACTAGTATCTTCCGGTCCTCCGGTCCCTGGCTTTACCTAGATGGGAAGGGAGTGAGTTCAATTACCACAGCTGTTTTCTCAAAAGACGCTTCTGACTCAGAATCACTGTAGGGCTGGTTTGAAACTTGACAAAAGATTGAACAAAAGAGAAGCCCAGTGAAAGACAGGAAATGCCCCTGGCGCAAGGAGATGCTCAATAAATATTTGTTAAATAAAGTCAAGGAATAAATAAATGAGTGAATGAACAGAAGGCTCACCTTACAGATGTCCCCATGAACTTTCCAAGCGGGGGCAGGAATGGGCTCAGGGAGTCTGCAATACCCACCCCTGAAACAGGGTGCAGGCTCAGTGGGGCTATATAAATGTGCGTGGTTTTTATATCCTCAATCAAGCTCACAACCCAGCAAAAGTGAAGAATTACTTCCTGAAGGCCTTCAAACATGATAAATGAAGAACATAAATAATACTAATTCACTGGCCAAATTCTGGCTTCTAGGGATGGGGCAGGGTCTGACTGTCAGGACAGCCTTGCCGTGCATGAGGAAGGTCTCTGATCTCAGAGCCTCACAACAGAGCTTCATTTGCCATGTCCCCAAGTGCACAATTAACCTCCCCCAGACAGCAGACCCTAATGAAGCAAGCGGATTACGGATCCATTAGAGCCTGGCAGAGAGGGCCATTAATCCTCACAGAGCCACCAGGGAGGACCCCAGAGGAAGCCTGGGGTTGTCCTGAGGAAGGGACTGAGCCTGCAGATGGTCGTTAATTCCCTTCAGACCACTCCTGTCCCCAGCGGCCATCTCCTCCTGGAGGAGTAGGGCGGGGACAGGCAGCCACTCCTCTGTCTCCTGCTGCAGGCCAAAGCTGAGCAGGGAGCAGGACAGGAACAAGGTGCACTGCGAGGCCTCCACCCACCCTGCTCATCCCCAAGGGAGGCAGCTTGTTTCTGGGGTCCATGAACTTTTCTTAGTTCCATTTCAATTCCAAAATTATTGAGGCTACAAGTACCTTGGGTTCTAAAAAACTTTCAAAATACAGGTGCATCGATTGAATCTAAAGACCAAATTAAATTTAAATAAAGCACATGGACCATGGATACTCAAATGTCTTGGACATCTTGCCCTAGATGTCCAATAGGGCAAAGGTGCCCAGCCTCACCTCCTCCCACTTAACAAGCCCACCAGAGCCTCCGCTGAGACAGCAAGACAGGCGCCCTGGGATGCTTCCCTGGACTAGGATTGTCAGGGAACCGTCCACACGCCCTGGCTGGACTCTCCAAGGCAGAGCTGTTCAGAACGAGGGTGTGTTCTGGGGCCCTGGCGGTCAGCAGTGTCCCCTGCTGAAACTGACCTGTTGGCACCGCTGAAATTGAATCTGCGGGGCAGGGGAAGACAAACGCAGCCTGTACGGGTTTCTCAGGCTGTGTCTCAGCTGGAGGCCCGACCGTGGAAGTCCTCTTCCAAACTCACTTACCCACCACACAGACCAAAAGCCCCAGGTCCTTGTAGCTGCTGGATGAGGGCACCCTCAGTTCCTGGCCATGTGGCCTCCGCATAGGGCAGCCCACAACAGGAATGTCGACTCCCCTCAAAGCAAACCAGAAGAGAGCACAGCAAGATGCAAGTCAGAGTTGTTTGCTCCCTAATTAATTCTCAGAGCAACGCCCAAAGCGTCACCTGAGCACACACCCAAGGGGGAGGGATTGCACAGACAGGAACACCTGCAGGTGGGGATTTTCAGGGACCAATTCACAGGCCGCCTGCCTACCCTCAAACTCAATAACTCCGCTTACTCCAAGATTATCTCCAAAAGAAATAATCAGGAGAGAGCAAAACCTTACAGACCACATTGCTTATGAAATTTGTGTACAATCTGAACCCAGTTGAACTGGCTGGTTCAACTGCTGCACATCCAGCCCCTAAAACACGATTTAGGTGAATATTTAAGTATGTGAGAAAACACTCCTGACACAACATTAGGTTTAAAGAGCAGAACTCAAAATCATTGCCATAAAATTCTAATATTCAAATTGAGAAGAAATTGAAATGACCGCCTTCTTTCCAGTGTTTTGGAACCTTGCATGATTTTCATTTCCCTCTTTATACTCCCTTGTCTTAATGATTTTCTATAATAAATACACTTTTCTCTTACTATCAAGAAAGGAAGGAGAACACCTTCGAGGATTCCCATTCCCTGAATGGTGACCGTGGTTAGCCCTCCCTACATACCTATGGGGCAGAATAAAGTGAAAGATGGGGCCAAGGCCAGCCCCTTATGGGACTGGGCAGTTAAGTGTGCCCTGAGGTGAGCGGAGAAAAGAGGATCAGTCTTCAGGCCACGGATACCCTGCCTCTGTGCACAGACATCTGGTAAGAGGACATGTTTGGGGGTAACTAAGGAAAAGGCGCCTGTCTCTCTGGACAGACACGACCCCAATCCAAGATGCATGGCTTGGCCAGCAACGTGTGACACCCCAGCCCCATAGTAGCCAGCACTTCCTTCCACACACCCTGCACAGCCAGCCCATGTGCCCACTGTGCTCTCAGGGTCTGAAAGGCAGCATGGAGTCTCTTGGAGCCCCTGGGAGGCTGTGCTGTGACACTGCACTGCTGAGGGCCACAGAGCAGCTGAGCGGACCTGGGCCTGACGTGCTACAGGAACACGAAACCCTTCCTCGTGGTACACACCTGCAGGGCCACTCTTGGCAAGCCGTGTGCCTGCTGCTGTGGCCTACAGAGCCCAGTGCCCCGCAGTGAGCCACAGTGAGGCCCAGTTCTGTGCTCCCAGGGAGAAGTGGGATTCCCACCACGGGCCAGCGCCGGGCAGGTCATGCAGCACTACAGCCAATCCAGTGGGGGAGAGGATTACTCTTCCGGTTGACAGATGAGGAGACTGAGACGTAGAGAAGGAAGCCAGCCAAGGAACCACTGGCCAGGAATGACTCAGACAATCAGTCTGTGAGCCTGTCCCTGCACCACGGTGTCCCCTCGAGCAGGCCACTGAGGCTTGTGAAGGTCCTGCTGCATGACATCTCTTAGTCGGACGGTGGCCAAGCTGACCCAGGACTTGGTCCCTTCTGAAGGAAGGTCTGAGGGTGGGGGTACATCAACAACACGGACCTTCAAAGAACACAGTTCCCACTTTGCAGTCTCCTTATGTCCCCAATAAAGGAAGCCAAAATTGCACACAGCCCCAGGTGAGCTCAGAGCCACCCAGCCCTGGGTCTGTGTGTAAGACGGACATGTTTGAGGTAACTAAGGAAAAGGCGCCCATCTCTCTGGACAGATGCCGATCAGCAATGGGCTGAACTTCTGAGAAGCAGAGGATTTAGAGCTGCCTGGGCCCCCACCCCCACCCCATCTCTTCCCTGCACAGGTCCTGACTAGCTGTGTGACCCCAAGCACCCGGTGTCACACAGCTAGTCAGGACTCGGCTGATCCTGTCATCCAGCGGAGCTGACAGAGGTGGGGGCAGGGTGTGTGCACTTGTCACTCTGCAGGGGCTCGGGTTCTGCCCAGCCCGCAGAGCTCAGGCAGTGGACCCCCTCTGGCCCTCACTGACTCCCCCGCTCTCTGCTTCGTTTCTCCATCTGTAAAATTGTTCAGGTTCAACTAGATGCTGCTCCACACCCATGGTTCCCTTCGAGTCTGAAAGGTAGTTGGCTCGGGACCCAATTAGGATAAATCAATTTCAGACAATGCTCGTCCTCCCTGGGGCCCCATTCTGCCCCTCCGGCTCCCATTTGCAATCATCGTCGAGGGTAACCACTTACTGAATTACCAAGAGAAGGCCATCAGATCAAGAAAGAGGAAATGGCAGAAACCAATCTGAACAAAATGAATTTGAGCTCCAAACACAATTCCATCCCCTCCCGGCGGTGGCTTTTATTACTCTTTATTCAAGCAGCCCGGTGCCGCCGGGCATGAGGACAGCAGCTGGCTTCTGCTCTCGGTAGAGAATAATGGGGTCCCAAATGCAGAGTGACCCCAGGAGGATGGTGCACCCACTATACGCCATGATGGGGACACACGTTCAAGGGCCTCCCTCCCCAACCCTGCACTCTGCTTCCCACCTTGAACGTCCTCCACCACAGGGCGTCTTTTCAAAATTCACATTTGGTAATTGTAAGGAACACTAGCCACTCCCCAGACCTGAAGCCTCACTATGGGCTCCTCAAAAAGCTCACCCCATTTCACAGTCTGGGAGGTGGACGCTGTGGTCACCCCCACCACCACTGTACAGATGGACAGAGCGAGCTTCCGCAGGGCTGAGTAACTGCTCAAGACCCAGAGCCTGCTGGGAGAGACGGGATTGAACAGACAGTGCAGCCTGTGCCCCTAACCCTGGGACCCTGTGCCTTCTGGGGAGAAGGGCGTGGCTAACTCTCTGGGTCAGTCATGGGTCTTCTAGAAGGGCCCTGTGAAAAATGAGGCTGTGTATTTTAAGTAGTGAGGTTTGACTGTGGGTGAAATATGAGATGGTGCCAGGGAACCTTTAGGACCATGGTGATATTTTATGTGGGAAGATGTCCTGGCCTTCAGAAGTGCCTGCTGGATCATGTAGCAAGGTGGAAACCTAAAGTCTGGGATTCAACGTGAAATTATTCAGGAGTCAGAAAGCAAATCGGGCCAAGGTCTTGCTAATTGTCCCATCCGTGATGGCTGCGTCTCAACTTGAATGGATTAAGGAATGCCTGGAAAGCATCACTTGGGGTGTCTCTGAGGGTGTTTCCAGAGGAGGTCAGTGTGTGAGTCAGTGGACTAGGTGAGGAGACCCGTCCTGGATGTGGTCAGCACCATCCAGACTGCCGGGTCTGTAGAGGACCAGTAGGGAAGGTGGGCTGGTCTGTCTGAGAGCTGGCCATGCCGGCCTCCTCCTTGGACATCAGGCTTGCTGGCCTCTGGACTGCAGGGCTTACGCCAGCGGCCCCCACTCTGGGTCCTCATGCCTTTGACCTTGAACGGAGAGTTACACTGTTGGCCTTCCTGGTTCTGAGGCCTTGGGACTTGAGCTGAGGCAGGCTACTGGCTTCCCAGTCTCCAGCCTGCGGGTGACCTGCCTGGGACTTCCCAGCTGTGACATCACATTTGCAAACTCCCCTGGTGAGCCCTTATCATAGGCCTGTGTACATATCCTGCCTGCTCTGCCTCTCCAGAGCGCTGACGATCACGGCCGCGGGTGTGCCTGGAAACGTTCACGTTGCACATTTCAAACACACACAAGGCATCGGGGAAATGCAAATAAAAACTATAATGAGACCCTCCATGTCACACCCAGTAGGTTGGCTACTATCAAGACACAGAAAACAGCAAGAGGTGGTGAGGATGTGGGGGATTTGGAACCCTTGGGCACTGTTGGGGGAACATAAGATGTGCCACCACTGTGAAAAACAGTGTGCAGTTCCTCAAAAAGTCAAAATCCAGTGTCATCTGAACCAGCAACTCCAGGATCAGAGCAGGGTGTCGAAGTGCTGAGTCCGCTCACATCCACAGCGGCAGAATCCACAGTCGCCAGGACGGAAGCTACCAAGTGTCCATCCACAGATACCTAGGTAGACCAAATGTGTCTGTCCATACAGCAGAATATTACTTGGCCTTTAAAAGGAAGCCGAATGTGACCCATGCAGCCGAACAGATGGGCGCTGAGGACATTTAGCTAAGTGAGGCAGCCAGTCCCCGAAGGCCCATGCCGTGTGATCCACTCAACTGGGGGGTCCAGAGCAGCCCGCAGCTGTGAGAAATGAATGGAGATGGAAAGTGGGTTGGAGGGTGGCGGCCAGGCTGGAGGACGGGGGTGGGAGTTGTTTGATGGGAACAGAGTTTCGGTTTTGCAAGCTGGAAAAGTTCTGGGAACTTTCTGTGTTGGTTGCAAAACAATGTGACCCACTCGGCACCACGGGACCACACACTCGGGACAGCCAAGGCAGACGAGTGCCCGTTGTCAGTGTTCTGCCGAGTTTTTAAAAAGGGAAACACAGCGACAAAAGTGACCCGCGGGGCAGACGGGTGAGCCCACGTGAAAGTCCTCCAAAAGCTGCTTCCAACTCAGAGAGATGACACGCAGAGCCCGGGGTTGTGCAGAGACGGAAGCTGGTGGTGGATGTCTCTAGGGAGTGAGGTTGGGGAGCGGGGAGGTGGGGAACTCACACCTTCTATTTTTATTTCCTTTTGTGCTGTTCAAACTTTTAAAACCAGAAAAGCCACCTCTACACATTACTTTGGGAGAAAAAAAAAAAAGAGCTTTTGTTTTGTTTTTTATGCAGTCGCATTCCGGGGACGGGAGTCATCGCCTTCCCCAATAGGTTAGCAATGGCTGTGGGATTGATGTGCCCCTGGCCCTGGCCCTGGAGAAAGGGGCAGCTGGAGAGGGGGACAGGGGACCACATGGGTACTGGGTCTGGACAGGAAGCCATCTGAGTCTCATTGGAACCTGGAACTGCTTGTGCAAGGAAAGGGCTCTGGGTCAGGGGACAGAAGCCTGGATCCCCTGGAGAAGCCCTTCTCAGCAAAACTGAGGCACAGAGAGGACTAGGACTCATTAGACAGGAGTGGCAAGCTCAAGCACAAAAGGAAATACAGCAGGTTATGACCCTGAAAAGCCCAAGGGTCCTGCTGCAGGCACAGCTAAATCCAGGTGCTCACATGATGTGTGGAGTCCACTTTCACCCTGCTATCCCCTAGGTAGGCTTTATTTTCAAGCCAATTTCCTCCAACACATAGAAGAGATGATCCCTAACATTGTAGGCTTAGAGTCTACCAGCCCAGCAACCTGCACAGACCAACAATGAGTCCTACCAACAAAATTCCAAGATTGGGTTTTGCTGGTGGGGTGGACTCATTCATATTCCTGATCTAATCGCTATGATTTGAGGGAGGTGGAGGAGAAGGCATCACAATCCCTGGGGCTGCGAGCAAAGGAACAATAGTTGCACCGAAGGAAATGAAGAAGCTATTCCCAAAGAAGGGTCATGGCTGCTGCTGGTGGTCCCTCCTCAGTGGGGGTGCCCGCGTGCCACCAGCAGGGGCGGAGGGGTCGGCACTGCATGGAGACTATCTCATGCACGGCCTTTGCCACAAACCAAGCTGAGAGCAGGTGCACAGAGAAGTTGGCAGGTTGTCACCTGGGTCTGACATCACACATGTCCTGGGGCTCAAAAGGAACCAGGAAGGAATGTGGTTCATGGCCACAGGGTCTGAATTCCTTCCTGGCCCTGATTCTCTCTGGCCATGTGTCCTTAGAAGGTAAGCCTCTGTGCTCAGCCTCAGTTTCCTCCCCTGGATCAACAGAGTCTCCCTGTGGAATTGCCACAGGTGACATCAGAGCAGGCCTGTGGGGCCGGCCCACCTGGGCACACGCTGGGCCCCTTAGTGTTTCTAAGAGGCCACCTACCAGCAGCTGCTGCCCTCCCGGAAGCTCCTGTGGGTATGAGGACCATAGCATCCTCAGGAAAGCTCTCCCCCTTTCTTCAGTGGTCGACAGATTTGAGCAAAAAGGAATGAAATCGAAGCTGACACCTGGGCTTTCTGCAAACGCCCCACATTCTGGACTGAGCTATGATGAGAACCGAGGACCAAGATCAGCTGAGATCAGCACAGCCCCCCCCCCCCCCGCCACCGACCCCTGGAGTGACGGGGCTGCAGCAAGGAGTGGGAGGGAGGAGGCGCAGCACCACTGGGGGCTCTGCCAGGGGCTCCCAGGAGCAGGTCTGACTCGGGGCTTTGTTGCTGCCGAATGCCAGACGGATGGCTCCCAAAGTGGGTGCCGCAGGACCCACAGGACGTGGGACACCAGCCGGTGGGCGGTCCACTCTGAATGATTTCAACTTTGGAGAAAATGTGGCATAAAAATGTTCAGAAAGCCTCCTTTCATGCAAATTTTAAACTCATGCACACTTCCCCCATGAAAACGTTCAAAATGTGTCAAGAATTGCATCTTGGCCCGCTGCTGTCTGCATGAGCTAGGGGGGGTGCTGGTCTACCACGGCAGCTTGGTCGCAGCCGGTGCCGAACCAGCCGGCCTGTCTGGGCTGCGGGAAATAGGTCTTGAATTATTCAAATCATGAAGGAACCCGTGGCATAAAGAGCAGATCCTGGGCAGAGCTGTCACCCCTTAATCTGGAAACAAGCAGCTCTGTCACACAGCTCTTAGCAGGTACCTGGCGCTCCAGGGAACATCCCGTGCTGTGATGGCTCAGCAGGGTCAGCCATCCATGGCTCGCAGCCACGTCCAGCCCGCACCTGTTTTTGTAAATAAAGCCTTGTGGGAAGACTGTCTTCAGTCTTGTCCTGGCCACCTTGACATAACAGCCAGGCTGGCGAGCTGCAGAGAGCGCTGGGCCTGCAGGGACCCAAGGACCAGCCATGGGGCCTTTTACAAAAAGTAGGCCTCCTGTCTTATGTGAAGTCAACACGCGCCTCCACTGAAGGCCTCCTGGGGCCTAAAGAGCACGGTTGCAGGGCAGCGGGAATCTCTCTCTCCAAGAGGAATTAGGTGACGAACCTCACAGAGCCTGGCCCACCGGGTCCTGTGATCCAATCTGGACATCCCAGAACAGGGGTCAGGACTAAGGGGATGCCCCCGCAAGCTGGTGACGCCCACCCCCCAGCTTCCCCACCGTGAGCTCCAGGACACCTCAGCGTGTGTCCCTCCCTCTTTGGCCCCACCAGCCGAGGCCAGCAGGGAAACAAGCCCTGCTTGTACATGACGAGAAGCCGCGCCTCGGGGAGCAAGCCAAGCCGGGGGCTCGTCCCTCCTGCCTGGGGGTGTGCAAAACTGAACCGATCCCATCAGCACCGTAAGCACAGCCGTCACTGCTCCTGTACAGAAGCAGACCAGGGAGCAGAGCCAACACCAGCTGTGTGCACGCAGCACGGTCCCCCTCCCAGTCCCCGTGCGGAGTTGGCCTAGGACTCGTGGGCAGTGGAAGCAGCTGCTCCACCCTGGTGTGAGACCTCAGGCTTGTCCTGGTGCCTCAAGGCCACTCCCACCACACCCTGCTGTGACCACTGCCAGTCTCCAGCCATCCACACCCCAGCTCTGGCAGGGACAGCAGGGCAGGAACTCCCACCTGCACCAGGCACAGGGTCAGGAAGGGCCAGTCTGCCCGGGGTGCTTTTCAGCCTGACTGAGGGGGACCACAGGGGGAAGAAGAAGCACTGACAGGGGCCGGGAGGACACCTGAGAAGGTCCCCTGGAGAGATGGCTGGGCCCCTGCTGACAGGAGACCTCCAGGGGGCAGGAGGGGCAGAGAGCAGGGAGCAGGAAAGCCCGGAACAGGGCTGAGGAATATTTTTCCCTCAACATCTGCCTGTGGGAGAACCCAGCCCTGCAGCTCCGAGGGGCCAGGCGGCCACAAAGGCCCCAGGTGGCAGGAGGGGCTGCCAGCAGCCCAGTAACTCTGGAAGCCCTGCAAGGGGCCGCAGCAGGAGCTCACAGGAAGGGAGAGTCGAGTCGTGACAACAGCAGGTGTCCACACAGGTGTGCACAGTGTGCCGGCTGCGTGCAGAACACCAGGCCCGCAGTGCCCTTTCCTCCACACAACATCCCTAGGAAGTGCTGTGACACGTAGCCCTGGTTTCCCAAGAAGCTGAAGTTCAGAGAACGGTAAGGAAGTTGCCAAAGTCCACATGGTGAGGAAGTGGCAGGGCCAGGGCTCAAATCCAGGCTCATGACTACGCTCCCACAACCTCTTCCTGGGAGGAGAGAGAAGATTCCGGCCCATGGGCCATGAGCTGTGCTCAGGCAGCTGCCGAGTCACTTCCTCCCAGGCCCCCCGCCGCAGGCTGCTTTAGCCACGGGGACGTCCCTCGCCAGCCTGGGGGCCCAGCAGGCTCCAGTGACAGTGCACCTCTATCCCCTCGTGGCGCACATAGTAGGCATTCAGCAAATAGCTGTGGGCTGAGCCAGCAGCACAGGACTGGAGCACGCTCCGTGGTAACCAGCTTTTCTCTTTAATCCACGTTGAAAGGCAAAACGAAGCTCTCCAAACATATGCATGATTACAATCCATCTTGAAATCGAAATGTGCTTCCCAAATTACCCACCCTGTCTGCTTCCAAAGAACTTGGGCTCAGGGTTGATGGGAGAGCACCCGCCCAGCCTGTGGGCAGCGTGGGCTTCATCCCCAGGCTGCAAAGAAAAGAAAGAAAAAGTTTTAGACCCTCGTAGACTTGAGCTAATACCTTTGTAATACCTCAAACCCTGACAATCTGCGTGAGAGGAGCCCCTAGGATGCTGGGAACAGCTGTAGCCAACCCCGACGCCTCTCCCAGCCCCAGGGATAGGGCCACAATCAGAGAAGTGTGTCCCTCCTCCAGGCTGGTGGAGCTGGCCTTGGGCCCTGGCCACTTGGGGCTTCCTGTGAGTCGATCATTCTTTCACAAGCCCAGGAATTGATGTGATAAATCTCGTGACTATTGATGGCCGTGCCACTTGGGTGTGAGTTATTGACCAGGGGTTAAACATCTTATTCCAGATGATCTAACTCACATGTTAAGAGAAGACAGAAGCTAAGGGCCCAAGACATCCCAGGACAAGGCAGAGGCCCTGCAGGGGGCTGCAGAGCCTGCCACCAGGTCACCCTTGTCCCTAGAGGATGGGCTCATGGGTTTTGTTTTCAGAAAGCAAAAGGTTATGTATTGCCAGGGACCTGTAGCTGCCCCCTCTGGATGGGGCCACTCAATCCAGATGTGGGGGTGGCAGAAATGCCCCCCCTCCTCAGAGGGCCAGGAGGTGGCTGTGAAGCAGGGTGGGTGATCCAGCACTGACCCTGGCCTACAGGTGTGGCAGGCCTGGGGATGGGGTTGGGGCATGAACATCAGGCCAGGGTACCAGGCAGTTAGAGTTGTCCCTTTGTTCATCTCGCAGGGTAGAGGCATCTGTTAGATGGCTGTCACCTCCCCTTGGTGACCACCGTTGGTGGCTCTGGTCACACCCATTCCTCCAGATCTTACAGGCACCTCTAGGGCCAGAACTGTGGTCCAAATCTCTATCTCCTGTGCCCATCCCAGAACCCAGCCTGGAGAAGGTGCTCAGAGAAGGTGGCTGATGGGACCATCATTGGTTTGTGATTAGCAGGTTCTGTCCTCAGAGGCGTCTGGTGCAAAGCCAGAAAGTAAAGACTTCAGTGGGCTTAGAGGTGGGCCCTGCAGCCAGGTGTTCAGGCTCACCTACTTCAGAGCAAGGGGGCCTGGGTTCAAGTTCTATCTAACTCTACCACTTACTGGCCATGTGATCGACAGCCACAGAACATGTATGAGCGCCACCGAGCCCTGCCTCCCCATTATGATCCATTCATATAATTTAAACAATTTAACGAAGTCATTTAACCTGAGTCTCAGCTTCCTTCTCTGTAACTGGGAACAGTAATGAAACCAAGTGACATTCAAGATCTCAGAGGGCATTAATTAAAGGCACTGTTTTCCCACACCAATACATCCTCTTCAGAGACCCCAGGCATGCCCAAAGTGCTCCCAGGATCGCTGCACCTTCTAAGTCACAGACGCACAGGAGGCCCCAGGCTGCCTTTGGAATACTTAGGAGTGCATTTCCTGGGGGACAGCTCCCATTCCCAGCAATGACAGACCTCCTGCCCCCCCCCATGGGCCGCAGGGGCTCGGGGCTCTGCCTTTGGGGCTTGCTCCCTCCCTGGCCCACCGTCAGGACATCATGGCTGTCCTGTGGGATTCGTCCTGCTGACCAAATCCTCTGGTGGTGCACACAGCACCAGGCACAGGACAAACATCCCCATAGAAGACAACCCTGGGGGAGTGGGCACGTGACCACCCTCTTTCTGCAGATGAGGAAACTGAGCCATAGATAGTGACTCACCCGGGCCAAGGCAGCCGCTGTCCTGACCTTTCTTTCCAAAGGACTATGCTACTGACTACTGAGGACTAAAGAGGATCGGCTACATGGGGGCCTGAAGGTCAAGTCCACATCTGTCCAGGGTCTGTCCAGTGTGACAAGGGCAGCCCCAGAGCCTCCCTCGAGGCATCCAGAGGAGACTGGGCTGGTGTAGAAAATGGCCCAGGGTTCTGGCAGTGAGGGGCTCAGGGTCGAGAGGGAACAAGCACCCATGGAAGTCCACCACCTCAAGAGGCCAGAGCTCGCAAATGAAAACACAGACGCCAGTTAAACACACACAGGTGTGATCGTAGGTGTGCCACATGGGTGTGTGGGACACGGTGATGCTGAGATAAGGTGTGCTTCACCTGCAGTGGGAGTTTCACCGAGGGCCTGCTGTGCTACCTGATGGCCCGTCAGCCCGCCACTCCCAGCAGTCCTGTTGGAAGTTCAGGGTGGGGACTGGGGCCCCAGCTTTCCCCTGTTCCCACTCAAGGACCCAGTGACCACATACAAACCTAGAAAGAGACCAGTAGGGTTCAAAGTGGCAACTTTCTCAAAATCAATGGCATCCCCAGATCGGTCCACATTTGGCCTGGAGAATTGGCCCGTGGAGGCGATGGCTCCCCGTCCCCTACTCTGTCTCTCCTGTCCTCAGCTGTGTGACCAGTGCAAACCCCTCAATGTCTGACTTTTTCCCTTTCCTGTGACTTTGGGCTAATGATAAACCTTCCCACTTTCTCCCAGAACTGCTGGGAGGCTCGACAGCCACAGAACATGTATGAGCGCCACCGAGTCCTGCCTCCCCATTATGATCCATTCATATAATTTAAACAATGATAAACAGGAGGTTGAATTGACCGTGTGACCCCGAGCCTAGCTTTCTGCAAGGGCGCAGAGTTAATGCAAGCGCTGTGCTCAAGAGGTGGTTTAAAAACCCAGAGAAGCCGGAGCAAATTTGATTTAGGTGCCTAATTCCATTTGAAACGACTTTGGCAATAAGTAAACTGCTTTCCTTGGTTCTTTTAAATCAGCACATTTCAGCAGCAAAGTCAAATCTTGGAATCAGCAGTCCCCTCTGCCTCATAGGGCTGGCACAGGTGTGCCCATAGAGAAGGGGCTCAGGGGCCTGGCCCAGCGCCAGCCAGCCGTGCCTCCACAAGCACGAGGATCTGCTGCCACCCGCGAGCAGCTGGAACAGCCTCACCTGGGCAGGCCCAGCGGCCGCTCTGCCTTGCTCGGATCGTCCGTGGTTGTGTAGATGCCCGAGGCAGCTCTCAGGGTTGCCTCGGTGAGTCTACCTGGAGTGGACTGCGGGGTGATAGTCTACCTGGGTGACTGCGGGGAGGATTTGGAAGGGAGGCCTCAGCCTCAGCTGGATTCCAGCACTGGAATCAGAATGGAGGGTCTCCACCCAAGACCTGGAGCAGGTGCCGGTGCTTCCTGGGGTCAGGGGTGCTGCTGGAGTCTGCGGCATGGGGCCGATTGCCCACTTACTGTAGATGAGCTACTGAGTGACAGGTCCCTCAGGGGCTCCATTCCTCACCTGGGGCTCCGTTCCTCACCTGCACAGTACAAATAACGGAGGTGGTCAGGCCTAGGGCTGCTGCAGGATGGTCTCACAGCATCTGTCCACGGGCTGCCGAGCACACAGCCCAGGGCCTCGCCACTGCGAACTCCACACAGCAAGAGCAGATGCTCTCAGCAGCCATCAGGGCCATCAGGAGCTCCGAGAAGCTGCACACACAAGCACACGCACAGACTCACTGACACGAATGCACACCCTGATACGCAAGGACTCACAAACACACACACATGACATTCATACGGAAGACACATTGACACTCACACACACAAATATATACACACTCTGACCTATAAAAACATGCACACTGACACACACACACCTTGTCATACACCCACACACAAATACACTGATACCATGGTCTCAGATACACACGTGTACACACAGACCAGATGCACACAAACATACACACACACTGACGTGTACACACCAACACAGACACCTGACTCCATAGGCTCCCATACCTGACAAGCAAAGCAGGACTCAGACACAGTGGTTGGACATAGCCACTGAGCCAAGGTCACCAGTTCATGTAGACACTTGCCCCCTGCCAGACCTCGCTCCATCTGTCACTATGCCAAGATGAGTCCCAGGATCTGGAGAGGGCGGTTTGACCCTTCTCCACACTTAGTAATAAAACAGAGCTGAGCGGGCTGTGGTCTGGGTTTTTAGGCCTCCTCAAACTGTCCCCGGCTTTGTGGAAACCACCCCATGCAGAGCCGTCTGCTCCTGGGACGTGACCCCTTCCCAGAACCTCAGCCCCGTCTGCCCCGGGCTGGTCTTCCCCTGGAAATGTCTCAAAAGCTCCATGGCTGGCCTTCAATGGCACCTGGTCTCCAGAAGCTCGTCCAGAGGCTCCTCCGGAGGCTCCCCGCCCTGGGCTGTCCGATCCCAACAGCTAGAGGCCTTTGCTGGAGAGAAGGCTGCCCTAGGTCCTCCAGGTGGGAGCACAACCCTTCCTGGGTCCACCGCCAAGCTGCCCCAGGTCCAGCTCAGCAGGCCACTCCTAGCTGGCCACTGCAGCTGCTGCCCAGCAGCTCCCTGGAAGCCAGGCCCACAGCTCCTGGGCCTCCCGGCTCTCGGTCTGTGGGCTGGGACTGAGCCGTGGGAGTGCAGGTTAGCAAGCCCCGGTGAGCCCGAGAAGCACCATAAGAAAGGAGTGAACCCAGGGCCTCCTGACCCTCCCCAAACACCCAACACCAAACACAGCAGGTGGGCACCTGAGAGTCTGCATTGCATCCAGGCCCCGGTGGTACCACCTCCACATCTCAGTGGGAATTGCCACAAGCTGCAAAGGGGTGTACCTGTCCTCAGAGGCGTGTGAGGGAGCCGGAAGTGTACCCCATGATGCAATGGTCTGGAAGAGCTCCCCCCTCCCCTGCCTTCCCAGCCAGCATCCCACAGGCCCCTCCAAAGGGAGCCGGAAGCCCAGGGCATCTTCCTCACCCCTTGCCCCAACCCCTGCATCTAACTGGCACCAAGTCCCGGGGCTCATTCGTTCCAGTGACTATTCCTGTATAACACACCCTGAAACTTGGTGGCCTGAGCCTGTATTCTGATAGTCATGGGCTGTCGGTGAAGGCCAGGAATCCAGGCAGGGCTCAGCAGGGACAATTGTCCCTACTGTGTCTGGGGCCCCAGCTGGGGAGACCCGAGGACTGGGGTCTAGACTTGTTGGGAGACATCTTCACTCACCCATCCGAGTGGATGCTCAGTGGGGACCTTGCCAGGCCGTTGGATGGGACATAGGACATCACACATGGCCAAGGCCTCCTGACGTGCCCGACACCTCCTCCCAGCGAGGCAGCTCAGGCTGCGTGGCCTTCTCTAAATGGATGCCCAGAACTCCAAAGGTGAGCACCCCAGAAGAACCAAACCAGCCTCAGAGGGTTCACACTGTCCCTTCTGCTGCGTGCTGTCATTAGACAGTTGGCCCCAATCCAAAGAAGGGGCCGTCAATACCGCTTGCTGATAAGAAATGTCAAAGACATGTTTGAAAACCAGCCCCCCTTGTAGCAGTGACTCCAGAAGGGCACGGCTCCTGTCCATCAGGACACTTAGGCCTGGTCTTCGCCAACAGGCTGAGAAGCGATCCCCTTGGAGATTTTGAAACACCCTGTGGCCCTGCCCGTCCAGGTGTCCTTCACCAAGTGGGTGGTCCCAACACGGGCAGGTCCAGGAGCTCCCTGCCAGGCCTCCCTTGGCAGCTCACCACGGAGCAGGGTGGCAGAGTCACCTGGAGGGCAGCATTGTTTCTCCTGGCCTGCACATGTCCCCTCTCCGCTCCAGCCACAGTGCACCCCAAGTCCTCCACTCTCCTTCCTGATGCGCTGCCATTCATAAGCTACTTTCTCTACCTGAATTGTCCCTTTTTTATATATATATAAGCTTCATAGAAAGGACTGGGGCTATAGAGTAGCTTGCCTCACATGCACAAGGCCCTGGGTTCAATCCTCAGCACCACAAAAAAGAAAAAAAAAAACATAGAAAATTCTTATTCAAGTTTCAAAACCCAGCCTCCATATCACATGCTCTGTGATGCCATCCCCAACCCATTTATGATCATAATATAGAGGCAAGCCCTTGTTCTCCATCTTGTCTGCACCCTGGAATCACCTGGGGAGCTTCACATACTTTGATGATGAGGTGCCACCACAAGACACTCTGTTTAATGACTGGGTGCAGCCTGGGCATGAGGATTTTGTTAACTCCCCAGAAGATTCCAATGCGCAGGTGAGGAGAACCCTGGCACAGACCAGAGTCCACAGTGTCTGCGTGTGAACACCACTGGGGAACTTTCCAGGCAAGGCTTTCCCCCACGGGCCCACCTCAAGGCCATCCAATCAGAATCTGCAGGTCTGAGGCCCAGAGGATGACATCAGTATCTTATAAAATGTCCACAGCTGATTCCAGTGCACAGCCAGAGCGGAGAAACACCAGGGTGAATCCTCACTCTCACTCAAAAACATGACAGATGGGCATGACTTGAGATCTTAATCCAGTTTTCTGTTTGTAGAAGATCTTTATCCCCAAGTGAACAGGGTCACTAATCTGTAGGTTTTACAGTACATATCACATGTTGAGAGCCACAGCCAAAGGGGCCCCAGCAAACTTCCGGCTGCCAGCAAACTTCCAGCTGCCGGCTGATGACTGGCTCACAGCAGCCCCAGCAACATCTAGCTGATTGGCTCCTCTGCGGTGATGCTCATTGGGCTGTTTCCCTGCCCTTTCAGACCACGGAGCTGCTCATTGGGGGACTTTTTTGGCTCCGCCCACGTGACCCAGCCAATCGGCCTCAAGAGCAGGAGGATTGTGGGAGGTGGAGAGAAGCTTGTGTGGGAGAGAGAGGCTTGTGGAAAGCCGGTGGTGGCAGTTGAGGCTCTGAGGGTTTTTCCTGAGAGGCTGTTTTGTTTGGCGTGTGTGGTTCTAAAAATAAAGTTAGTTTCTTTTGACAAGTGGCTCCTGATTGTGCCCAGCCAGACTGCGGCAATCACATGCTACTTTTCAATTGTAAAATGATCAAATTAATGCAAAAGATGAATAATTTAAAGATCAATTTCACACACATAATAGATCCTCAGTAAATATTCATTGAATGAATTAATAGGTCAATTGATCATTACACCTGTGGTTCTACATTGCCAAATACTTCCCCATCTCCCCCAGAGACTCTGAGTTCCCTCAGGACAGGTCTGGGGCCTCAGGGACATTTGATGAATGAAGCAATAGATCCATACACAAAACAAAACCTCCTGAATGTTCCTGGCTCTCTCTGTATTCTCGGAGTGTGTGATGAATTTCTAGGTGAACAGAGAAATGCTAATATGTCATTTTTGTTGAAAGGATGGCAATGTCACAGCTTAATTATGTGACTTATTAATCAGCTTTTCCAGGCCACCATGCATTTTTAGAGGCCTATGGAGAAGCTTTTCCGAAGGCTTTTCAGTTCAACAGCAACTCAGAGACTCAGTCCTGGGCCATGCATACCCTGGCACAGCAGACCAGCACTGCCCTGGGCACCACCGTCACTATGATGTGGCTTAGCTCTCCCAAACAGCCCTCACTGGGGACATAGCCTCTGCTCTGTGCCCAGCTGAGAGTAGACTCTGGAGCTATGGCCTGAGCATCGTCCCTCTTGTGATCCCAGATAATTTGATCTCTTGAAGGCAAGAATACTCCTTCCCCAGAGCCCCCAGCCATGGAGCTGCAGCCCAGTGGTAAAGAGTTGGGGCGCTGGAATAAGAGCAGAGTTCTAGAGCCTGGTCCACTACTTACTAGCTGTGTGACCAGGGCAAATCGTTGGGACTTTCTAGTCTCCCAATTCAGACAACAAAAGCAGCAGTATCTGCCTCAAAAGTCGTTACGAGATGAAGATGAAGGGTCCCCGTGGAGTCCCAACACCAGGTCTGGCACAGAAATGGGAGTCAGGATTTGACAGGTGATGGCACAGAGTTCAGCCCCAGGGCCCAGGGTGGTCTTTGGTAACCATGCCACGTGAACAGGGCACTTACCTTGGTGGGTCTGGGTACCATAAAGTGAACCCCTCCTAAGGTCATGGGGATGTGCCAGTGCCAGGAAGGACCAAGCACAGTGACGGGCTTAGGTCAAGCAGCGTAGGCTCACAACTTGTGAGCACCACCACTGATTACAATAGCCAGAGGCCAGCCTTCTCCCACCAAGGGTGTGGCAGTGGCTGTGTGCTGACAACACCCCAGAGACATGGAAGCACTTCTCCTCCCCGAGCAGGGTCCACCAGAACTCTGCATCCATGGGAAGGCGCATGATTCAGAGGGGCTGGGGCAAGAGGGAACAGGCGCATCACGGCCACTCCCACCTGACAGGCCCCAGCAGCCAGGCTCCTCCCTACCATGTGCTCTGCTGCCACCCAGGCTTCAGGGAAGAGCAGGTCCCCATGCAGGGCGATGGCCTTCCCCCACCTACAACCTGACCCAACTCAGCAACCAACACTTCCCTCCCCTTCCAACATATAGAACCATCCAAGCCACTGTTTCCCCTTCCCAGGCCCCAAAGCCATGTGTGGGCCCAGGTGGAACAGGGGCCAATGAGAAGGTGCCCTACTGGGGGATTCAAGACTGCTTCCCAAGTGCACACACAAGTGTTGGTACAGGTAAGATTGAGATGGGACCTTCCTTTGGCCAAGGGAGCCACTGTGCATCACCAACAATCCATGTGCACTTGGATGGCCACCTTCTCCCAGTCTACCTGTGTGGACAAGGTCAGCCTTCACCTCTGGTCAGGATCTTGGGGGTAGTGCCCGTGCAGCCACTTGGGAATTTTCTAAAGCAGTTAATTGTGAGTCCTGGTCAAGCCCAAATCCCCCCTGCCCCAGTGCCCACAGGAGTGCACAACCAGGACAGACAATGCAAGGAGAAAGGCCGGTAGCTCCTGTCTGAGGCTGGCTGTCGCTCTGGGTGATCAGTGAAACTCTCTGTGCCCAAAATGTGACTTGAAGCAATGGATGCTGCTTCCTGACCTCGCAGGTGCAGCAGGATGCCCATGTCTGCCAGACAAAAATGTGGGGGTTCTCAAAGCCAAGGTTGAAAGGCTTTGCTGAAGCTGCCCTGGAAGGAGCACACAGAGACCTCCCAAGGTTGTTCCTTCCAGCCCAAGTCGGAAACGGGGTCATGGACCCACCAGCACCTGTCCTCAGTGAAAGAAACTGCCCCGGGGCATGAGCAGCTCTGCATGTCCAGGCTGTGCCAGCGCTTGGGGAGGAGGGTCCCCGAGGTCCAGTGGCACACAGGAGAAGCGCCCTGTGCCTGCCCAAGGTGGGGTGCCCCAGCCTGCCGAGGTCTGAGCTTCCACAGCAGATCCACCTTCAGGGAGACAGGGCCTGGGCCCCAACATCTGCTCCACACTCAGCCCCCCAGAAGGCAGGAGCATGAGGCTCCCAGGGGGACAGGGACATGTATAGCCACCCTCCACTCTTCAGGCTCACACAGAGCTATGCAGGAAGGAGGCTTTCTCTTATCACACCCCTGCCAGCCACATGCTCCACCCCAGGGAGCCGAGCTTCCCTGAACCTCTCAGGGTCATCAGGATAGTGGCCACTGCCCCTGATGAGAGATGACCCCCCTGACCCACTGAGCCTGTATGGACACTAGGGAGCCCCCACGTGCCCTGCATCCAGGATCTGCTGGTGGATGTACAATCTTTCTAGGGTTCTCTAGGGTGCTAAGAGCCACAGCCAAGTAATATGATGCATGGCATTTTGGGTTGAAAGGTGACACCAGCAAGCCATTGAGATGATATGATTATGTTAAGATCTGCATTCATATGGATATTGGACTCCTGCTGTCCACCTCAGCCTGCTATGGGACTCCTGGAGAGTTCCCATTGGTTGGGGAAGTGCGGTAGGAGGGAATTCTGGAGGAGGGACTTCCTGTTGGGATCCGGGAGAACGCGGCGTGGGTCGGTCGACAATCTTCCCGGGAGCGTACGGGGCATTGGCGGCAGTTTCAAAAATAAAGTTTGTTCCTGCTTGAGTGGCTCGTGATTTTGTGCCCAGCCAGACTGCGGCACTAGGGAAATCATCTGGCCCCAGTCTAAGAACTTTAATAATGGGCAGAACACTTTCTGAGATAAGATAAGCTGTGGTCTGAAGGAAACATGCGAGCATAGATGTCACCTCAGTGGTTACAACAGCGAAGAACAGAGAGCTGGTTCCACATGGCACAGCGGGGTACTGAGGAAACACCCACAGCGTGGCCAGGTGGAGGGCTTCCACATGAAGGGCCCGGCCCTGAGGCATGCTCGGATTTTATAAACATTCCTAACTATGTGCTTTTAAAAAAGTACTAACATAGATCACACTAAAAGCCTAACTGCAGTGATCTCTGAGTAGTGGGACTGGGTCATTTAGGTTTTCTTCTTTACGCTTATCTGTATTTTCCAATTTTTCTCTGAGCATGTGATTCTTTCAGAGCCAGGGAAGAGGCCTGTCCTAATGCTGCAAGGGCCAGCCTCCCCTGACACTAGGGCTCCCTAGGATGTGACCCCTTATCTCCCAGCCATGAGAGGTTACAGGCCTGGGTGCCCTCCTCCCAGCAGGGCTCATCAGTATGCTTCTGCCCAGAACACTCTCCTGGGGATCGGGGGACCTCTGGCAGGGTCCCCCTGCCTGGTTCCAAATCCAGCTGACTGGCATGATGGTGACTCTTTCATGACTTCTGACCCAGATTCTCCTGCAAACCAGACTCTCTGCCTGGCTATTTGAGAGTCACCCAGGCACAGGGTCTGGGAGAGAATCAAGCCCAGCTCCCATTGCCCAGTAGAGGCTGAGGCCACCCAGGCCTGTGCCATTTCTGGGCACAGCCTGGTGACCCCAGTGGGCCTGTGCCACAGCCTGGCTGAACAGCCCAGAAGGGAAGTCATGGAGGAAAGAAGGGGCTGGCCTCGGGTTCTAAAGAGGGGCCTAGTCCCTTGCATCTCACCCTCCATGCCCAAGGCAAGACCTGCTGGGGAGGAGAGCTGGTCCATCAAGGCAGTGGCCTAGATGGCCTTCTGGGCATTGGTGAAAGTACCAGAGGACAAGTTCTGCCAGACACCACACCCTCACCCTGCCACACATTTCTTTCAAAATTTGAGGTTCAGAGTCTGATATGGGGCCCTGGCTTGGCCATCCTGTGTCTGCTGGGAGGAATTCTGGGGAAATGACAAGCTCCCTAGGTTGAACCCCAATAGCTATCACCAGGTAAGGAGCTCCAAGAGCTGTGGGCAGCCCGCTCACTATCAAGGGCATGCTCAGCAGGGCAGGAGAACACTGCACCCCCTCGGAGGGATGCGGCCTGACCCATCCTTCCCTATGGAACCCCAGTGCCACAGCCATGGGCTGAGGGCCCAGCCTGCCTCCTCCCACTGGGGCAGGGCCTCTGACTGGAGCCAGGCACAGATCCAGGGCCCTGAGGAGGAGGCACCTTTAGGTCCCCAAATCAGGAACTGATCCCAGGTGTGGCCTGCCAGGAAGCCAGGGCTGGCAGGGACCTCAGGGCACCCAATGCTGTTATTTATTGGGTGCTATTTTGTCCTAAAGCAACATAAACCTGTCTCAGAGCCCCCACTCAACAATGTGATGCCATCGTGTTGGGTGATCCCTCTGGCATCGGACAAGAGCTCCAGGAAACTCAGGGATGGGTCTTGGGTCTCCAGGCCCCAGTGGCCCTCTCAGGAGTCTGTATTCAACCATGTGGTCCAGTAAGAGAGGGCAGTTCTGCCCAGGAAGCTGTGGCCTGGCTGTGGCCCAACAGCCACGCCCTCTGGAGACCGGAGGAGGGGTGTGGGAGTGGGGCCCAGAACAGACAGAACCCTGCCCCGCCCGGCCTAGCCCACTGCTCTCCTCCACGTTGGCCCATGTCCAGCCTTAGGCACCTGCCAGACTGGGAATGAGAAGAAAGTGCCATCTTGATCACTCTCCTGGTACCTAGGTGCATGCAGAATGATCTGGAAGGGCCAGGAGGCTGCAGGGGAACAAAGACTGTCTTTATCACAACTCAAAACAATATTTCTGCATAGATCAAACATCTTATTACTCATGAAGTATTATTCTCTCTCTCTCTCTCTCTCTCTCCCCCGCCCCCCGTACCAACCGAATAGCAGAAGATGAAATTATGAGTCATCTACTGGGCATCAGTTATGTACCAGGTTGAACAGAGCAAATGTAGAGTCTCCTCTTAATGTTGAGGCTATGAATTAGCAGACAAGCAGGAGGCCAAAAGTGAGTGGGAGGAGACAGACTTCCCAGGTGGACAGAATGTCTGTGGTCCTGCGATGGGCAGCTCAGCAGGCTGAGGCGAATGCGGCAGAACATGGGGACTCAAGGAGCAGCCACAGAGGAGGGGGAGAAGCCCGAAGGTAGCCAGCCAGCAGGGAGTCGGGCGAGGCTGTGTCTGAGGAGCTGGCGTTTCATTTTAAGTGTGTTGGGAGCCATTGAAGGCTTACTCCCCCATCAGGGAGGAACGTGACTACATGAGCAATTTCAGTAGATTGTTGGGCATCTTGTTGCATGGAGAATGTGGAAGGGCATGAGAGGACGTGTGACCAGTTAAAGGACACCATTGCATTAATCCAGGAGCAGGAACTCACAATTCTTTTTTAAAAAAAGAAAAATAAATAAATAAGTAAAATGAATGACCCCACTTCTTACCAGGTGGAGCCTGAGACCCAAGGAGACAAGGACAGGAGATCAGTGTGCTCCCCCGAGTAAGTAGGAGAGCGGAGAAGCTGGCAACTGGGGTCTGAAGGTCCACGGTGACTGGCCACATTGCTTGCCTGTCCAGTGATTCAGAAAGATTGTTCAATCTTTCAAAGTCATGGTTTCTGTCTCTGAAAACTGTAAGGTAATTATTCCTGCCCTGCCCCACCCAGCTGTCATAAAGATGCATGAACTACAGCATGAGCATATATGGTGCTTAATTAAATAATTTTAGTTTATCACCATCACCACCACCACCACCATCACCATCATCTTCACCATCACCACCACCACCACCATCACCATCATCACCAACATCACCATTATCTTCACCATCACCATCATCTTCACCATCACCATCACCACCACTATCATCATCATCATCCCCGTCATCACCGTCCATCCTGCTCCTAGACTCCTTCAAATCCAGCATCCTCCCCTGGCTCCTCTCAGAAGAGCTCTGGGGTGTGGGTGGGCTGCTTATCCTCTCGGTCTCTGATCACTTTGCCAGGCTGTCTCACAAGTGTGGTCTCCTTTATTTAAAATGAATCGTGGGACCTCTGTTCAAAAAAGCAGGTGGAAAATATCATCAAAGTTACTAAAGTGCAAAGCTTTCTCCTTTCTTTTACAGCCTATCTTTCTCATCTTGTTGGGGTGTTTTTTATTTGCTATTTGATACCATTTTAAGTAAAGAAAATTAAAATTTTTAATTACTAGCATGAATTTTACTATTCATCCTTACATTGTGCCATGCAGTTTTAAATGCAAATATAGGAACATTTAACTCATAAGTGGAATCATCAAAATTACATGGTTCATATTGTATAGTTTACATATGCAAATATATTTTTGTCCTCACCACAGCAGTGCAAACGCTACGCGGAAGCAACTCAACCGTCTTCCGTTTTTAATCTCACTCCTTGAAAGAATCATCCTACCAACACTCGGCCTTCGCTTACTGATGAGTAAGGAAGAATTGAGAAGAAAAAAATGCACAGTTGACCTCTCTTCCTTTTCTTCTGTGTCATCAGTTTCGATGTAAGCAATTGGCCAACAGCGAAGCAGAGTAAGCACTCTTGTGTTTCTTCAAAGGTTTTTTTTGCTGCATTCATAACCAGTTCTGATGTGGATGTGATATATGCCCTCGTATTCTGTTTGAGTGCACTGAGCTCCCACATGTTGAGTCCTCCAGAATTTTGTGCTTAGGTGGCAATGAGAAGATGATATGCAAATAAGTTTACAAGAAGCAAGCCTGGTGTGCTCTGTGCGAATCTCCTGTGCTAATGTGCCTGCTCTGTGGCTCCATCCAACTTCACTGGTTTAAACATGAAATTATTAAAATTCCAAGCTGGTGGCAAAAGAGCATTAGACAAAGAATGGTCCTTCTGACCACAGGGACTTGGTGCAGTGGCAGGTGCATGAAGCCCTCCCCACCAGTCTTTCCTGGCATGACGTGCTCCCGGGTTGCCCACCTCCCTGGCCAGCAGGAGGACCACTTGCAAGCCAGGTGACAGAAATGCTTCCAAACCGCATCTCCTGGACAATGTGAGGCTGCCATGGTCTCTGAGCCTGCGAGTGAGTGAGCAGGCCCCCCAGAGCAAAGCTCGGGGAGCAGGCTTTACCCGCACAAGGTGATTGTGATTCCAGGCGAGCTTGAATGACACGAAATCCATTTTACTTGCAAAATCTGAACTGTGCTCAGTAACCCAGCAAACTCAGCACCAAAACGTGTTTCTCTGAGCAGCAGCTGGGACCATTGCTGCTGCAGCCAAGGCTGGCTGTGCTCAGCAAGTCAAAGTCCCCTCCACGCACATAATCAGAACTTCTGCTAACAGGAGGTGGGCGTCACCGCCTGTGCTGGGACAACCAGCCATCCCTTTCTGCAGATCCTAGAACTGGCAGTTGACAATGGGTGTCTTTGGCAATGGCTTTTCTGCCTAGCTGTTCTTTCCCTGTCCCCATTTCCTCTGAAGCAGGCCCTCTCCTCAGGCCAGAGTTCAGCAGAGGTGTGACTTTGCCTCATAAAGCCTTTCTCATCTGGAGAAGGTGTCGGAACTGTCACACATTCTTGTTTAGGAAAGCAATTTCCCGCTCTCTTCTGGGCCAGGAAGCAGACGGCCCCCAGGCCTGGGCCATGACATTCAGCTCAGGTTGCACAACCCAGGGTGTACAGAGAGGGCAGAACGGAGAGGCCTCGCACTGAGACCCAGGGCCCAGCTTTCCACCACGGCCAGGGAACCGGCTTCATCACTGATGCTGAGGAAGCTGCCAAGCCTGGAGGAGCTTCCCAACAGCAAGCCAGTGACCACCCCACCGGGGCAGCGCATAAACACCACCCTTCAGTTCCACTTTTGACCCTCACAGGCACCCTGCCACATGGGTGTCATGACCCCACCAAACAGTCCTGCACCTGCGTGGGGCTTAGAAAGGTAAGTTATGAAAAGAGTCATTGTCCCAGTTGCACATGGGACAAAATTGAGGCTTGGAGAGGTAAGCTCAAGGTCACTAAGGTTCACACCCATGTTGGAGTAACACCTAGATCCATGGCTGCAAATAGACAGGCTAGAGCCTACAACAGGGCTTGGGACAATGACACGGACAGCTGCCACTCACAGAGGGCATCTCATGGGCCACTGGGAGGAGTCAGAGAGGCAAGGGGCAATGTTGGTGAGGGGCTCCAGCCTGTTCACTCCATCCAGGACTCCTCAGGGCCTGCACATAGAGGAGTTTAGTCGGTGTAATGATGGATGGATGGATGGAGGGTGGGAGGGAGGGAGACTCCACACCCTTGTGTCCAAATGGAGCAGGACTTGAACTCTGCTTCCTCCTATTCTTTCTATGGAAACTAGTTGTCCCTGCTGTGTCATCAGCCTCTTGGGCAATGACACTGGTGCACAGGCTTGCACATTTACCCTCAGGCTAGAAAGATGTCTATTTCCAAGACTTGCCTCAGACTCCACACATCCTGGCCCTGCCCAGCTGTCACACACACACACACACACACACACACACACACACACACACACCTCTGTTTCTATGATGGCCCCTCTACCAGTATCACCCCTTCCTCTTCCTTCAGCCCTCAGATCTTGTCTACTCGTCCATCCCAGCCTGTAGCACTCAGCTTTGCATGGCTGGGACAAAAGTACCTGACAAGACTCAACAACCTACGGCTCACAGTTTCAGAGCTTCAGTCCATGGTCAACCAGCTCATTGCTTTGAGCCCACTTTTCTACTCATGGTGGCCGGGAAACAGGGGGTGGGGAGTCTCAAGGCAGAGGAACCCTTTTGAGGCCCACTCCAAGTGACCCACCACCTCCAGCCCCTCCCCCTGCCTATAGTTGCCGCGCAGTTAGCCACTAAGATGGGCTGCTTGGGTTATAGCTCTCACAATCCAAACTTTCTGGACTCTCTGCATATTCCTGCGTTAACACAGTAACTTTTGGGGAACACTTCATGTCCATTCTCAGCCTGTCTTGAAACCCCAGGCCTCTTCCTCTCACGATGCTGTTCCCAGACTTTAGAACCATGAGGATCCTGGTCCCAGCTCAGTCATTGTGCCCCTAGCTCTGAGCACCAGATCCCCATGTGATGGTGACGTGCCCTCCCTGTGTTGGAGGTGGTGGGCATCTCACGAAGCAGACATGGACTCAGGATTAGTGATGGTGCCCTGGTTGGTTCCGTTTTGGCCATGATATTTCACCAATTTAAAGGAAGCTATCGCAGCCAACATTTACACGTTTTATATCATACACATGTGTTCCAAAAAAAGAATTGTGACAAAGCTGATTAAAAAACAACAACAAGAAACAAAATGTCATGCTTCTTCATGCCTTAACCCAGACCTCCAGCTTTTGAAGCTTTGAAAGAATTGCATCATTAGCCACAAAGTATGCAGACAGAGACACTGGGAAAAAATTAAAGAAAACCCCTAAAAACTAAAGGAAAGCTCAATTTCTTAAACGATCAGACCTCAATCTGAAAACACCTTTATAGAAAGGTGTGTTTTATATATATATATATTGACCTAAAATAAGACTCCTTTGATGGAACTCCTATTTTAATTAGAAAAAAATTATGTGCTGTCCCGGAAGGACACGAAACTGAGGAAGCCTGTCCCTTTGCAGCACCTTAATTTAATGCACCATTCCCCAAAATCACAAATAAAGATCTCCGTTGGATGAGTTTCATCTTGTAAAAATGTTTATTGTAGAAAAGTGCTCTGAAAGTAGGCGACAAGTTCCTTGGAAAATGTCTAAGCTGTGCGTTTCCCATTTCCATGCCAGAACGTCTGTGCTGAGAAGACCCTCCCCCTGCCCTGAGCTGACCAGGTACCTCCACAACTGTACGGAGAGTATTTTCCCAATTACAGACATTATGATCCACAATGAAGAGTAGACTGAAGAGGTCAATGATTTCAAATTTACTAACCACAAATGTTTCTTTAAGGAAGATTATGGGGTAAGTGTTAGGGTCCCTCATTAGTTGGAAAGGGTAACAACCTACAGGCTGAATCCAACTCTGACACAGAACTGGAACACTACAGGGAAGGGAAACTATGTGGCTTTTAAGATATATGGCGGCAGTGTATTTGCAGCTGTGGAACCAGGACTGTAATAATTCTTTCAGGTTTTTGCTTAATGGTCATCTTTTTAATGAACCCTTCTTTGTATTTTCAAGAAGAAAAGTCCCTGTTACTCTCTATCATTGTTCCAGTTTGTTTCTTTCCTAACATTGTTATTACAAGCTGCAATTATATATTTTCCTTTGTTTTCTTGTTTGATCTTTGTCTTTCTCCTAGAGACCACAATTGTGCCTCCTTAGTTTATCTTTGTATCTCCAGAACTTAGAAATGCTTGGAACACAGAGCTCTCATTAAATATCTGTTTGAAAAAAAAAAAAGACGATTATAGAAAAATTTATTGTAAAAATAACAAATGATGACATCATATTGAGGAAAATTTTTTACACCGTTGACACCACATTAGAGATAGGTATGGATTGAAATACATGAGTTTTCTATGTTCTTTTTAATATTCAGATAATCAGACTAAAGGGGTGTATTTAAATTTTACTTTATTGTACAGGACTATGTGCTACTTTTGCCTTAGAAAGAATTTTTGATGTTAAAAATGGCCTTTACAAGAACCATTTATAGAACCAATATAATAAAAATCAACTTATTAATCAAGAAAATAAATTTTTCAGAGGAGAGGGTGAGGGGCCCTGGTAGAGAAGAGTGATCATGTGATCATTCATGCTGCATGCACATATGGAAATATCACACTGAATCCCAAAATATGTACGATTAATATGTGTTAATAACAAATAAAAGATTAAATTTTAAAAAGATTTCCAAAACATATCAATTTTTAATTTATATCTTCGAGTCTCTTTATCCTCAAAAGTGCCCTGGTTTTGTTAATAAAATATGTCACCCTGGAATATTCCTTTTCTTTTGCTACAGAACAAATTACCCCAACACTTAACAGTTGAAACAACCAATACTTACTACCCCTCAGTACAGCCAAGATACCCCGTGGACCAAGAATCCAGATGTGAGGTTGGGGACAGAGTCCAGGGTGGAGCACAGGGTCCCTGGCTCAATCCCAGCACCACACACACAAAGAAAGGTCCCGACGAGGCTTCACTGGGTGCCTCTGGCCCAGGCTCTCCCAGGAGCCCACAGGAGATCCGTCCACCAGGACTGCGAGACTCGGGGCCCCACTGGGCTGGAAACCTGCCCCTACACTCACGCATGGCTGCTGGCAGGCTAGATCAGCTTCCAAGCTTGTTGGCACGGATTCCAGCTCTGTCTGTCCCCGGGGCTGCTCTAACAAATACCACAGACCAGGCATCTCGACCAGCGGGCATCCGCGGTCTCACCTCTCAGGCTGGACGTCTGAGACAGGGCACCTGAAGGGCCAGTTCTTCTGAAGCCACTCTCCTTGGCTCATGGATGGCCATCTAGTCTCTGTCCCTGCCTGTGTCCTGGGGCCCCACGTGGATTAGCAGGTGCACAATTCAGGGCACAGGTCTCTCCACTTGGGCATCCTCACAGTGTGGCAGCTTGTGACTCAAGGTCAAAGAAACAGAGAAGGAACCAGGACGGTATTGCAATTGAAGCTTGGGCACCATACCCCACCCTTTCCGCCGCGTTCTGTGATATGAAGAGAACCAAGAGGTCCAGACCATCCTCAAGTGGGGGGGGGGGGTAGCAGGAGCTTCCCTGTTGGCAGCTGCCGGCCACTCGCGGTCACCATGCTGCCTGTCCACGAGAGGCAGTGCTGGCTCTGCAGGGCAGCTGATCCTCCCCACAGCAGTGAGGCTGAGAGGCCTCCATGAGGAACCCAGAGCTGCTCTGCTAGCAAGGAGCTCAGGGCAGTAGAGGAGGAAGATGGTGGGGAAGAAGGTCAGCGGAGGAGGAAGTGTCCTCTTCCTGGGGGCTGGACCACAGAGTCCATCCACCCCTGCATATTCTCTCTCTCTCTCTCTCTCTCTCTCTCTCTCTCTCTCTCTCTCTCACACACACACACACACACACACACACACACACACACACACGCTGCTCCATCTACCACCCAGTCGTGCTGGAGCAGGGGGTGGGTTGCCAAGTGACCGAGGGGGACACCCAGAGCTGGGATGTGAGATGGGGTTTATTGAGAAATGCTGTGGGAGAGGTCAGGGGTGATGGGCTGGACAGGTGACTCTGATGCACGCAGAGCCTCTGGTCCCTCACCCCACTTTGTTCAGGGGTGGTCGCCTGAAAGAGCCCTTCCCTCCCCATGGTGCGCTGGTTCACACCAGTTGCTGCAGGGAGGAGCTCATGGGTCAGGTCACAGAGTCAGCACTGGACTAGTGTACTCTGTCCCACAGTACAACAGCACCCCAAGGAACAGGTGTCCTCCCATGTGTATAAGAAAGTAGCTTTCTGCAGGGGCACTAATTTGCCCTAATTCCAAGCATGCATACAAGAGGGTCCAGGTGCCAGTTGATCAGGGCCACCCTGGCCTGGGCCTGCTTATTCCCTGATTAGGCCGGGTTCCTGGGAACTAAAGGAGCGTTCCTCCTTTTGTTTAAAGATGAGACCTGTGCACTCACATGGGCACACTTCACAGCCCCCGGCACACTCCCCAAACCTGGTGGGTAGCCAGGTCTCCATCACAGTGACCTCACTGATGAAGCATGTAGTTGGGGGAAACTGGGTTTTGGGGATCCTTCTCCTGGTCCGTCTTTCCAGTTGTTTGACATCAGCTCCTGGATGATCACTGTGCGTGAGCCACCTCCGCACTCATGCTCCTCAGACTAGAGAAACGCTGTTCCCCACCCCACAACCGCACCTGAGGGACAGCTTGCAGGGGTTTTAATGAAATAGCATTTTTAAGTCAAAGAGTGTCTGAGTCCCTACAGTTTCTTTACTCAAGCACTTGGGAGAGGGGAGAGCAGAAAAGCTTCTCTCCACACAAAGCACCTCTCCACATTTAGGGTCCTTTTGAGAAAATGGAAAACTTTTGAAAAAATGGTGCATGGCCCAGTGTCCACCCAGGCTATGAGGCTGCAGCCTGCATGGCACTCCTGAACAGGAAGGGGCACAGGGCACAGAGCTCTCCAGGCCTGAGGTCCTGGTTGAATCAATTGCACTGGATTCCAAAAGAATGTCCAACGACCCTGCGTTCTTTCATATGAGTTAAAAGAAGAGGAAGCCATTTTCATCCACAAAATGAATGCAGAGAACCCAGCTCAGAGTCTGGAGACAAGGAACGGTCAGTGGGCGTTGGGATTGGCTTTGGTGTGGAGCTTTCAGGTGGGAGGGGACACACTGCTTTGCAGGAAGCTGGTGTCCTTGATCATTCAATGCCCCTGCCAGGGCCCCTCAGAGGGGCACTTCCAAGGCCAGTGTGGACACAGAAGGCTGGCATTCTGAGATATCTCCATGATCCCTTGGACAAGGGACGATTTCCATCATGCTGCAGACTGGGGCGTAAGAAATCCCAGTGCAAACACAGCAATACTGGAAACACAGAGTCCTGCCCTCCACACCACCTCCAAGCCAGTCCCCAGTGGATTTTCATTTACAACAGGAAGGCGCTAAGCCTGCCATTTCCCATTAGAATTCTATTCTTTATTTTGATTCCAAATTATTCTTCATGTATCACCTTTTCCTTGAGCCATTTCCTCCCTGCAAGGAAACCTTGACACCCCAAGCAGCTCTTAGAACTAAATTAATTATAAAAGCATATTCATGTCATCTGTATAGCCATGAAATTAATTTATTCAATATATCCAAAAGGAAGCCATCAATTATGACCAGGGACTATAGCATTTTGTGTTACAGCATTTACGCTTCTTACGAATTTTAATATTTCCCCAGCAAGAATTACCATCAATATCGCCTGCTGTGGAGACTTGATTTATGAATTAAGTGTCGCTTCTGGTTGTCACTAGTGTTCAAATTCAGAATGTTTTATTCTTATCAAGAATGTATTCTGGGTATTTATCCCTGTATGAAAAATAAAGATGGCTCTTCCCTTAGGGGCGCCCTCTGCCCACCGCGAGTGGAGTATCTGCTGGGATATGGCTGTGGTCAGGATAAGTGAAGGCTTGATCTCCAGATGGCAGTGTTGGGGAGTCCTGTGGATGTTTGGGAGGTGGTGCCCGAGGGAGGTCCTTAAGTCATTGGAAGTGTGCCCTCAAAAAGGGATCGTGGGACCCCAATCACTCAGTCTCTCGTGTTTCCTGGCTCAGGATGTGACTGCTCACTCCAACATGGGTTCCCGCCATTGCCATCTGCTGCCCTCATCAGAGGCCAAACAATGGGACCAACTGAGCTTAGACTTTAACATCCAAACTGTGAGCTAAATACCACTTTTCACTTTATAAGGTCATTGCCTCAAGTATTTTGTTACAGTAACATGAAGCTAATACACACATATACAATTTCTGGGTAGTGCTTCCCAGCTTAAATTTCTAAAGATACATTATAAGCTCAGTACATGAGCAATCTGTCTACACTCTGATGCCAAAATCTGACTGTCTCTGGGCCTCAAGTGGTGCAGTGCCATAATGAGTAAAGGCTGGTCTTCACTTACACTTCTCCAAGGCCAGCAGAGGACATCCAATGCCTTGTCTGTAGCATTCTGAGTAAATCCTTTTCCCACCTGATTCCTCCTCTAAGTTACCCACAGGACCCACAAACTAACCAGGAATCCCTTCTCATGTGTTCTTCAGACCCCCCCCCCCAAGAAAATGTATTCAAAATGTCCCTGACAAATACCTTACAGCCAAACTATGGAAGAAATGCCTTTGGACCTATTTTTAAGAGGCAGGCATTCCATAGGACAGCAGGTGACACACAGCTCAGAACCTTACAAAAGAGGAGACCCAGAGGGTCACCAAGCTCGCAATAAGGTGCTCCGCTTCAGGAGTCATGAGGGCCATGCAAATTAAAACCAGAATGAAGTCAGAACACCCCACTAGCTGGCTAAAGGAATCAGAAAACACCCCGTGTTGGCTAGGAGGTAGAGCCCCCAGAACTTTCCAGTTGCCGCTGGCTTCATATAAACTGGTACCATTTGGAATCCTGCTCATCACATGCACTACCCTGAACACATGGATTCCCAATGATTCAGAAACTCCACTGCTAGGTAAAGACCCCAGAGAAACACGGCCATATGTTCACCCAAACACACCGACAAGAATGTTGTGACAGCTTTATTCCAAAAAGCTCCAGACTGGAAACTAAAAAGTGTCCATTGACTGGAAAATGGAACAGGATTGCCAGACAAAACAAAGGATGCCTGCCCAATTAAATTAGAATGTCAGACAAATGACCATTGTGCTTTTAGTGCACGTCTGTCCCATACAGCACATTATCCAAAATGAACTACTGCTGTGGACGGGTCTCGCAGGTATAATGGTAGGCAAAGGAGCCGGAAATGTAATGCAAATTGTGCGAGTCCCTTTACTGTGTGTGAGATTCAAAAGCACGAAACCCAGCCCTGCGGTTAAAACTCAGGACGGTGGAAGTCCCTGGAAGGGGACGTGAGGAGCATTTGGAGAACCTGGAACATTGTGCTTCCTGATCGGGGTGCTGGTGGCATTGCTCTCTTTGTGACAATTCACCAGCTGAACACTCAGGATATGGCCTTTGTAACCGTGGCAGGTGATTCCACTACAAAGCGTCCGTGGCCCACCGGAATCTCACATTAAGGGGACCGCCTGGATTTTGTCTGACAACTCTACTCCATTAACAGAGGACCAGCACCTGCAGCTGTGGCTCATCCTCCTGTTAATGAATTCTTTGCCATCAACGTATGTCATAAAAATTACAAACAATGTTTCCTTGGGGTGCAGCTGATTGCCTGTAAAGGGGGGAGAAATGTGAGTGGGCAAAGTTGGGATTTCAGTGGGTGTGCAGAGGTCCCAGAGGGATAGGGGCCTGCAAATGTCACCTAGCAATGATTCCTGTGACCCAGAAAAAAAAACGTCTTTCAAAATCCAGAGATCGGACCCATTCCTGCACCCTTAGGATTTACATCCTGAGGTGCCCTCAAACTTGACCTGTGCGGATTGCACTAAGAGTGACTGTGGTGCATCTGCCACCCAGCCCTCTCATCTGGAAACTGGCTGCACCCCCATCAAGGTGGAGTCCATTTCCTTTCCCTCCCCTGGAACCTGGTGGGGAGAAGACGGCTTTGGGGGTAGAACGTAGCAGAGGTGATGCAAAGTGACCACAAGGCTAGGTCCTGCGAGGCAGCCGTCCCCCACCTGGTCAGGCTGTGCCGCAGTCGGTGGAGCCTGGGCCTCCACTGAAGCCCAGCTACCAGGAAGCACCTGGCCACGCGGAGAAGACCAACAGGCCCTGCTGGGACACCAGCTCACAGGTGATACCAACTGGCAGACGTGAGGGAAGAGCCCTCCAGGGGATTCCAGCCCCCAGACATCAACACTCCACGTCATCAGTCCCAAGACTTCCCAACAAAGCCCTGGTCACCACAGAGCAGTGGCATGTAGCTCTTTCAGGCTGTGGCCAGATCCCTCACCCACATCCATGTGCAAGATAAAATGGCTACTTCAGTAAGTGGTTGGGGCGGCTCATTACAGCAACAGTAACTGAAACATGTGCTCTCCTTCTGATCTAAGTGTCCCCCAAAGCCCATGTGTTGAAGGTTTGCTTCCCAGGGTGGGGTCTTGGGAAGGGGAGAGCCTCTCGGAGGAGTTTGATAGCAGGTCTTGGGTCATTAGAGCTGTGCCCTTGAAGGGGACTGAGGACCCTGGTTCCTCGCTCTCCTTGCTTTCTGGCCATGAGGCGAGCAGTTTTGCTCGGACCCAAGCTCCCTGTGGACCTCGGACCACCCCCTCCCATTGGGCCTGGGTGCCAAGGGGGACTGACATGCTTTCCAAGGCTGCAGCCCCAAGCCAGGCTTCTAGAGGATCTTCTCTCTCTCTCTCTCTCTCTCTCTCTCTCTCACACACACACACACACACGCTCCTCCCAACCCCACCCAGTGGATGCACCACGTCACTCACATATGAAGATGCCCCCCTCTGGGAAGTGCCACCCCCCTCATGGGCAGGCCTTGTTCACTCACCGTCCCAAACAGAAAGATGGCAAAAAGTGGCGAGCCCCACCCGCCCGTGAGACTGGGGGCCAGAGTGGAGCCAAGTTCCAGGAATAAAGGGAGACCTGGAAACCCAAGAAGCCCAGCCAAAAAGAACAGGAAATTCACACGGACACCAAGGGGCTAAGGAAGGTTGTGTTGCTGTTTGGGAGTTTTTTGGTTTGTTTGGGGCCCCAGGGATGGAACCCAGGGGTGCTCAACCACTGAACCACATCCCAACACTTTTTGCTTTTTATTTTGAGGCAGGGCCTTGCTAAGTCGCTGATGCTGGCTTTGAACTTGCCAGCCACCTGCCTCAGCCTCCCGAGTCGCGGGGACTAGAGGCCTGCAGCTGTTCACTTGTTGAGAAACAAGGTCTCACTAAGTTGCCCAGGCTGGTCTCGAACCCCTGGGCCCGGGGATCCTCTCTCACAGCCTCCTGAGCAGCTGGGACTGTAGGTGAAGGAAGCTTTCTAAGCACCAGTGTGATGGTCAGAGGTACAGAGGGGCTTTCAGGCCTGTCCCCTGGGGAGCATGGTGGAGGGAGAGGTTTGTCACAGTGACTAGTTCCCTGGGGAGAACCGTGGGGCCCCAACAGGCCACAGCTACAGAAAAGGAGAGGATGGAGGCCCCAGAGGACACTTCCAGGGTGGCGTCAGCAGGCCCTGGCAGCTGACTAGATGCAGCGCAGAGAGGCCTTGGGCATGCCCAGCAGGTGGGGGACGGGTGCTGACAACCCAGCCGGGGCGCAGGAGGAGGGACAGGCTTGGGAACAAGCTGGTCCAGGCTGTTCAGTCTGTCTGTGCTGCAGCCATGAAGGAAACAGCTCTCGCTGGAGGGTCAGGCCCACCCCCACCCTGCAGCAGGGCCAGCAGGGGCCAGCAGGGACAGTGTGACATGGCTGCTGATGAACCAGGAGACCTGGTGAGAGGGCAGGGCCAGGTCTGCCTGGGAGCCCTGAGGTCCTCATGGAATTGGGGGTGCACATGACATCACCTCCACCCCCTCCGGTTGGCTGTCTTGCTTGGCTTTTGTCCTCCAGGCCTAAGCCCCTGGTGTGCTGGCCTGTCACTTGCTGTCCCTCACAGTCTACCACAAAGCTCTCCAAGTCTCACCCCGTCCCTCCAGCAGTGACCCAAGCCTGTCCTCTCCTTTCCTGCCCAGCTTGGACCCGCAGGCCGTGCACAACATCTACACCCTGTCCCCGTGGAGGGTGAGCCTGGCCCAGATCCATGAGAGGGATTATTTTTGAACCTGTTTACGAGGCAGATTTCTCACAAACACAGAAAGGCGCAGCACACCCTGTAGATGTTTTAAAAGCAACACGAAAACAACAGTTCAGCACTTTCCTCGCCTCTTCGCCCTACACTTTAGACTGCAGAGTGCCTCCCTCCCCAAACCAGCGATGGTGCCAGGCCTCGGGGACAGGTCGCATGGGTTGAGCTGCCATGGCATTCTGGGGACCCTAGAGATTCAGTGTGTCCTGAGCCAGCTGGCCGTGGCAGGCCCAGGACATTCCAAAGAGAGGGGCAGAGCCCTGGACCCCAGGAAGGGCCATTTATCCACCTTGGGGTCAACAGACTTGGGCACTATCTCCTCTACGTCCTGCTGTCCCCTCCCGGGCTCCCTGTCTGCACAGGCTGGAAGAGGGAAGGAAGGCCTTTCACACTGCCGTCTTCCCTTCCTCACTGTCCCTCTGTCCCCAGGTCCTGAGGCTCTGCCCTCTTAGGGCTTCTCCCCTTCCACACACTCCATCCTCTTCCATATCTAGCGTTTCCTGCTCCACTGGAAGGACCTGCATAAAGCAATGCGTGTCCGTCATGCTCTCCCCAAGAACCTTCTAGAGCCCCCACCGCCTGCACAGTTAGCCCACCTCTTCAGCCTTGCAAGTTCTGGCCCCACTACCCCAGGTCCTCACACCCCTCTCCTGGGCCTCAGCTCTCGTCTCTGCTCAGGGGGGCTCCCTCTCCTCTCCTTAGCAGCTCTGACGCGTCCTCCGCCTGGCCACACTCTAATTCTCCCCTGATCCCTGAGGAAACAGCCCTCAGGTCCCCGTCCTTTCCTGCTGCTCTGAGGCGTCACCCACTTGAGCCCAGCTCTCACGCCTTTGCCTTTTTCCTCCTACCCTGTTCCCCCCGAGGAAGGAGGGGCCACTGGTCTTCATCTCTGAAGCCCCCTGGACAGTCAAGGCCATGCTACCTGTGACCACAGATCCACCCAGAATCTCAGTAGCAGCTTCCGTCTCAGGGCATGCGCAGCATCTGCTCCTGGTGGGGAAGCCTTCCCCGAACTCTCCGGCACACGGCTCCAGCCATCCTGCCCCTCCCCACGTGGCCCTTGGCGTGCTCTCTGTGGGACAGCACACCCATGTTTTAACCATGTCGCCTATGACGTGTGTCTTTCCATTCACACTCTATTAGCAAGAACTCGCCACACAGCCTCTCCCTGGGCAGTGGGAGATGCGGCCACTGGGTGGGGACCCACTGCCCATAACAGGGCTGCCCTGTACAAGGGGACCTTCGCCCATGCCCAGGAGCAGGAGCAAATGAGGCCCCTAAGGGTGTTGACCTGAATGCACCCAGGGGTGGAGGAAAGGGGGGAAGAAGAGGGCAGAGGGGAAGGATCCCCTTAACATTTACTGAGCACCTAATGCCTGCCAGGTGCAGAGCAAGGCACCACACTAGAACCACATGGTGTGAGAGAGGGGACCCTGACTTGAAGCCAGACAGGCCAGGTTCGATTTCAGTCTCCAGGTATAGGTGAGTCCACGGCCTTTCCCACGGCCTTGTCTGACTTCTCCACAAAATGAAAGCATGCCTACCCCCAGGACCCAGCACACAGGAAGTACTCGAGGGCAGGGAAGTAGTGTTTTGGAGCTTAAGTATCCCTATGATAGGGAAACTGAATCACAAGTTGCCTGGGCCACTTGCCCAGTTAATAGGTCGCCTGGTCAGAATACACCCCCAATCTACCCTCTCACCAAGAGTGCACACAGCTCCCCAGGGCACCCCGAGTCATCCTCCAGCTGGGACCTTGTTGACGCGCAAAGAGCTGGGTCCCCTCCTGAACTTGTGGCTCCCTCCTTCGTCTGATCTCTCGCCTGCAAAGTCCTACAGTATGAGCATCATGCTGTCACTTCCGCCCACACGCTCTTGCAGGAGATCTGCTAGCAGTTCATAAAAATCCACCATCTTCTTCTGCCCAGCCTTCTAACGTACACCCTTCATTGCCTGCCCCAAGTGCCCCACCTTCCCCTGTGACCCTATCCGAGATTTGGGGGCCATTGGTCCCTTCTGCATACACCATCTTTCAGAGCCAAAACTGCAGACAAAAAGTCTCCCAGCTGCCCCCTTCAAATCCTTCCTTCAGGTTGATGCCACAGATGAGCCACAAGGGGCACAGAGACAACCCCCCCCCACTACAAAGAAAGCAAATCAAAGCCCATGTCGCCAAGAGCCAGCCTCACATCTACCCTGCAGGATTCCAGGGGTCCCTCCATGTACTTCCATGGAGGGAGAGGCATGGTGGGCTCCTCAGACACGGGGGTGCAGACCTGACCCAGCAGCAAGCTCAGAGCAGCAGGTCCAGAGGCAGCAAGTAGGTCCCAGCCCTGCAGCTGGCAGCTCCCTAAGTACTGCCCATGATCAAAAGAGAAGTATCGGTCCCCTCCCCTGCACCAGGCCCGCTGCAGGCCTTAAGCTTCAAGGATCTGCGGAGGAGGTGAAAATGCAGAAGGCACATGTCCCTGCCTGGAAGAGGACCTGCCACCCAAAACCTGCTTACCTCCCTGGCAGCTGGCCTCATTGGTGTGCTGGTTAGTGGACAGCTTCTGGCACAGCTGAGCTCGCAGGTTGCGGGGTGTGCAGAGAAGGCCTCGCCCACTGCTCCCCTTCCTGGGTACACCTTGCCTGTGTTTGATCCTCGGCCAGCAAGGCTGGGCCTGGGCAGGAACCATGGGCAGGAGGCCAGGCCAGACTGGGCGCCTGTAGCGGCACACCTCCTGCCAGGCCCTGCGGCTGGTTAATGTTTGATACTGTGTCGTCTTTCATCTGCAGAAATGCACCCAGTGGGGCTGAGGCGAGTCCAATCACCCGAGCACAGGAGGGAGATGCACCTCAGTGCTCTTCATCTGCACCCGGGCTGCTGGCAGGTGCAGTCCTGCCAAGGAACAGGCGCCCCCCAGCCGCCCCGTGGACACGCCCAGCTTAGCTCTCCCGGCCCTAGCCTCAGTCCCTCCACCATGCTGTATGAGGGGGGACATCTGTCGTCTTCAGGTTCCCAGGTGCACGTCCCAGCAGCCTGGCCGGGCCTCCTGGCTGCACACGTTTGCTAGACATACCACCTTTTTCCAGGCTTCCTGGGGCCGGGTCCTGTCCTGCAGCTGCAGATGCTCTGGCCACAGGTCCCCACAGCACCCTGGGGCTTCAGGGCCAGAGTCCGCCCCCTCAGGAGTCAGGCTGACACCCCAGGCCCACAGCAGAGCCACCCCAGGCCTTCAGCACCAGGAGAGGGATTAGCAGTCTATGGCCAGGCAGAGACAGGGACAAACTTCACTCAGCTGCCGAGCCAAGACCCGAGCACAACACAACCTGGGCTCCTCTCTCTGCCCCCAGGCCTGGGCTGTTCCCTCTACTGTAGACACCCCTCCCCACCCCTTCAGGAGGCTCCTTCCTGGTGGCCTTTCAGGTCCTGCCTGCCTGTCCCCACCTGCAGGCAGTCTTCTCTGACCACCCTCCAATCAGGGATAAACGCCCCCACCCACTCCCTGGAAGCCCCCTGCTGCCACCATCGCTCTGTAAGGAAGAGCTTGTCTGCCCCCACTGCAGGCTGGGAGTTCCACAGGGACGTGCAAAGACCTTGCCTGCTTGCCACGGGCCCTGACGCAGCACTTCATAGGTAACTGCTGCCCAAGTAAAAAACAAAAGAATAAAGGATGCTGGTGGATGGGTGAATGGGTGCTGGGCTGGCCGGTCCTTCCCAAGGACCTGTGAATCCAGAAAGCTCTGTCCTCTCCCGCAGCTGCCCTGGATAGCATGTGGGGCCACTCCTGAGCTCCAGGCCACCCACTCCTCAGAACCAGACCTTCCAGAGCTGGCTGGCCCTGGCTCAGGCGGGCCCTGGGTGCCTGGTGACCCAGGAAGGCCAGTCCTACCACCTCCACAGGTACAGGGACGAGCCAACAACTTCCCACACTACTCTGCTGTGCACATGTGACTCCCATCCCCATGACCCCTGCAACAGTGCTTGCAGACCCTGTCAAGACCCTGGCTCCACCTTTATGGTGGGTACTGATGGAGCATGGGGTCCCCTGCCCCAACCTTCTGCGGCACCTCAGGTCAGGGCCTAGGGCCTCTATGTCAAGAATCAGCCACTCACACCTGGGCCCACAGCTCAGACCTCAGGGCCCAAGCTTCCCTCCTAGACCATTCTACACGCCATCCAATGAATAGGCATCCACACGCTCCCCATCCTGTGTGAAAACCTCCACGTTCCCCACCTGGTGTGAAGACCTCCATGTTCCCTACCTAATGTGAAGACCTCCATGTTCCCCCACCTGGTGTGAAGACCTCCATGTTCCCCCACCTGGTGTGAAGAGCTCCATGTTCCCCCACCTGGTGTGAAGACCTCCATGTTACCTACCTAATGTGAAGAGCTCCATGTTCCCCCACCTGGTGTGAAGACCTCCATGTTCCCTACCTAATGTGAAGACCTCCATGTTCCCCCACCTGATATGAAAACCTCCATGTTCCCCCACCTGGTGTGAAGACCTCCATGTTCCCCCACCTGGTGTGAAGACCTCCATGTTCCCCCACCTGGTGTGAAGACCTCCATGTTCCCCCACCTAATGTGAAGACCTCCATGTTCCCCCACCTGGTGTGAAGACCTCCATGTTCCCCCACCTGGTGTGAAGACCTTCATGTTCCCCCACCTGGTGTGAAGACCTCCATGTTCCCCCACCTGGTGTGAAGACCTCCATGTTCCCCACCTAGTGTGAAGACCTCCATGTTCCCTACCTAATGTGAAGACCTACATGTTCCCCCATCTGGTGTGACAACCTCCCTGTTTTCTCATCTGGTGTGAAGACTTCCATGTTCCCCACCTAGTGTGAAGACCTCCATGTTCCCCCACCTAATGTGAAGAGCTCCATGTTCCCCCACCTGATGTGAAGACCTCCACGTTCCCCACCTGGTATGAAGACCTCCATGTTCCCTACCTAATGTGAAGACCTCCATGTTCCCCCACCTGGTGTGAAGACCTCCATGTTCCCCCACCTGCTGCCCAAATAAAAAACAAAAGAATAAAAGATACTGATGGATGGGTGAATGGGTGCTGGGCTGGCCAGTCCTTCCCAAGCACCTGGTATGAAAACCTCCATGCTCCCCAACTGGTATGAACTCCATGTTTTCCCATCTGGCATGAAGACTTCCATGACCCTCCCCACCTGGTGTGAAGACCTCCATGTTCCCCACCTAGTGTGAAGACCTCCATGTTCCCTACCTAATGTGAAGACCTACATGTTCCCCCATCTGGTGTGACAACCTCCCTGTTTTCTCATCTGGTGTGAAGACTTCCATGTCCCTCCCCGCGTGGTGTGATGACCTCCAGGTTTCTCCATCTGGTGTGAAGACCTCCATGTTTCCCCATCTGATGTGAATCATTCACGCTCTCCCACCTGGTGTGAAGACCTTCATGCTCTCCCGTGAAATATAAAGACTTCCATACACTCCCCTTCTGGTGCCCTCCCAACACTCCACGCTGTTCAAGCTGTTTCCCTGGCCAAGAAGACCTTCCAATGCCTTTCTGACTGCTGATGTCTACAGACCCTTCAAGGGCCTGCCCTGACCTTCTCCTTCCTGAACCCTCTGATCATCCACCCAGAGTAACTCCTCCTTTGTCCTGACTCTTCACTCCCCGAGATCTTCCCATGAGGGCATCTTCTCCCTTCCTTGCTTCCTATGGAATAGGCAAGATCTCCAGGGAGCCCCCACCTGGTTCCCTACCTGCAACCCTCAGCCTCACCCAGCCAGTGCCACAGTTGGCTCTGCCTCACTCTCTGACCTGGACCTTGCTGCCCAGGCCTGGCACCCCTGTCCACCTCCCACTGCTGGTGCCAGGTTCACCTCTGCTCAGCTCAACAGATGGGTGACTCAGCAGCTGTTCTCTGTTTCTGGATTTCAGTTTGGCCCTGGATCCACCCCTCTGATCAGTCTGTACCCTGCAGATCCTCCACTCCCAGCCCAGTTTCTGCCTTCAGACCCTCCACCCTATTCCAAGCCCTAGACTCCTGCTTATTAGGGAGGACAGAAAGTGGACCTCCCAGAGGGACACATGCCCTCTGGTCAATATTATTTGTTCAGAATTCCTTAACCTTCCCCACCCTACCACGGGATCCCTGTGGACAGAGGTGTTTTATCCCTCTCTGTGGCCAAGTATTACACTGTATGGACATATAGTCACACAGTGATGAACAGAGATAGGTTCTGAGAAACATGTCACTAGCCACACAGCATAGAGCATAGTTGCACAAACTCAGATGACCCTGATGATGTCATCAAGCGACACAATCTTAAGGGACCAACTACATATGTGTGGTCTGTCGACTGAAACGTCCCTCTGTAGCACATGACCAAACCACATTTCCTCTCTTCATCCATTGATAGGTACTTGGGCCATTTCTTCTTTGAGCACTGTGAGCACTCCTGTGCGTGTCTGTACGTGCCCAGGTGCTCCACTTTCCTGGACACACACCTGGCATGGAAGGCTATGTTAGGGAACCCCATGCTTAACTATGGAAGGAACTGCCACTCAGGGGCTTTCTCTCCCTCCTGCTGTCCTTGACTCAGGGATGGTTTTGAGCCCAGAATTGCTAGTGGCCACACCACCCACACAGAGACTGAGACAGAGGCAAACCAAGGCGATAAAGGGGGAAGGGAGAACTAAGCCCTGAAGACACTTGGACCAACTAACCCCTGGGGGTACCAGGGTGGAAGTCAACACTGCCTTCTCCGTGCATTCCCTCTTGGCTCATTCGCTCACCACCGAAAGTAGCCTGAGCTGGTTTTCCAGTACTTGACATCCAGAGTCTTAACTGAGACTGCGCCAGCCTTCAACTGTGTTGCCTTGGCTCAGTGCAGATCTCCTGGCAGCTCTGGACTTCCTCACCCTGGTTTGGATCCCAAGCAGAATCCACAGTGGGTATCCAGCCCCTGCTCACAGACTAGGCTTAGATGAGGGGGTGACCAGGAACCACTGTACAGGTGGGAGGTAGTCCGCAGCCTGCCTGGCCTCTGCTAGACCAGGTCACTTGCAGTAGTGCTCGTGTCTCGGGGAGTGATGTGTGGCTCTCTCTGTCCACGTCACATATTTGACTTTGACCTCTCCTCTGCCCAGTGGGTCTTAGCTCACTTCCCATACATGGATGCAGGCCTTGTCTTGCTTGTCTGCATTTCCCAGGCCCGGGGAGCCTAGCCCAGGCCGGCCAGCAAGGCTGTCTGTGGCCTGCAGTTCCCTCAGTGAGCTCCATGACTTTGCCCAGAAGGAATTCACAGATGAGTTTCCAAACCTAACTCAGGTCTGCTCCACAATTACTGGAAAGGATTCAACTTGAGACGGAGCAGTGGCCAGAATCCAGGGTTGCCATGGCAGTGTTTCCATCTCTCAGGCAGAGCCAGCCTCAGCCAGGAGAAACACCGGCACAGCCTTGCCAAGCAGCTGTCTGTCCCTCACCAGGACTTGCTTGGTCACAGGAATGCAGGAACCGCCCCTGCCTGGATTTAGGCTGGAAATTCCCGAGCTCTGTCCCCCACATAAACCTTCTGGGCCCTGCTGACAGGCAGGCACAAGTGCTTCTGCAGAAGGCACAGCAGGACAGCCCTGGAAGGGGGTGTTGGGAAGCACCATCTCGTGCCTCCCCAGCCCACCTGGGGAGCGGGGCACAGGCACCTCCCTGCACTTAGACACACAGGGCCCATCGCTCCACCATCGAGGGCAAAGGAAGGGTCCCGCAAGGCTGGAACTTGCAGCCCCCAGAATGGAATTGTTGGCGAAGGTTCCCAGGGTTAATTAAAAGTATTGATGAGATGCAGCAGCAGGAGTGCCAGTTTCCTCCCATGTCCTAGACGATTCCTGGAGGTGAGGAGTGGAAGGAAGCCACACTGGCAGCGCCCCACAGAAAATCCACACGGAGGACTCGTGACCTAGGGTCTGTACAGAGTGAGCTCCTCGTGGACAGGAATGAATCCCACCCATTTCCTGCCCCTGTGCCTTACTTAGCTCACAGGTGGACACAAATGACTCCTTCCATGATCTTTGGGGAGTGTAGGATCCTTTGCTAAGGAAGGGAATATGCCCCCCAAAAGCCTCCTCCGATGAGACTCTCCAACACAATTGGCAGTCCAGAGGGTAAGGGCCAGTAATCCTGCATCCCCAAATCTCCTCCTCACCCAGCTGAGCCCCACCCGGTGAGCAGAGGGACCCCACCCCACTCCTCACCTCGGTCCCATCCTGCCCAAGCCCTCTGCCCAGACCCCCCACTAGAGTCCCACTTCTCCTTCCTCACCCCTGGCCTAGCTGGTCCCTCAGTCCCCCTGAGCTAACCCCGTACATGTGACTAGGAGGGGAAGGAGCAGGGAGAGTTGGGGTCCTGAGGGATGGAGGCAGGCCACCCAGGTCCAGTCTCAGGGGGGTGTTCCCACCCGGCCCTGCCAGACGGGCTGCTCTTGACTCTGCAATGTCCACAGGCCTCATCTCTTGGCTCTGTCCTCCCACAGGCGTCCTCCCGTCACAGCACCTGACCCTCGGCCATTCAGGGCACCAGGGCCCCAGAGGTACGGAGGCAAGCAGAAGGACCTCATCCCAGCCCGGGCTCAAAGGAAGGCCCAAGGCCTATTATGCCTGCGTCCCCAAACAGCACACACGCGCGCGCGCACACACACAGGACTGAGATGAGCGGAAGGCTCTGGAGAAATGAAAAAAACACTTTACACTTTACCTTTCTGCCTTCTAGAATCTTCTCTGCCACCTGCCCATACAGCCTCATCCTGTTTCTTGTTTGGAATGCTCGTCCCCAGAACCTGGGTTCTTTCAGGGCCTGCTCATGTCTGAGGCTCCATTCTGCTGATAGAAAATAGACACCATCTCTGTGTCTATCCAGGGGCAGGGAGCCACTGTCGCCAGGTTCACTGCACAGACCTGCTGTCTTCCTTCCCTGGAGCCCACTGGGCCTTCCCACCAGCGATCTTGCAACAGGCCCAGACACCAGTTGGTTCCAGTGCTTCCAAGAAGCCACGAAAGTTTGCCTGTGAAGACTTGAGCTTCAGGAGCTACGGCAGACTAGGTATCCTAACACTGTTCTGCACTGTGTTGAATAATGTCCCCCCAAACCTCATGACCACCTGGAGCCCATGAACATGGCTTTATTTGGAAACAGTCTTTTCAGGGGTAATGAAGTTAAGATGAGACATGCTGCGTAGGGTGGGCCCTAAATCCCATCACCCATGTCATTATGAGGAACACAGACACAAAAGAGAGGCTGAGGTTGGAGGCCTGCACCCGTGAGCCAAGGAAGGCTAAGGTGGCCAGCAGACACTGGGAGCTAGAAGAGGCAGGAACAGGCCTCCCTACCGCCTCTGAGAGAGCACAGTCCTGCCAGTGCCTTGGTTCCACACTTCCAGCCTTTAGACATGGAGAAGAGAAATTCCTCTGGCTTTAAGCCACCCAGTGTATGGCTCCCTCTACCAAATCTCTTGAAATGCTGGTTAAATAAAGCAGCACCCTACTCAGATGAGCCCACAGTGAATCACAAGCCAGATATAAAAGGGGATTGGAAACCAGAACAGTGATGATGTCCTCACAACAACCTGGGGGACAGGGCTGAAGTTTTAAGAACCACACAGGGACAGAGGTGAGGCCCTCGGTCCCACACTGAGGCCCACACACACCTCCACTTACATCCAGGACTCTCGAAAGAACTCATCCTCAGTGAAAGACCAGATGGAAAAAAGAATCTGCCCACTGACAAAGGGAGATGACAGAGAAACTTGCCTCTTCCCCTGTAATCTGGCCCGCTCTCAGACATGATTGGGATTAAAACGTATATTACATGTACTTGCAGAAATTTTTAAGACAAGAAATTAAGCAAAAGTCATTCCCAGATATGCCTGGGAGGGGGGGAAGCGAAAACAAATACCCCCCGTGAGCATATCACCGCCCCCAAGACCCACAGGAGCCCACGACCTGGAATTAGGAGCTACATGAGAAAATGCATGGCATGCAAGAATCAAGACAGAGGAGACCCAGAGCTAGACACCAAAGTCAGGAGGGCTGTGAGACACCAGGAGATAAGCATGTTTAAAATGTTCAGAAAAATAACAGACAAAAGTTATTACATGAAGAATAAGACACTCTTTGAGGGCGGGGCAGTCTCTGGGGATTGAACTCACCGGCACTTGACCTCTGAGCCACATTCCCAGCCCTAAAAGAGACCAGGCAGACCCGAATTTGAAAAGGAATCAAATAAAACTTATAGAGAAGTGGGGGTGGGGAGCGATAGATGGAGCTAAAGAGATAATTAGTGACCTGAAGAGATACATAAAGAAAGTACCTAGGATACACAAAGAAAGAAAAGTTAAGAATAGGAAGACATGTTGACATGCTTTCAGTTACAGTTCCAGAAAACAAAGAATAGAGACAATGGAGAAGAAGTGATATTGGAGAAAAGAACTTTCCAGAATTGATTTGAGACATGAATGCTCATATTCACAAAACTTAACAAATCCCTAGAAGAATAAATGCAAAGATTGCCATGTCAAGACAGATATCAGAATTCTAAGAAAAGAAAAAAATCTTACAAATATTTAGGGAAAAAAGGCTGCTTACTACAGTTAGACTGGCAATGGACTTCTCAATGACAACAGCAGATACAAGGAAGCCCGTGGAATGTTATTTTCAAAGATCAGAGACCAAATGTGTCTTCACTAGAAGAGTACGCCTAACTAAGACACAGCTCAGAAACAAGGGCAAAATGAAGATAGTTTCTAAGCAGAGAAACACACATTTATCCATGAGGGAGTAAGGGTGGTGGCAGAGACTCCCCAAATCCCTTGAAATGTAGACACTGGACAGAACGTGGGAAACAGATGTCCTAGGATGACCCAGGTGTCTGAGAAAAAGGAAACAAAAAAGCCAGACCCCTGTTATCCAGGCTGTGTGCCAGCAGGTATCCGCTGTCTGCAGAGTAAGAAGAACCCAGAGATCTTCAAGTTCACAAGTTGAAGAGATGGAGGTTCAGGGAGACAGAGGATTTGTAAGGAAGCTACTCAACAGGAAGAAGCATTAGAGGGAAAGAAAAGTCAGGATCTGGAAAGGGTCCACAGGAGCCTGGACTACACAGGCACTAATGTGTGAAATAAGTGACACCGAGCAAGGCCAACAAGAACAGCTTCTGCAGAAAGAGGACTTGCTGGTGAACTGCGGGGTGAGCAATTCCAAAGGCTTACCTGGGGCCGGGCTGATCAAGCTCCTGTCAGAGCAAAGAGATGCTCAAGGTATGGGGCAGTCCATGGAGGATGCCGAAGGCTGGGCCTTCAAAACAGGGCCTAAAGCAGCCTTTGAATAGAAGGTATTTGGTACTTGCCTAAATACCATAAAAACACACTCAAACAGTCAATTAGTTAACTGCAGGTCTGGAAAAGATCAACACTGGTTAGAGGAGTATAGCAAATCCAGAACTCCATATAAAATCCACAGTCCATTATCTAATCAAAAAAGTATTACATACACAAAGAATCAGGTGAATGTGCTCCTAGACTAAAACAAAAATCATTTGATGGGCCCAGAAAAAAAGAGAGAGGATAGAGCAGAAAAAAAGACATTAAAACAGCCATTAGAAAGGTCTCAAATCAGTAAATTAAACTCCCATCTTCTGAAACTAGGAAAAGAATTTCAGGATAAACTGAAAGCCAGCAAAGGGGAAATCCTAGAGATAGCAGAAATCAGCAAAAATGAAAGCATAAAAGCAAGAAAGAAAAATCAATGAGGCCCAAAGATGGCTCCTTGAGAAGATCGATAAAATTGATAAACCTCCTGCAAGACTGACGAATTAGAATAGAGAGAGGACCCCAATCGCCCCATCGGGAATGAGGAAGGGACACCATTGCAAAGTCCACAGGCATCAGAAGAACAATAAAGGAAAGCCACTCCTGAGAGGAGAGCCGCTCCACCCTCCAAGAGGAAATAGTGCCCTGAATAGGCCTATCACTGCCAGAGAGATTGAATGTGTCATTTAAGAAAAATCCTTCGGGAAAAGAATTTTCCAAGCACAGATGGTTTCACTGGCAAATTCTACAAAACATTAAAAAAAAAAAAAAAAAAAAACCTCGATTCTGCAAAATCACTTCCAGGAAATAGAAGCGGAGAGAACATTTCCCAATTCACATTAGGATGCCGGCTTTGTCCTGCTACCAAAACCAGACGACGGCAGTTCAAGAAAGAAAAATGCAACATGCACATAAATGCAAAAGTTCTCAACAAAATATCATCCAGTCAAATCAAGCAATATACAAACCAGTTACACAGCATGACTGCCACCGCTTTCAGAATGTTCCCCCGAAGGCCCCTGTGTTCAGGCTTAGTGCCAGCTTGGTGCTGCCGGAGGTGAAGGAAGCTTTAAGAGGTTGGAATTAATGGGAGGTTTTAGGCTATTGGGGCATGCCCTGGGGGGGCTTATGGCACCCCGTCTCTCTTTTTTCATGTCCTGGCCATGAGGTGAAGAGCTTTGCTCCAACACACACTCCCACCATGATAATGTGCCACGTTAGGCCCAAAGCAACAGAGCAAAATGGTCACGGACTGAAACCTCCAAAACTGAAACCAAAATAAACCTTTTCTCTTCATAAGTTTATGATAGTAATGGAAAACTGACTAATGCAATGACAAAAGTGCCATTTATCCTGAGAATGCAAGCCTGCTTCAATATTTAGAAGCAAGTCAGTGTGATCCACCATATTAACAATTTAGACAAGAAAAATTAGGTGATTGTATCCCTTATGGGTTGATCTGCTTCCCCCTCAATTCATATGTCAAGTAACTCAATGTGACAATATTTGGAGATAGGGACTTAAAAGATATAATTAAATTAAATAAGGAAATGAATTTTGCTATCATACATGAATTTTTTAAAAATTTAAATTTAAATTTAAAAAATTAAATGAGGTCATTCTGATGGACTTTAATAAAAAATAATTAATGTCCTATTTAAAGGAAAAAGAGATTTGGACACTGTCTTAGTCAGTTTGAGCTGACAAATGACTATAGCCTGGGTGGCTTAACAACAAACACTCATTTCTCAGTTTTGTAGACTGGAAGCGCAAGACCAGGGGGCCAGCATGCCGGACCCCAGTGAGGGCCCTCTTGCAGGCTGCAGAGAGCCAACTTCTCCCTGTGTCCTCACATGGTGAGAAGCAGGCCAGCTGCCTCCCTGCCCTCTTCTCACGAAGTCTCACGAGGACTCACCTCCTTGCCTCGTCACCTCCTAAAGTCCCTAGGTCCACATAGCCTCAGGTTGTAGATGAGAATGTTACCATGAATCTGGGGGCAAATGCACTGGGCTCAAGAGACACAGGCACAGGGAGGACACGGCCATCTGCCGGTCATGCAGGAGGGCCTCGGAGGGAGCCTTCAGCACCTAGTCTCAGACTTCCAGCCTCCAGAACCATGAGAAAATGAGCTTCTGCTGTCTAAGCACTTGGTCTGTGGTTCTTTGTTGCAGGAGCTTTAACAAATTAATACAATATCTACTAATGCAGAAAAAGCATGTGAAAAAACTCAACATTTATTTTTTAAAAAAGCTTGGCTAACAAGAAATACAAGGGAAATTCCTTAATTCCCCAAAGAACAAATACAGGAAAGTGCTGAGCATGCATCCCAGGACAGTCCCAACTTCTCTTCTCCAGGACACTGGGGATGTGGTCAGATGCAGGGTGGCCTGTCCCTCTAGTCTGCCAAGCCACACGCCAGTGTTAGTCAAAGCCTAAGTTTGGTCTAAGGGACAAGTACAAAAATCCTACATCTAGGATCATATTTAATGGTGAAATACCGAGCATTTCCCCCCAAATCAAGAGCAGGCAGAGAGGTACCCTCTCCTTCTTGCTGCTCTGCACCATCGAGAGGCCAGCTCACTGGTGCCTCTTCACATACGGGCACTGATCCCACCATGAGGACCCCAGTGCCTGGACTCACCTCACCCTAGTGGCCTCCCAAAGGCCCATCTCCCAGCACTGTCACCCTGGGAGGTCAGGGCTTCAACACAAGAAGTTGAGAGGACACAATCCAGTCCACTGTGTGTGCCTGCCTTCCCACACCTGGCTGAGAGCTGCAGCTAAGCCAGGCGTCCATCTGGGCTGTTGGCACAGACCTCCTGCCTGCTGTAACCCAGGGCAGGGGACACACACCCTTCCTCATTGGAGGGAACCCGAGCCACCTGAGGCTCACCAGCCTTGCAAGGGGGGTGAGAAGTAGGAAGCTGACTTGGCCATGGGTCAGCGGCTTCCCTCCTGCTGAGCTACCCAGAGCACGCCTGCTGCACGGGCAGAGTTGGCTGAGGGTCCCCGACAGCACCAGGCAGCACGTGGAGGGCTCCCGGCACTGTGGGCATGCTGGGCATCCACCGTGTCCTCTACCCATCCCCCCCGATGGCTCCGGAGCCCTCGCTTGGCTTCATGGCTTTACAACAGGCTGCTGCAGGGCGTGAGCCAGACAGGCCCTTCTGACTTCCGGGGCCCTCCCAGGCTCCCCCAGATGTCACTGTGATGTCACAGGTGCCCTCGTGTACACCAGCACTTTCCAGCACAAAGTTTGGCAGCGGCCTCTCCCTGGGCCCGGGGCCCCCTGCCACACACCTCACCTCTGGTGCCAGGCAGCAGCCACCCATGGCTGATGTAAACAGTGACCGTGACAGCCGTCATTCAAATGCCATCAGGGCCAGCACTGTATACATAGCTTTGCTTCTTGCTGGGGGCCAATTGTACGCTCTAGGGCATAACTTAGCACCCCGTCCTTGATCAGGAAACTGAGGCTCAGAGACAGGAAGTAACTCGTCGATCACTAAACCAAGACCTGATCTCGGTCTGAGTCCAGACCCTAAGGAGCCTGTTTTGCTGCCCCACCTTCACTTTGAAGCTGTCCCCCTCCTGACAGGGCACTGCCAACGTTGTTTCCCGTTTCCCCATCAAGGGTCTGTGCTCCATGGTGACTGTGGCAGCTCGGGGGGGGGGGGGGGGGGGCAGCTGGTCTACAGAGCTGTTTAAATCTCGTCTCATCTCTGCAGCTTCTACCCAGCTCTGCCATGACGTGCCGTGACCTGCCGCTTCCTATGGCTTGACCAAGTGTTTCTGTATCAAATCATTTACTTTCAAAACTTGTGCTCCTCTAAGGCTCTCTCGCAAATACCCTCCTGGGGCCCATCGGCTTCCAGAGAGAAGCTAGCTGTAGACCTCAGCTGCTCTCCTGAGGGTCCATGACACTAGTGCTGCCCATGGCCACTGGGTCACAGGCTGCTCACAGCCCTGGGGAACGTGTGTGCAGGACACTGTGACCAGGGCCTGGCTTTTCACTGCTGCCACTGCTGAGCATGGTCTGAGGCCACCCCAGAGCAACACCCTAACCCCACTTCCTTCCCAGTATGGATGATCCAGCTCCCTCCTGCGGTCACTGTGGCCAGCTGGCTGGAGACGGAGCCACAGCCACAGGAAGAGAGCCCCCACCTGCAGCCCAGGGGCTTCGTGACCAAGGAAGGTCCATGAGACATGGTCCATGCACAGCAAGGTCCAGAGAGGGACTGTCCTGCCTCCCACCACCGTGCCCCAGGTAATAAGCCCCACAGAAGGGGCCACACAGGGGTGGCAGGGAGCGCATGCTGGAGACCTCTGCAAGTCACTGGAAGTCTTCGAACCCCAGTGTCCTCGCTCTTCCAGTAAGCATAGACTAGAACGTGCCCTCTGCATGGCTGTGCACAGGGCCCCTTAGACACAGCTGTCACCTTCGAGATGAGATACCAAGCCTGGCTCCCGTGGGTAAGCACTACTTCCTGCTCACTCCAGGTCTTGGCGGGGGGTCAGCAAGACTGGTGCTGAGTCCAATGCCCCCGAAAAGCTCGCCAACCCTCAGGATGCCATCCCGAAGCCCAGGCTCGGTGGCCCTGAGCCGATCTCAGTGGCAGGTCCAAACAGCCCGCGTGCATCAGCATGGGGCGGGGTGTCCTCCCAGCCGCAGCTGCCCCGCACCAGCAGGTGGCCAGCTCTAAGAGCTCCTGCACTTGGTCTTGCTTCATCTCCCGAGGGCAGGAAGAGGGTGGGACACTGCTATAAAACCCATGTGATGGCGGAGGAAACTGGGGCAGCCTCCTGGCAACCCCGGGTGTACTCAGAATCCCAGGTGTGGCTCCGAGAAGGTGGGAGGCCAGCAGGCTGGCCAGCAGCAGTCAGAAAGCAGCGGGCAGAACTGGGAGGGGAGGCTGCAGGCCCAAGGCCCTCGCCCAGGGCGCTGGGGTCACACCGGAGGGCCGCACAGGGACTCCACACCCTCAGTCTTCCACTGTGCACCCCCACCCAGAGTGGGGCCCTCCCACAAGTCAGGGAGCAAAGTCCAGAGCACCTGTGAGGATGCCAAGTCCTCCTGAGCTGTGACATGGGGACTGCAGCAGGGGAACCACCTGGGTGCCTCCTGGAGAGCTGCCAGAAACAGCTCCTCCCGCCAGGGTCAGGGAGCTGGCTGGCCTCTCCTGCTGGTGCCAGGCCCATGGCAGTCCCAGGGGCAGAGCAGGCAGCTAGGACAGCTGCAGGCAGCTAGGACAGGAGCCAGAGGGCAGGGCTTACCTGGCCAGTCAGTGACCAAAGGGGAGCAGGACAGGCCAGCCTGGCCAGCGGGGGCTCCTGTTTGACCCACAGGCCTCCCCAGACCTCAGGCTGACTCAGTGGAGTCACAGCGTCACACTTCACACTGCCCCCATGCCACAGCATCACAGAGTCACGGTTTGACCATGTGATGGCATCACACATCAGCCCACCAGTGTTACTGCATCAGAGCACCACTGTCACACCATCACCATGTCACCCTGTCACCACATCACCATCCCTGTGTATCACCATGTCACACGTCACCACACCAGAGCAAAACCATGTCACATCACTGCCACACAGTCACCACGTCAGACTGTCAACACACCATTTGAGCCTCTCAGGGGTTTTGTAGGCCAGTTACTTGCTGCTGAGAAAATATTCTCAGGAAAATCCATCTATGTCCAATGACCCGCTCCAAACCCTGCTGCCCCCTCCATTCCCTGGCTGTGGGTGCCTCAGCGCCTGTGTGAGTGGGTGCCTCAGCGCCTGTGTGAGTGGGTGCCTCAGCGCCTGTGTGAGAGGCTCAAGTAAATCCCTAGAGGGTTCAACTTTGAATGGTCTCAGAAACAGGGGTAGCTCTACTTCTTGTATCAGTCTCTGGGTCTGGGCTGCTGCTCAGACAGAGCCCCAGCCCAGAGCACAAGGGTCTGCGGTCACCTCCTGGCCCTGCCCCCTTAGATGATGATCCCTGGGGGCAAGACAAGTATGTCCAGAGTCACCTTGGTTCCCAGCAGTCATTGCCAGGTCCCTTGACCCGGGGCCAGGACCCTGCCATGAGAAGGGGCCACTGCTGTCTGCGCAAGCGCTTCCCTGAGGACCTGGCTGCCAGCTCCCTCCCTAACTGCCCCTCTCCAAACCACTCAGCCCAGACACCAGACATCAGAAGAGACCAGAGAAGGGCCTGGGCCTGAGTTCCAAGACCCAGCCGGGCAGAGCCAACAGACAGGCAGACGGAATCCAAACTGGAGCCCAACTAGGAGGAGAAAGAAGACTCTCTTTTTAAAAAAAAAAAAGCACATTTTTATTGGTGCAGATTGATTATACAGAACGGCGGGCTTCGTTGGGGCCTAGCCATACACACTTAGAAACATAATTTGATGGATTTCACTCCCGAGCATCTTCCCCGCCCTCTCCTCCTCCCTCCCCGGCCCCTTTCCTCTACCCTAACAGGCTCCCTTCGACTGTCACAGATTTTTTTTTTCTTTCTGATTTTCCCTCTTGTTTCCACATAACACTTCTCTAAGTCTGACTTATTTCACTCAAAATTTTGGTCTCTACTGTCATCCATTTTCCTGCAAATGACATAATTTCATTCTCCTTTATGGCTGAATAAAACCCCGTTGTGTCTATGCACCACATTTTCTTTATCCGTTTGTTGGTTGATGGACACCTAGGCTGGTTCCATAACTTGGTTATTGTGAACTGTGCTGCCATAAACATGGCCATGCCTGCGTCTCCGTGGTACGCTGACTCTGATCCTTTGGATTGAATGCCAAGGAGTGGCGTAGCTGGACATATGGTAGTTCTATTTCCAGCTTTCTGAGGAGGCTCCATACTGATTTCCAAAGCGGTCAGGCTAATTTACACCACCAACAACAGTGTACAGGGTCTTCCCTAAGCCCCACCCCCCCACCAGCATTTACTGTTATCTGTATTCCTGATGATTGCCATCCTAACTGAAGCGCAGTGGAATCTCAGCATAGTTTTGATTTGCATTTCCCTAATGGCTAAAGATGTTGAACATTTTTCATATAATTTTTTGGCATTTTGGAGGTTTGTTTTGTTTCTTTAGTTTTTCAATACTAGGGTTTGAACCAAGGGGCACTCTACCAGTAGCTACATCTCCAGAGCCCCTTTTCTTTCTTTCTTTTTGGTTGTTTTTATTTGTTCGGGGTTTTTGTTGTTGTTGTTTGTTTATTGACAGGTTCTCTCCAAGCTGCCGTCTGGCTTCAAATTTGCGATCTTTCTGCCTCAGCCTCCCAAGTCACTGGGATTATAGGTGTGTGCCACCACACCCAGCAATCATGGTAGTGCGCATCTGGCCAAAAACATTTTTTAATGTTGAATTTTTTTAAGTTCTTTCTGTATTCTGGCATTGATCTTTTGTTGGAAGAGGATCTGGCAAAGATTTTTCTCCCATTCTGTAGGTAGTTTCTTAACTCTGTTAGTTGTTTTCTTTAATTTGATGCTATCCCACGTATTGACTCTTGCTCCTATTTCCTCACTGAAGGAGTCCTATTCAGGAAGTCTTCACCTGCATCTCTATGTTGAACGGTTCCCCCTACTTTTTCTCCTAACAATTGCAAAGTTTCAGGTCTTATACACAGGCCTTTGATCCATTTAGAGGTGACTTTTATGCAAGGGGAGACATGGGATCTAGTTTCATTCTTCTACATACAGATATCCATTTTCCCAGCACCATTTGTTAAAAACGCCATTCTCCAGAGTGTTTTTGGCACCTTTGTCAAGGATCAGGGGACTGTGGGTTTGTCTCTGTGTCTTCTGTTCTGTTCCATGGGACTACACGTCTGTTTTTATGCCACTGTTTTAAGGTAGGGGAGCTTAAAATAACGTCTGGACACATGCAGAGCCCACTGCAGCTTGTTCCCCACTGGGTAGCCCTGCCCTCCTGCTAGGTCACTGACAGTGTCCTTGTCTCCGTGGTGGCGAGGCAGACACATACAACATGCAGGGCATCCAAAGGCCGAGCCCGCACTATCCCACTAAGCTGCCTCCCATCTGCCCTTCGGCAGGGGTCTGACCATGACTCCTGCCTCCTCCTGTCCACCATCCAGAAACTGACCTCTCATCAGCTAACCCCGGCCTCGGCCACTCACTTCTTTCACTGGCCACTGGCTCTCCCTTTGGAGCCGGTGAGAGGTGCAGATCTGTGCTGGAGGCCTCTCAGAGCACCTCAGGGCCTCCTGGGTTGGGGAGAAGAGCCCCCGTGTGACTGTCCTCCAGGTTAGGTAGCAGGGACCAGGAAATGGCTGAGGAGCAGCACTGCCGAGGTCTTTGGTGAGAATTTCCTTTTCTTCTCCAGCAACTTCTGGGGAAGAGCTTATCTATCTTAGCCCCATTTTCCGGGTAAGAAGGGAGCACTCACAGCTTAACCAACCCCAGCCTCCCAGCCTCTCTGGAAATGGAGTGAGGACACCCCCTTCTCCAGCAAGCTCAGCCAGGCCACTGGAAGTCAGATGAGGCCCAGCTCACTGGCCCACAGGAAAGTGGGTCCTTCAGCACTGGCCCCTCTGTGCCACCCTGTCTGAACACTACAGAAATGCCAAATAAAATGAGGCCTTACCTTCCCTCAGCAGAGAGGCCATTATCTTCACAGCGTGAGGCCCAGCCTCCCAGGAACATCCCCAGGGCTGCTCAGTACCCCCCCCCCCAGAGGGAAATCTGCCAAAATGAGGCTCCAGCTCCAAGCAGAGGCCTCTGCCTGCCAGACCAGGGGGCGGTGGGGAGGCCTCTCCAAATGCCCCTCCCTGAGACGGTGCAGAGCCAGGGTCCTGGTTCTGTAGGAGCTGGGACTTGCAGGCACCAATCTTCTGAGAAAGAAATAAAGCCAGGTCCCTTCCTGCTCTGACTTAGAGAAGGTCACTGCTGGGCCCCTTGGAGATGAGTCTCTGGGGAGAAATGCAAGCTGAATGCAGAGGGAACGCGATGGCCCCTGTAGGGGCTCTTCTTCAGATGGGTGGTGGGCCTGGGAATAGCACTCTGAAAAGATGCTATGCCAGGACCTGCAGAGGAGAGGGGCTGCCAGGTATCTAGCAGAGCAGGGCCCTTCCAAGGGCAGAGCCAGAGCACCAATGTCATGGAGGAGGTGAGTTCCTACCCATCCCGTGCGTAGGGCCCAGCGCTCCACGAGTAATGTCTTCTCTGCAACTCCATGAGGGAGGTACTGTAACTACACTTTATAGAAACTGAGGGAAACTGAGGCACAAAGGCACAGGACTGACTCACCCTACGCCAGGGGAGTAAGGACCTAGTTCTACAGGTGGCCCCTTGACCACATCTCCCCCTAGGGGCACTCCTGGCCTGAGAATAGCCCTGCTTGTCTTTCTGTCATCACAAAAGCCAGCCTGGGCAGCTCGGAGTAGGGCCTGAGCTCCAGACTCTGAAGACAGAATCCAATTGCTCCCAAAGATTATTTCTGAGATAACCTTATGGTCTTGGGAGAAACTTGGACCTTGTCCACTCATCGTAACATGGAGCAGTCCCCTGGCTTGGAAAGGGAACACTTGGATCGTGGCATAACAGCAGTGTGGAGATGGGCTGAGCAGCAACCAGCACGGCTCAGCAGAGCAGCCTCGGGAAGTGCTCAGCACCTCTTCTACAGTCTGCTTTTTCAGGGGGCAGCTCCCGGCTCCCACAGACACATGGGGTCTTCATCTGTCTGTTATACACATTTCCTTGGAGTTCAACTCAGGCAGCACCCAGGCCACAAGAGACACCACGGCAGCCACTTGCAACCAGGCCTTGGTCAGATGTCCCCGGACTTTAAAGACCCCAGGTAATGACAGGGAACACCTGGGCTGAAACCGCCAGCCTCAGCAAGAAGAGGCCAGGCGCCCTGGGCCTGCCATCCGGTACCCAGCAGCCATTAGCACAGCCATGGGCAGCCCGGCTGTTGCAAGCCTGCGCGTGGGGAGTTCCTCCCCCCAGCTCCTCCTGCTCCCCCTGAACCCTCTCCTGAGGCTGCCCTCACGAGCCATGCTGCAGGGCCCCCCCCCCTCTGTCCCTCTACCCCCACCTCAGAGCCAGAGACCAGGTTCACCTGCAGCTCCATTCTGGACGTGGCCAATGGCTGTGGCTCTCTGGGGAGCCACTGAAGAATTCCAGAACATGGGCCCTGCAGACCCCACTTCCAACAAACACAGAGGCTTTCTGCACCTGAGTCTCCCCACCCCGCCCTGAATGCAAGATGGGAGGGAGGTAGCACTGGCCAACCTCAGGTACAGCAGCCAGGGACAGCCTGAGAGCCACCTGAAGGAAGACAAAGCCCGTTTCCCATGAGCACATGGGTGGCACAGCCTCAGGGAAGTGCTGGGAACAAGAGAGCAAATCTAACCCGACTCCAGAAGCATCCTTTCTTGCTCCGGGGACCCCGCCCAAACAAAGGTTCCCAACTCCTCTCTAGCTGTGTTCACTAAACTAAGCAAGGACTTGAGCCAGCGCTGAGCCCAGAGATGGAAGGCCAGACACACCCCAGCATCGCAGCGCAGGCCACTAAGGGTACCTGGGCACAGGTCTCCCTAACCACAAGCACTGCAGGCCCAGAGCATTAGAAATGGGGCCCCTTGGACAGTGCTCACCCAATGGCTGGCAGGGGCTGGCACACAAAGCCTGCAGTAAACCTTGCCTCTCACATGGGATGCCTTGGACCTGAGGTTCCCAGACCCCACAGTGGGATGGGACCCTGCTGACCTGAAGGTCACTTCCTCTGGGTCGTCCCACCCGCCCACCCAGGTGCCTCCAGGGTCACCTCCCACACACACCACCTCCCTCCATCCCGGTCTCAGAGTCTGACTCTGGATGGAGAGGGCAACCCAAGACAGAGGGCACAGGCTCTGGCAGGGAAAGAAGGGGTCTCCAGACGCCTTCCACAGCAACGGGAGAAGCAAGGCACCGACAGCACTTAATCCTCACAGCGGGGCAGGTGTTATGATGCCCATCTCTCCAATGCAGGACCTGGGGCTCAGATATGCCCAGGTGCCCAACCAGGGACAGGTGAAGCAGGGATCCACCCCAGTCTCCTGCTGCAGAGCACAGGTCCCAGCTCGCGGGCCACACCAGTGCTTCAGGCAGAGCTGGAGGAGGTGGCAGCTTCTCAGAGTGAACATTTTCCACTATTCCATGAAGGCCACCAGAAGCTGATCTATCAGGTCCATGAGAGTGACAGGATGGTGGCCGATGGGTAGGACCAGGTTGTGTGCTCATGGTCCCCCTGGCCTCAGGCGGTTCCCATGTGCTCAGCCCCCAGGGGCCCGGATGAACCGTCCCTCCTGCACACTGAAGAGCCTCATCTCCCACGTCCCCCTTATCTCAAAAGCTCGAGGCTCAGCTTGCGGTTGGAAAGCTCCGCTGGTGAGAGGCGTGCTGGATTTTCTCCAGGGAGGGGCTGGGGCTGCGAGTCGGAAGCGCAGACTCCGGCGGTGGATGAATCATCTCAATGCTTTTTATTAATTTTTTTACAGCGATGTTTTTATGGTTTTCTCAAAACACAGAAGAGTAAGGCTCATCTCTCCTGTCATTGGCAATGTCTGGAATAAAGCTCAAGAGACTAACGGAGCCACGGAGATAACCCCAGCGATTAGGGAGGCCAGGTCCAACCCGGCATCTGTCACACTGAGACCTGGCAGAGGAGGTCAGAGCACCCATCAGCACCGAGCCACTATTTGGGTTTTGCTTATCTGTTGCGGTGCTGGAGCCCAAACCCCAGGCTTCCCAGGGTTGGGCAAGCGTCACCCCTGAGCCACACCCCAGCCTGGGCAATCGTGAGTTCTTCTACAGTCCTTACGTGTTCAATAAATACTTAAGTGAATGGATTCATTAATTAAGCAATACAACTAAAACCTTCCATTGGATCAAGGAAATTAAAATAATTCACTTACTATGGTTCATGGTGAGATGGAATCTGATTTAGTCGTGGACTTAATGTTCAGGAGAAAAGGTAACGACAGTGGTCAGGCACGCCCCTTCTGTTTTTAAGGGAAAATAATGAAGCAGTAGAGTAGGATCCAATCTTCATTTTCAAAATATACATACACAAATGCAGAGAATTATAGCCGTGAGGTGGTGCTAGGCATGATGCTAGGGAGTCATCGCTGAATGAGAGGCCACACCGGGTTCTTCACCGCCCCTTCTTGTATTTCCCAGTTTTCAATAATGTACGTGTGTTACTCCAAAGAAAACCAGTGAGCTCAATTCAAGGGGCCAAGAAGCATCAACAGAGCTATCTCATGACAACAAGAAAGGCACAAAGAAAAACAGAGGATAGCTGGGCATGGAGGCACACTGCAGTCCCCGCTACTCAGAGGTTGAGGTGGGAGGATCACAGGAGCCCAGGAGTTCAAGACCAGCCTGGGCCACACAATGAGATCCAAGGAAGGAAGGAATGGAGGAAAAGAAAGAGAAAGAAAGAAGAGAGAAAGGAAAAGAAAAAGAAAGGCATAAGAAGAAATGGACAAAGGCAGAATTCAATAAAAAGAGAAATAATTGACCCAAACACAGTACAAATCCATTCATACACCACTTAAGGACAGAGCCCTCTCTGTGAAGTGTGTGCTTGTGGGGGCACCACAGAGCTTGCTTACTTGGACCAGTGCCACCAGGCAGGGTACTGTTACAGGAGCACTTAGCACACGCAGCCTGAAGTGACCAAAATATTCGCATGTCACCTGTGATTATGATAAACTATAAAATAAAAACCAAGGGACAACTCAGATATAACAAATAGTTTTACATTAAATATTTAAGGAATATTATTTGTAACTACAAGCCAACACTTAAAAACAGATTTAAATGCATACATTTCTGGAAAAAAAATAATGAAGTGCCAAAATCGGTATAAGAGGAAATAGAAAAGTTAAATAGACCAATCGCCAGAAAAGAAAGTTAAGAAGAAGAAGAACCAGCAGATGAGGAGCTGGAGTGGGAGTCCTGTCCTTTGCCAGATGCATATTCAATAGACAAAAAGCAGCCCTGCTCCTTCATTCCAGCAGAATCTACTGAAAAAGGCAATCAAAAATATAGTAGCATTTATCATAAGCAGCAAAACATTTATGTGCTTATCTAGGAACGAGCCCACCAAAGCAAGCATGAGATTTTATGGAGAACATTTCAAATCTACTGAAGCCACCAAGAATTGGGAGGTGTGGTGCAGAGGAAGGCACATGCCTGGCAGGCACAAGGCCCTAGGTTGTGTACCCAGCACCAAAAAAAAAAAAAGATCTCGGCCCTCTTCTTGGGCAGCTCATTCGACACTATCTGGGCTGATATTCCTCAAGCCGATGTACAGATTAGAAGTAAACTAAATCCAATCAAAAGCACGGCAACATATTTTCAAGAACTACAAACTGATTTGAAAATTCCTATGAAAAATAAAGATTCATGAATGGCTAAAACAATCTCTTCATTAAAAAGAGATCAAAAAGAGTAGTGCCGACAAGGGAACAGAGGAGAGGATCAAAGAAATGGAATGGAAATCCCAAAATCAGGTCAAAACGATGGAAAGGGCAGCAAAAACCACAGGGAAAGATGAATGATCAGGACAAGATTACAGGCCAACACTATTTATGCAGATTTTAAAACACACACAACAAAGAACTGGATACTTCTCCAGGAATCGCATATTTTAAAATAAGTGACTGACATCTTGAAAGTGGATTGGAAGAAATGGCTAAATGCACAAAAGCCAGCGCAGTGTTATTTGAGGAGAGAGGATGAGGGAGAGGAATTAAGAAATAAAACTGAAGCACGACTGTTCAGAGGACCTCAGCTGGGGGTCAGCTCCACTCCCTGGACCTGATGACCCTAAGAAAGAAGAAAGGCCTGGAGGAGCTGCACACTGGCAGGTAGCACTGACCACAGGCACGGAGTCCCCCAGGGGGCATTTCCCCCAGGAATCCATGCTCTGCTCTGCCACAGTCTGAGCCCTACTTAACCCAGGCCCACCTGCGCTCCCCGCCAACTACAGGCCTCCAGCTGGGGCTCCACAGCCCACCCTCCAACCCTGGGCTAGGGGACCAAACCCCATGGAGAGACAGAGACCAGGTGAGGTCATACAGGGAGGGTATCCACCTACACACCTGCCCACATCCTGCCCACGCCACCCTTAGCCCTCACACACCCAGGATGGGCCCTAGAGGCCTTGGGGATCAGGAGTCTGGGAAAGATGCCCTAGATGTCACGCAGCTGACACCACCAGTCTCAGCTGCTGTCTGAATGACTACTGAGTGTTATTTGCTATTAATTAGATTTCAGTCCTGATCATCACAGAGGGAGAACAGAATGACTGTCCTCTATTTCAGGGACTCCCAAGGGAGCTCCAAGAGGGAGGGTGGACAACCCTGCCTCCGGCACAATGCGCCAGGAAACTAATCTCAGGATCTTGGGGAGGGGACACCGACAGGGTGGCTCTTGTCCACCTTCCCTGTAGTGCCAGGGTGCACAGGGGGCCAAGACGGGCTGGGCACCCCCAGCAGCACAGGTCCTGAGGGAGGAGGGAGAGGAGTGGGTGGGGACAACCCCAGGTGCTCGAAGGAGCCAGGTCTCCCAGGCGCCCCGGCCAAGCAGAAGAGCAGGAAGGCCCTTGCACTAGCTGTCCTCTACACTCAGCTGGCACGGGGTCAACCGAGTCCTGGGGACCTGAAGCCAAGTGCATCCTGACTCTTCCAGTGAAGAAGCCCTACTGTTGAGAGCCACAGCCGAAGGGGCCCCAGCAAACTTCCAGCTGCCGGCTGATGATTGGCTCACAGCGGCCCCAGCAACATCTAGCTGATTGGCTCCTCTGCGGTGATGCTCATTGGGCTGTTTCCCTGCCCTTTCAGACCACGGAGCTGCTCATTGGGGGACTTTTTTGGCTCCGCCCACGTGACCCAGCCAATGGGCTTCAAGAGCAGGAGGATTGTAGGGGGTGGAGAGAAGCTTGTGTGGGAGAGAGAGGCTTGTGGAAAGCCGGTGGTGGCAGTTGAGGCTCTGAGGGTTTTTCCTGAGAGGCTGTTTTGTTTGGCGTGTGTGGTTCTAAAAATAAAGTTAGTTTCTTTTGACAAGTGGCTCCTGATTGTGCCCAGCCAGACTGCGGCACCCTACCACCAGACACTTCTTTCCAACCTTCTAGGATAAACACGCCTGGTGAGATGTGCTCATGGTTCCCACTTCCGTTTAATTTCCCAGGAGATTGAATGGCACCTGATGTTTCCTGCAGGGAGTCGTCCTCTGTCACTATGTCCCTACGTAGCTCTGGGACAGCCTCTGAGCCCACTAAGCTGTGCAGCCCCCCTCTCTTCTATTCCAAACCTTCTTCCCCCTGAGCTCTGGGCCCTCACATGCACTGTCCCTGCCAGGGCCACTGTCCCCTGGTGCTGGGGATGGTTGGTTCCTCACCTGCGTCCAAGTACATCAGGCCAGTCAATGCCCTGCACCCCTGTGCTGCCAAAGAGCTCACATGGCCCTGAAAACCTGCTCCTCCCTGCCTTGGGGGCCTGGCAACTGCTTGAGACAGCCCCACAGGAAAGGAACCGCTCTTTTTGTTATTCTTAAAATGTGGAGAAGGAAACAGTCTCATAGAGGATGGGGAGGAGTCAGGGTCACCTGAAGCCAGCAGAATCTGTGCTATTTCCTTGGTGCCCCCTCACCTCCTCTGTGCTGGAGTCCAACCCTGACAGCTGGACTGCCACTCCCCTGCCCTGCAGCCACCGCGGTCACTCCTCCCTGGCACACTCTGTCCTCTGGACTGGGCATGGGAAGTTCTCACCTCAGGCTCCCCAGGCCCTACCCTGTATCAAGCCTTTCCTTCCTGGGAACCGGGATTGGAGCTGGGAATGCAGCCAAGACAGCATTGAAGCGGAGAAGAGCCAGCCATGGTGGAGGGCGCTGCTCCCGGGCACGCACGGGACGCAGGTGCCTGGAGGAACAGGAGGCACTGAACACTGTCAGCTGGAGGCGTGGGGCTGGGAGAGGCCAAGAGGGACCTCCACGTGGAGCTGAGGAGCAGAAGCCCTCATTAGGGCCCACAAAGGGCTTAGCCCTGGGATTACACAGAGCCTGTGAGTGCCGCCCCAGCAGGCCAGCCTCGCGTCGGGAGAGACTTAATGGCCTGGGCTGCAGCCGACACCAACATAAAGTGCGCTTGTTCCCAGCAATTTTAACAAGGTATTTATGGACGTGGGACAAGCTCGGGACAACACTTGGCTTATGCGCCTGGCTGCCCAGACAATCGGGGCAAAGAGGCGGGTCAGCACAAGGGCCCAGTGATAAAGGCCACAAAGGCAGGCAGAACTGAGGGACCATTCACCCCACCGCCTGGGGATGGCCCTCCCTGCCTCGTTAGCATGCAGCCAGATGGTCTCCCTGGGGAGGACCTTCACCCTCACCAAAGTGGGGGACACAGCATCGTCCCAGATTGTAGGCCTGGGAAGCTTACTACCAACACCTCTCTCTCTCTCTCTCTCTCTCTCTCTCTCTCTCTCTCTCTCTCTCTGTACTCAGAAGATTGGACTCAGGCCTCAGAGCATCCATTCCAGAGTGGCCCTGAGACCATGGGACAGACTGAGGTTCCATCCTGGATGTGCAGAGGGCAATGCCAGGTTCCTTCCACCCACCATATCCACACTCACACGGCCACTTCCTGTCCTCAGCTCTCGACTCAGTTGCCCCTGGCTCAAAGAGGATTCCTGGAGGTGGTGGTGTCCATAGGGCCTGGAAAGAGGAGTTGGATCTGGCCGAGAGAGGAGCAGAGGGGAAAGGAAGCATGCGTAGGGCCTGAGCCCAGCAGGCAGAGACAGAGGAGTCCTGGGCCACAGTGCATGTCCTTGGAGAGAGAGACTTGGGGTTCTGCCCTATTGCAATTAACAACAGGAGCCCTGACCTCATACCCAGCATTTATTGTATGCTTTATGAGTTCCATTTTATCTTCATGAACACCCTATGAGAGAACTCTAGTTATCTCCAGCAAGCAGGCACAGGGAGGTTAGAAACTCAGAAACTCAAATGGTGCCATCTGAGGCAGGTGGGGTCAGGTCTGTGACGTGGGTTTCATTTGCTGCCAGTGACCGTGCCCAGTAACCATGCAGGAGCCTATGGCAGGCCGCACTGCATGCGCTAGCAGAGGCAGCTCGGGACTTGGAGAGGGGATACCTGGTTCCACCCTCAGCTCTGACTTACTTTGGGGTTTCCCAAAGATAACTGAGATGAGAACATAGCAGTTTATTGGGAGGTGGCCCTAGAGGACAAGGGAAGATGTAGGAAAAGTGAAAGAAGGTGATATGGGTTGAATTATGTCCCTCAAAAAGAAATGTGAAGGGGGCTGGGGATATATATCCATTGGTAAAGTGCTGGCCTGGCATGCTCAAGGCTTTGGGTTCAATACCCAGCAAAGAAAGAAAGAAGGAAAGAAGGAAAGAAAAAAAGAGGGGCTGGGGTTGTGGCTCAGCCGTAGAGCGCTCGTCTAGCGTGTGCTAGGCCCTGGGTTCGATCCTCAGCACCACATAAAAATAAATAAATAAAATAAAGGTATTATGTCCAACTACTTCTAAAAAATAAATATTTTTTTAAAAAAAAAGAAATGTCAAGTGCTAACCTCTGGTACCCAGGAAAATGACTTCATTTGGAAACAGGGTCTTTGCAGTAATTAAGCATTAAGGTCTTTACATTTACAAGTTGTAAATTTAGTTCCTGTGATTAGGGTGGGTCCTAATCTGATAGAACTGAAAGCTTTTTTTTTTTTTTTTTTTTAATTGGGGCCTCTCCATGTTACCCAGGCAGGTCTCAAACTATCCTCCGGCTTAGCCTCCCGAGTAACCGGGACTACAGGAGTGCCATGCCTGGGGTCCTTCTAACCACAGACACACACAGAGAGCAGTAGCCACGTGAGGGCAGGAGACTGGCTGCAAGCCAAGGGACACCAAGTGCTGCGGGAAGCCACCAAAGCCAGGAGAGTGCGCAGCCTGAAGACGTCTACCCTCCAGACCTGAAACCAATGAATTGCTGTTCTAATCTCCCCAGCTGTGGTGGTGTGTGACTGTGGCCCTAAGAAACTTAGACTCTATAAATGGTATTTATTGGGGGCATGTGTGTGTCAGAATGTTCTGCCTCGCTGAAACTCAAGGGGCTCGCACCACTCCCTTAGGCCACCCAGCATCCTTGTACACCCGTCCCCACTCCGGGGACCTTGGAGGAAGCAAGACCAAGTCTCATTATAGAGGCTGGAAAGGCCGGAGGCCATCCCTCCCTGTGGCCAGATGAATGGGTGTTTTCACAGTCATGCTGATAGAGACACAGGGGAGTCAGGGAGCCTGGGGCTATGTGGCTGCCAGGCTGGGACGTCTGGGGGCAGGAGAGACACCCATGTGTCCTTTCTGGGGGCTCCCAGGCAGCTCTTGCACCAGCAGTCTCAATAGCGCACCTGCAGATGTTGGTACCTACTGGAGGCCCCGGGGCGTCTCCCTGAAAAACATGGCATTGAGCATTGCAGAGCTGCAGAGCCTCTAAACCTAGATGTCACACCCATGCAGAGATCCCACAACCTGATGGTGCCTTTAATACAGTTCTGTTTTGCTTTAATGAGCAGAACCAGCTTCTGCTACTTGCAGCTAAGCTCCGTGATTGGCGTGCAGTGTGGTCCACACAGCACCTCCCACCTGTGCTTGCAGCCCCTCTGTCTCTGGGATTCTGGTCGAGGCCAGGAGCAAAACAAGAGAGTAATTTTAAGTATAGCCTTGGTGGCCACATCTAGGTTAGGACCCTGGCTCCTCCATGGCTGTGTGTTCTTGGGTGAGTTGCTTAGCCTCTCTGTAAAATGAGAACAGTAATACTGAGGATTTTTAACAGATATCTAGGACTCTTTTTCTTTCCAGAAACCCTTCCTCTTCCTGATGATGGAACCTATCCTTTTGGGGTAAATTCACTCTAGTCATTGAGGGATGAGCACAGGTCTCCAGGGTTTCATCAGAATTTTCCCGGGACTTTTCTGGCTCATAAGGCCCATGTGTTTGGGCCGGTACTGCTGGAAAGGAGAGATGTATCTATCTCCTTTCAGGCAGCCATACTGGCTCTGCTGCAGAAAGCATCTCAGGGATGACAGAGGGTCAGAGGACCTGGGACACCACCTCTAAATGCCAGCCAGGGATATGGGGTTCTGATGACATCTCTGGCTCCTGGATCCAGCTGGGAATGAAGCTAAACCTGCTGCTGCACTTTCTAGTCACATGAACCAATTGGTCCCTTTTTAGCTTAAGCTAGCTGGAACTTGGTGTTTTCATCCTGGTGAAGTCTCTGAATAGGATTAAGTGAGAAAGCACAGGACAAGTGCTAAGCATGCATCCCAAGACGGTCCACCAGGTTTTTTGTTTTTGTTTTTTTCCCAGAACACTGAGGAAGTGGTCAGACGCTGGGTGCCTTGTCCCCTGGCCACAGTCCTGGGACTCAACAAAGCCTAGGTTGAGTCAGGCGCCCTAGCTACACACGATTCTATCCTCTGCTTAGCATTTTGGTGTGGACATACTTCCATGTCACCAATGTTCTTTGAAAGCCTGTCTGTAACGTCATGGGAATGGGGATGGTGCCATCTGACACTGGGGCTGGTTTTTGTAAGTTGTGCTGCAAAAGCTTGTCTGTGCCCAGGGCCTCTGGCTGCCTGAGGACTTTCTGGGATGGGCTTCTAGGAGTCGAAATGACTGGTCTGGGCACTTTTAAAGCTCTGGACAGGTATGGAGAGGTTCGGTTTGGGGGCGGCACCTGCAACACCCCATTCCTCTCTTTCTAAATCTTCACCACCATAAGTTTTTCCACAGCCGTCACTGACCTAGTGCTGAGGGCCGAGAGCCATGGAAGACTCGCTTCTTATTTGTAACAGCCCAATCACAGACAGATGGCTACTGCTTGGTTTTGGAAACAAAGAAACTGAGGCTCAAAGGTTTGCAATTTGACAAAGGCAACACAGCTAGAAAGGGTGGAGGCAAAATGTGCTCTAGGTTTGTGTGACAAAATCCTATGTTGTCCTCTGCCACCAAACCCTTGTGGGAAGAAGCAATTACTTCCTAGAGTCCCACCTGAAAATAATTCCCCCTAGCCAGTGACTGACATTTCCTGTGTAACATTATAAGATATCCTACTGGAAGCATATTCTTAATTATTTGGGGGTCCTAGATCATACAGGTACATCTTAAGAACATCAGGGCTGTTTGCATTACCTTTCTGACCAAAGCACAGTTGCAAGTACTTATAAGGCAAGGTCCTGTTTGGTGCAGGAAGCCCCATGAAAGGAGTGTCTCTCCATCTGGAGTTTTGGTCACCTTGGGCACTGATTTAATGTTCCCCCCAGTGGCACTGTCTTGTCCCCTCCTGGACAAGGTCAGGGTAACAAAGCAAAGAGCAAGTACTAAGCAGGCAGCATTCACTGAATTTCTCTCCAGGACTGAAGGAGAGAGAGAAGGGCCTTGGGGGGTTGGGGCAACTATGGGGGTGAGGCACGTACAGAAACCTCAGGGCAAGACAAGGGCCCAAAGGTCCTGGAGTGGTTCCAGAATTTTGTTTTGGACTTGAACTTGTTATTCTGAGATCCCACGTGCAGAGACTGAATGACTCTCCAACCTTACCTCCATCATCCCTGAGCACCTGCCAAGGTGCCCTTTGACCAGAGAACATAAACGGGTGACCCGGACTTCAGTGTGGTCTACCTCCCTGCTGTCTCCAGTGGGCCTATTTACCACTCACTCTCCCAGCCCCTCCACCTGGGCTAGGCCTAGTGGTCATCTAGTAAATGCCTAGAGACTGAGGCCTGGTGTGCCCAGGACCAGTGCTAGTTGATTCCAGAAAGCTTCCAAGAGCTGGTGTCCAGAACCAAGACTTACTAGAGAAAGGAAGGAGGGGCTGAGTACCATTTCATGGCAAATAAACAAATTGACTCCTTTCTTCATGGGCACCCCTGCCACACTGCATGCCTGTCCCCTAACTGGTCATGACACTATGATCTAAGGCCACTTTCCCTCTGGTCCCCTTAAAGCCCCTCATTGAGTTTCTGAAGAGTTGAAATTAGCTGGCCCCAGCCCCAACTGTGGGAGATGCTTGAACAGTCTGCGGGAGCTGATCCTTCTGCGTGTGGGGCCTCAAGTCAGAGAGGGGAGGATGGACATGGGCCAGTTGGAAAACATGGATGAACAGAGGCCACAGAGGTCTCTCCCCACCCTCAATCCCCCTAGCTGCGATGGTGGTGTGTCCTGCCTGCACTGGGACCTGCCTCACAGTTAAACATCCTGGCCCAGGGGTTGGGAAGCTGAAGGAGGAGAGTTGGCAGGAGCTGCTGGTGGGCCTGTAGGTGAGTGGCCATGTGTGTAAGCTGTGGCGGGGTCCTGAGCCCTGCACCAGCCTCCTGAGGAGAAAGGAACAGGGCCTCTACCTCACTCTGCCTTCAAAATCTCATGCAAAACATCTCCTGTGGCCCTGACTGAGTAGAAACTATGGAGGGAAGGAATTCTGGGAAACACATGTACCACACACAGATGGCCACCAACCTGCGAGACTTTGGGCCACCAGGGATGCTGTAGCCCCAGCCCATGGACTAGAGTGACCAGAGATGGCCACGGAACATTCTGCTTGCAGTGGACCCAGTGGACCTCAGCTCTCCAGTCCAGATACCTACTTTCCTTGAGTTTTGGAGGCATCATCATTTTACCTTAAGCCTGGAGCCAGAAAGGGGCCACCCAGGGCCACCCTAGAAGTTCTCCTTAACCTGGAACCTCAGGCAGCAAGGACTGGGACTTGGTGCCCACCTGCCTCCCCAAACCCCTGGCCCCTCTACACCTTCTCCCCAGGAAGCTCCCGATTCACAGCCTCCCTGTCCATGTTCCACATCTGCACAACAAAGGGAGACTCAACTCCAGGAAAATGCAGAAGGCAGCTCCCTTCAGCTCTGGAACACTGGGCCACACATCCAGTTCTAGAAGGAGCAACGGTGAGGGTAGGAGAGACAGCAGGAGTTATGCTCACCCAGCAATAGGAATTCTCATGAGAGAGGGGACTGTGGATGATTTTTCTACCCTCCTGTGTGTTTTTCCATCATTAAGCATTTCTCCATGAGCATAATTACTTCTGTGATCAAGAAAAAATGTCTAACACAGTCCAGTTTTCGTCTACTCCCTTGTTAACTTAAAGCTGTTCTTCTTACCAGGGCAAGGCAGTGGCAGGGAACTCGGCCCAGTTGTCCCCATGCTGCTTGTGTGGCATGGAGGGAACATTCCCTGTGTAGACTAGCAATGACATCGTCTTCTCTTGGCCTTGCAGACTCCGAGAGCAAATGTGGGGCATGAAACTTCCAAAAGGTCTCATCAGCAGCCCCAGCCTCCCTGTGTGGCTGATGGTCAGCAGATCCCAGGGCAGGCATCTTCCCCCGTGCAGAATCTGCCTAGGACCGTGAGGGGACAGCCGGCTGCCTGCTTCATGCATCAGAACTTGCAGGTTCAATGTGCAGAGTCCCTGCTCCAGCCTGTCCCAGGGCAGGAGTCCTCGCACAGTGGAGAGACTTTCAGAGGAAGGAAGGGCAGTGAGAAAGCCTGGCAGAGGGTTACGGCCTGCCCACAGGGCCACCGGACCAGCCAGGAGAGGCCGGGGCTTGGTCCAGATCCTCTCAGGCCTTCAGTCTCAGTCACAGGGCTGACAGCCCCTGCTCAGCCTCCTCTCTCCAGAGATGCAGAGTGAGCTGAGGATGGCGGTTAGGGCCTCCAGACCCTGGGTTTCAGGGGCCAAACCATTTCCTGTAACTCAGAGCAGATGCCCTACTCCAAGGGCCAGAGACAGCAGATACCCATGAAGGCTGACCATTTGGTACTTTTTAATTCATTCATGAGATGTCTGTATGATGTGTTTATTGACTTCAGGGAAGGAACTAATACCACCTACACTGGGTGCAAGCTCCACCAGTCATCACATGAGATTGCCAACCCAGGCAGCGACCCAGAGCCCCCATGAAAGACTGCTCATCTCTCCCCACCCCTGAAGGGAAGAGCTGAGCTGGCTGAGACTTGGCCGGTCAGCTCTCTCTTCACAGGTGCTGCTGTGCCCAGGACAGTTGCCCATCATCTCCTTTCATCCTGCTCTGCCCGCTCCACAGCTGAGCAGAAGCATCCACGCACCCCCCCAAGCCCCAGGCTCCTTTCCCTTGCTGGCCACCCTCCTGTCCTGCCTGCCAGGGCCCACTTATTTTTTTTTTTTTAATTTTGAGACCAGGCCTCAGTAAGTTGCTGAGACTGACCTCTCTCAGCCTCCAGAGTTGCTGGGATGTGAGGCCCCATCTATAGGGCACCCCATCTGCTCTGTGCTGGTGCCAGCTTCTCATTCCTCCCCACTCGCAAGAGTTTCCGTTTTCGTCTCCCTCCCCCACAGCCTTGAGATTGCCACCTATTTTTTCTTCACTTTTGCCCTCCAGCCCCTGGCACAGTGCCTGGCAGCAGAAGCACCCTACAAACTCTTTTTTAAATTGCTCATCAATTTCCAAAATTAATCTACCTCCAGCTTTCTTGTCAGTCGTGAGTAAATTGATTCAAGATGCCCATTTGGGCAGAGGCCAACGAGCTGGGAGACCAAGGAAGCCTCCCCAGCTGGCTGGGACCTCCACGCTCTTGCTCTTCCATTTTTCCTTCATGCATGTATGTTGGGGGAACCAACTTCTACGCTTGAATAAATATGCAGTTCCTTGTGACAGTCAATGTGGAAGTGCAATAAATCACTGCAAACAAGAGACACCCCTTGCAGGGGAGGATGGGCACAGCTTTCACCAGGCAGTAACATCAATAATGCCACCTGTCAGAGATGAGGAAGGAAATCAAAGCTCTTCCTGCGGAGGATGCTGTTTAATTGATGCACTGTATTCATGGGATCACAGACTCTGATCAATGCAGACTGGAGAGGACCTAAAGGATGCTGAGCCAGGGTAGAAGCAGGAGTAGAGGTTAAGTGGTGCTCAGGCCACATAGCCAGCAACATCAGGGTCAAGCAGACACTGTGGGCACAAAGACAAGCCCCACCTCCATCCCCACCCTGCCCAGGCTATTCCGCTGATGGGGGCCTCTTAGTCCACTTTTTGTTGCTATAACAAAATACCTGAGACTAGAAACTATAAAGAAAAGAGGTTTATTTAGCTCATAGTTTTGGAAGCCAAAAGTCCAATATCTGGTGGTCCCATCTGTTTGGCAAAGGTGAGGGCCTCATGGCAAATGGCAGCACAATGGTAAAAGCTCATGAAGAAAAGATCCCAGGGCCAGAGGAAGTCAAAAGGATTCAGGGGCAAGGTTCACTCATTTTATGTGTTCTCAGGAACGAGTCATGGTCCCACAAAAGCTGTATTCATCCCTCCCAAGGGAAGTGCCCCCAATGGCCTCACCACCTTCCATGAAGGTTCCACCACCTCCACAGCACCACACTGGGGACCAAGCTTCCAGCACGCGAGCCTTTGGGGACCGACACGAGCAAGCCGTAGAGCAGGAATGTGCAAAGCTCAAGCCAGGCGCCCCCTCAGAGGTGTCCTCTGCAGTACACAGTCCAGCAGCCCCGCGAAGTCGGATGCACTGGGGATCTAAACTCTGCCGCTGGCAGTGAGCCAACATCGGCACATTACCAACTCATCCAGGAAAACGGCCTGGCGGGCAGCTGAGACCACGCACCACTCCTGGCCGTGGGCGGCACTTCTCTCCATCCACTCACCCACCACCTTCTTGGTTCAATCATTAAAACTCTGCCCCAGGGCTGTGCAACCTGGCTGCAGCACAAACCCCGGGGAGGTCTGTTCATGGTGGCTCCAGCCCTGAGGGACATGCAGGCACTGTAGAAGTGCCCACGTGTCCCTGGGAGAAATTAGGCCTGTCCTCCAGAGCTGAACTGAGTCTCTCCCTCATCAGGACAGCAAGGACTCAGAGCAAGGGCTGGGGACAGTGCAGGCTGGCTAGAGGGGGCTTGCTGTGTGCACCAGGGGCTTGAAGGTTGGGTGGCCAGGCCAAGGTGTGTCAGGGGACTTAGCTAGACTGAATTTCATTTAGGGAAATTATCAAGTGAGATTCAAAGACTATGGTCCATTCAACTCACATGGGGCAACGTGGTGGGGACACTGCCAGCTCTGCCACTGACATCACATGCAGTGGGTGGTCACATTACTGGTCAGAACCTCAGCTTCCTTCTCTGCAAAACAGATATACTAAGACCCTGGTGTCCCTGCTGACCACACAGGTCCACCCCAGGCACAGGAATCCACTCCACCAAATTAGTAAAGCCGCTGTGGGTTTAAAATAATAAAAATTACTTTATTTATGTAATAAGCATGAATTTGCTCCAGGACACTCAGATCTGAGGAGCATCTCATTTGGTCACTCAGATTTCCCCCTCCAGAAAGAGCCCTGGGTGGAGAATCAGAAGGCCTGGGTTCAAGTTCAGCTCCCTTGAGGAAGCTGTGATGTGTCTCTCAGCAAATCCTAGCTGCTGGTAACCCAGGGCTGGCCTCACTCTCTCTGCCCTGGCAGCTCTGAAGCTCGGAGGCTCTAGCTTCAGCAATAGGACCTCACAAGGCAGAAAAAGTCACATTCACTCCCAGACTTTCTCTTCTATTCTATCTGCCCAGTGACGGCTCGTTCAAAACCAATGCAGAATGGGGAACCCACACGAGGGTCAGAGTCCCTGCAGGGAGGAGGCCCCTCTGGGCTCCATCCAGCTTCACAGGGCCCCAGTCGAGGCCTCTTTCCTGCTTGGGCAGGAGTGAAACACCTAGCAGGCCTCCCAGGCCCAGGTCCCAAGGGTTGTCCTGCAGAACAGCAACCCACGTCTTCTATCCAAACTGGGAACTACCTAGGGAACAATCTGCTAGCGAAACAAGCCTGATCCATTTTGTACCTGTTCAAGTGCATTCTTCTGAGTCCTTGAGAAAGCAGCAACAGGATCCCAGCCCTCCCTTCCCCATGCTCCCCTGATAATGCCCATAGAATTCGCCGTTGGAGGGCTTCTGCGCAGAGGTCTCTGCTGGGAGGACAAGGAGCCGACAGTAGGGACCCCCCCAAACTCCCTTCCTGACTCCTGTAGGCCACATGAAGTGAGAGTCTTGTTCCTCCCATAGCTGGTGTGCTGCTGCCCAGGTCAGGGACCAACTGAGCCATCACAGGGAGCCACAAGGACCAAGTGGAGCCCCAGCATCAGCTGCAGCCCCAGGTCGAGCCACAGTCAGCCTATTGCTGCACAATGCCTCATCCCTGAGACACCGGCCTGCGGGCCTGAGTGCCTGAGAGGACCCCCTGACTCAGGATCCCTCTGACTGTCTCCCCGGTCACCCTCTCTGTCCTGGGCAGGTCCAAGATACATGGCTCAGCCCAGGGCCTAACTAAAGCAGTAGCTGCTCACCTCTTCAGCCCAGCCCTTGGGACCATTTACCAAACAAGCCCAGGCAGGTGCCACTAAGGGCCGGGCTCCAGGCCAGGCACAGAATGGAGTGGGCACAAAGTCCGATGACCTCACATGAGCCTAAGGGTTCCACCAGAACTCATCCAGACCATTCTTTTTCTCTTTCCACGTTTTTTATTGGTGCATTATAGTAGTACATACCAGCGGGATTTGTTGTTACCTATTCGTGCATGCTCACAATATAACAATCGAATTTGGCCAGTATCACTCCCCAGCCCCAATATCACTTCCCCCTCCCTCCCTATCTCCCACCCCTTGGTCCCTTTTCTCTACTGATCTCCCTTTGATTTTCATGAGGTCCCTGCTCCTCCCCCACCTTTCTTTCCCTTTTCCTCTAGCCTCCACATATGAGAAAAACATATGACCCTTGACCTTCTGAGTTTGGTTCATTTTGCTTAACATCATGCTCTCAAGTTCCACCTGTTTTCCTGCTAATGACATAATTTCATTTTCCTTTATGGCTGAATAAAACTCCATTGTGTGTGGGGCTGGGGATGTGGCTCAAGCGGTAGCGCGCTCGCCTGGCATGCATGTGGCCCGGATTCGATCCCAGCACCACATACAAAGATGTTGTGTCTGCCGAAAAAACTAAAAAATAAGTATTAAAATTCTCTCTTTCTCTCTCTCTTAAAAAAAAAAAAAAAAAACTCCATTGTGTATATAAACACTTTCTTTATCCATTTATCCATTGACGGACACCTAGCCTGGTTTCATAGCTTGGCTATTGAAACCGCTGTAAACATGGGTACGCAGGTGTCACTGGAGTGTGATGACTTTAGTTCTTCAGGATAAACACCCAGGAGTGGAGTAGCTGGATCCTATGGTGGTTCCATGCCTGGTCTGTTGAAGAGCCTCCATACTGATTTCCACAGTGGCTGTACTAACTGACAGTCCCACCACCAGTGGAAAGTGCTCCTTTCCTCCAGCATTTACCACTGTCTGTGTTCCTGATGGCTGCCATTTGACTGAGTGAGACGAAATCTCAGTGTAGTTTTGATTTGCATTTTCCTAATTGCTAATGCTTTTGAGCATTTTTTCATAAATTTGTTGGCCACTTGCATTTCTTCTTTTGAAAGGTATCTGTTTAATTCATTTGCTCATTTATTAGGCTATGGGGGGGGGGGGTTGGTGTGAAGTTCTTTGAGTTCTTTATATATTCTAGATATTAACCCTGTCAGAAGAGCAGCACAGATTTTCTCCATTCTGTAGTTTCTCTCTTGACATTCCTGATTGCTTCCTTTGCTGTGCAGTAGCTTTTTAGTTTGATGCCATCCCGTTTATTAACTCTTGGCATCATTTCCTGAGCTCTAGGGGTCCTGTGGAGAGGGTATTGCCTGCCCCTATATGCTGGAGTGTTGACCCTACATTTTCTTTTGGCAGTTGCATGGTTTCTGATCTAATTCTTATATATATATTTTAGATGTAGTTGGACACAACACCCCCATTTTATTTATTTATTCCTATGTGATGCTGAGGATCGAACCCAGGGCCCCGCACACGCAAGGCAAGCGCTCTACCACTGAGCCACAACCCCAGCCCTGGTCTAATTCTTAAGACTTTAATTTTGAGTTGACTTTTGTGCAGGGTGAGAGATAAGGGTCTAGTTTTATTCTACATATGGGTAACCAGTTTTCTCAACACCATTTGTTAGAAATGCTTTATGTTTGGGGATCCTCTGTAAAGGGTCAGATGACTGTAGATGTGTTGGTATGTCTCTGTGTTTCTATTTCACCCAGACCATTTCTAAGCAAACAAGCCAATACTGGGAAGGATCTAGAAAGGACTCTCAGCTGCCACCCTTGCCACATGGGACAATGATGTCATGGGCAGGCCTGGATGTGCTACAGAGTAGGTCCCTTTCCCAGAAGCCCAGGGCCCCTCGTGGTCCTGACTTCATGCTATGACTTTAAGGGACTCTCCCTCCCCACAGCCAAGTGACCCCACATGTAAAGGCCATGTGGAGTAGTGGCAAGAGATTATCTGGGCTGTGGCTCTGAGGGAGTCACACAGTCCAATCCCTGGGAGCTTCTCATAGCATCATGTGCATGGGCCCCACTCACCCCCAAGAAACAAAATCCCAGGCCAAGGCTCATCCCCAGCATGTGTGACCTGTGTGAGCCAGTTAACCCGCCGAGCCTCAGTTTCCTTGACTGTACAGTGGGGATAATAACAGCGCCTTCCAACATGGCACAGGGGACTCATGATGGGGTAAAGGGAGGACCTGAACACACTTACTAGTGTGCTGCACAGGGGGAACGACTGCCTCCAGCCAGCCACAGGAGTTGAGGGGTTCCACTGCAGGCAGCAGGACGTTGAGGGGGTGGCAGTGGGAAGGCCGGGCAGGGGTTTGGCATCCGCGAGGTCCCCGCTCAGTGCTGGCTTTGCAGTCTCATCAGGAATCCAGAGAGGGCCTTGCACCACTGACGTGGAGCCCCCAGGGTTCCACAGCAGCTGGTCTGCAGAGCTAGGGGTAAACTTCCAGTTCTGGCTGGTCAGAAGCAGCAGGCTCTCCCCAAGCAGGGTCACTAGCTGCCCCACCCTTCCTGCCCCCTCCTGCAGCCCACACACCACTGGGGTACTCCCTGCCTGATTAGCAGGCGAATCCTGTCCTGGGAGAACTGAATGGGCCCTTCTGCTCCCAGGGCAGCCCTCACAGTGTGGCTTTGTGGCTGGGCAGCCAGGCCAGGCCTCAGCTGTTTACTCTCCCTGCAATTTTGACTTCATCCCCTGGCTCCCACCTTCAAGGCACAGGCAGGGCTGGGGGGTGGGTTCCAGGGTTTTCCTCTGGAAAAGTGGCTGTCCCTGGATGGGGACTGCTCTGGCCACCACAAGCAGACCTCGGCTGGCTGTGCTCAGGGTCATGCGGACCGCAACACACGCTGGAAGGAGGATGCCCAAATGACCCACCAACAGGGAAAGCTCAGTTCTGGCAAATGAGGGCAGAAGCAGCCCAGCCGCTCCCCAGGGAGCCAGAGTCTCCTGTACCCTGGAATGAAGCAGCCTAGAGAAGGAGGTCTCTTCCTCCCTCCAAGCAAGGCAGACACTTCTCCAGGCAGGGGAACATGTCCCTGCCCTAGTCCAGAAGAGAACACTGGCCATGCCCACAGGCAAACTGGCAGATCCCCTCTAGAGACGGTGAGCCTCCAGAGCAGGCAGGGTAGAGTCATGGCTCAGGTGGGGCTGGGGCTCTTCCCATGTGCCAGAAACAGGTGAGGATGGTGAGGGAACCAGGGGAAGAAGATGAGCATCCCTCAGCCCCCTGCCCCACACATGCTGGCCCAGTCCCACCCTCAGCCATACTTACTAAGCCCGTTGGGACACTCTCGGGGTGGAGAATATGAGGTTGGGAGCTCTCTGAGTTCCACAGGACAGACTGCGCTACCTGGGTAATAGCTCCATGACGTGAAGCCTCCGATCCCCACATTAAGACTGTGGCCTGACTGCTACCAACTACTTACTGCTTTGGAGGGCTGATAACCAGCCTCCTGTACTAGGAAGCAAGCTTCTACCTGCAGGAGGAGAAAGAGAAGCACCTTGCTCCTGCCTGGAGAGAGAGGCACCCCTTCAGGACCCCCATCCAAGAAGTCCTGCCCAAGTCTGAGTGTGGGCTGAAGGCACTGGCCTTGGCCTTAGCATTGATAGGGTTCAGGATATGCCACCCCAACAGGTGGCACTTCAGCATCTGAGAAAACAGCTGGAGCAGGAAGTCAGCTCACCTCCAGTCCAACTGCCCTCTTCCTGAAGTAGGCCAAGGGCCTTAAGGGAGGGAAGTCCTCTGAAGACCCAGGGACACAGAAGAACCTGAACCAATGGGCCTTGCTAGGCTCCCCCAGAACATCGCCATCAGATCACAGGCTTCTACCCCCATCACACTTCCCCAAGTCTGTCCACTTCCTTACCAGGCCTTGTGTAAAAATATACAGTTTCTTTGGGTCTTCATTTCCTTTGAATTCTCCAAGCCCCATAAAAGGTATATGTACACTTTTCTCTTTGTTGCTCTGTCTTCTGCTAAAGAGGCCTGGGCCATGAACCAAGATGGGCAGGATCCACACACCCAGGGCCTGCCAGACCCAGCTGGCCAGGATCATCATTTCAAAGACCCGTGTCCAGAGGTGAGCAAGGCTACACAGACCAAGGCCGGCCACAGCCAAGCCAGCACCAGGCCCCACATCTACCCACTCTGCAGGACGCCCCTCCCCCCCACCAGGACAAGAGTAGTAACCCCACTGTAGGACCACCCCCGCCTTCAGAGCCCTGCAGGCTGCAGATCCCTCCAAGAGCGGTCCCCAACAGCTCTGGGGGACTCTAGAAGGCCCCAGCAAATAGAGATGGAGGGCTGCCCCCAGCCCCTCGGTTGCACAATCGTAGGATGCCCAGGCAGTTCCCCCACACCACCACCACCATCCCCTCCCCCGTTCTGAAGCGGGGCTCCTCTGCTTGGGGAACCAAGAGGTGGGCAGCGGCAGAGTTGGTTGCGTAGTGGGCGAACACGACTCATATCCCAGGCTAAAGCCCAGAGCCCTAAAGCATTAGTAAGCGAGAAAGGCAGGAACCCTGCTCCGAATGGCCACCGCAGCCCGAGGGCTTGTTTCTGCATTTTCAGACTGTTTACGAGGAGGACCTTTAATCATCACAGTAATAAACAACTTGTTAGAGTGCATTGCACTGCAGCGCGGGGGACACCGGTCCTGCAGAGAGAGAGCGAGCTGAAAGCGCAGCAGAAGGGCCTGCCCCCAGGTCCAGAGCCCGCTCCCGGACCCCGGTCCGCCCTGCGCATGCGGCTTTCAGGCCCCGCGTGAAGCAATGCTTTGCCGGCAGCGCCCCCTGCCGTCCCAGTGCCGAGGCTGCGTGGGCCAGAACCCCCTGTGCGGGCAAGTGAATCACCTGGGGGCTACGGGCCTTGAAGACCAATGGCACCTCGAGAAAACCCTGTCATCCTCCCCAGACCCCGAAGCCCCTCTCCGCGAAAATGGGGCCTGTTTTTCCCGGGAATCGCTTTGGAGGAAGCAAAATCACAAGAAGATCTTCAAACCCAAGATGGGGAATGGGAACCTTGCTCACAGAAGGTGGTGGGCAGGTTCTTGTCCTTATGTAAAACCTCCTGCCTGGGCCCTGGGATGGCTTCTCTGTGGGTTCCCAAGGCTGTTGAAAGACCACCTGAGTTGGATGCCCACTGATAGGGGGTTCAGGCTCATGGGGTTAGCCCAGGCCACACCTCCAGAGGCCACTTGACCAGATCACACTAGAGGTACTCCCTGGTTAAGGATGTGGCCCAGTGGTAGAGCGCCTGGCAAGCTAGAGTCCCTGAGTGCGATCCACAGCACATGGGGTGGGGTGGGGGGGGGGGAGCAGCACTGGTCTATTTTGACTCCCTTTATGTAAAGAACAGAGAGGCATGGACTTGCCACTTGCATGAGGTCACCCAGCTCCTCCAACAAGAGCAAAACTGAAGCTGCCACCTACCTCCATACTCATGGGCACCTGCCAGGTGCTATCCCAGCAGTGCATCCTTGGGCAAGTCCCTTCCCCCTCTGTGTCTGTCCCTGCATGCTCCTCCATGATACTAGAATTCCTGGGGCAGAAGCAGACCCTCACTCAGGGTTCCTGCCCCCAGGTCACCCCACTGAAGGTGTGCAGCTTTGTGTGTTGTTTGCCTGCATATCATGAAATGACTACAGGGTGATTTTTCCCAGAGTGTTAACAGGTTTAAGACTTGGCCCCCAGGAATCACAAACAGTGGTTTTGTGATGAAAAAGAAGGCACTGGGGTTTGAACCTAGTGGTCTACCACTGAGCCACATCCCCAGCTCTGTTTATTTTGAGACAGGGTCTCACTATGTTGCCCAGGTTGGCTTCTAACTTGCAATCCATCAAACCTCTCAGCCTTTGGGGTGGCTGGGGCTAGAGGTGTACCACTCACTGTACCCAGCAGGAGCTGGCATCTCACTAGCACGTTTCAACCCCTACCCCAAGGAAGAAAGCCCTGTAGTGCCAGATTTGTGGAACCCCAATAGATCTCCAGGAACCGAATCCGATGCAATTACACAACAGTCTTTATTGCAAGCTCGAGCCTAGACTCACAACCGTTTCTGACTCAGTGGTCCCAGGGAGTGAGCCCCGGTCCTTTGTTCAGTGAGATTTTATAGGTTTTGGGGGATTTTATAGGTTCTATGTGTCACAACATCACACAGCAAATCATTTCATACCGTGGGAAAAATCAAACAACAACTCTTAACATTGATTAGCACATTCACTGGTGGGAACAAATTGGGTAAGGGTGATTGGTGAGTTCAAGAGGTAGATACATTTGAACTGATTGGTTTAAGCCGGGAGGGGTGTACTGCTAAACTATAGGGTTTCCTAACATGTTATCAATCACCGAAACTACTGGGAGGGTCACCTGGCATTTCAGATATTTTCCCTGTCTCATGCTGATTGGTGGTTACTAGGGTGTTGCTGTGGGTCCTCACCTAGCGAAACTGAGTCAGGGACACCTGGCACTGCAGATCTCTCCTGTTAAACAACTCAGCAGGGTATGTGCCTAGGAGAGCTCTGTGGGTTTCTCCAAGGACAAGGGTCACACCCCCTCCCTCTGGACAGGCCTTAAGGTAGAAGCTGGTTTCTCAAAAATGGAGTCACATCAGTTTCTCACCCCACCCCGCAGGCCTGAGGCAAAGCCACCAAGACCAGCAGGCCCCTACATCCTCCACAGCCCATTTACACAGCAGTACTCATACTGAACCTCTGCTTTGAGCCAGGTTCTGCTCTTGGAGCCCAGAAAATGAAACCCTAAAATATGGTTTGGAGCACGCTAAACAAAGTGAATTGCTTCTGCCCACCCCAGTGTGGAATTCCCTTATCTGCTTTTAAGAGCAGACTGCAAAAGATGCCTTCCATCCCCACCTGAAACCATGTGACTCCATGTCTCAGAAGACTGAGGAATGAACCACACCTGGTCACTCCACGTCTGCCCCCCCTGGCTTATTCAGATTCCAAAGAGAAATTTTACAAACTAATTTCTATCCCAGAAACCATTCCCCCCACCCCCAGTAATCATTCACAACCCCTCAAAATTGTCTACATCCCCCATTCTCCCTCTCCCCGGCTTCTGCGTAGGGCTGAGGCAGCACACTCCTGTGACTTCTCCCAGAGCTGTGATTCCATTTCTGCACACCTGCTGTCCTATTTAATTTTTGTCAGTTTATTGCAACGAACTTTCACAGGATGAAGGGAAACGACCCTCTGCCCTGACAATGCCCTCCACCCAGGCTCTTCTCCTTAGCTATCATCTGCTCTACACTTAAGTACTGTGATGCAAATTATGAAAACCATATTAGCTCAGCTATTTCATGAACAATTTTTAGGACTGGACTGATGCAAAAAGGGGAAAAAAAAAAGTCTCATTTTCAAGTTAATCAAAATAAAGGCCAGTTTAGCCTGCAGCCAGCACAGGCTTCATAAATGAAGGTTCAGCTACATGAGAAATCAAAAAAGGGAGTTTGAATTAAAGAGACAGACTCTAATTACCTTTAAACCAGCTCCAGGACGGCTTCTCCTACCTCCAGCCTCAAGCTACCTATTATAGTAGCGAGGTTTACTGAAGAGGCCTGAGAGAGAGAGAGAGAGAGAGAGAACACAGCAGGAAGTGGACTTTTATTGGGGAACAAAAAATTCTGGGGAAAATCCCATCCAATGAAGATTAAGGTGGGCAGTGTCCCAAGGTCAGGTGCAACAATTGGGTCTTCAGGGGTAGTGGCCAGACACACCGCCACATGGACAAGCCCTCAGACCTGAGAAGGGTGGGGAAAGCTCTGGACACAAAGATGTGCCTAAGTGCCTCTTGCCCAGCCAGGGAGATAACTCAAATCAAGTGCGAGGATGGCCTCCCATAGGCCAGGGAGCTAATAAAACTCCTCAGAGCCATTATGCATCAAAAGTCCTGAATTATATTTTAAGAATTTTTTCCTAAAAGCAGTAAGCTGTTTTGTGTATTTATTATTCACTCCAGTGATTCCCACTAGTATTTTTAAGAATCCCTCCCGAACGTTGGAAAAAATTGAAATGTTTTACACATACCAGGGGCATCTCAGCCATGCTCCAGAGACAAAAGGAGGAGCTAGCCCGAGACACCTCCTGTCTCCCTCAAAAAATTTGTCCTGCCTACCCAGGGCTCTCAGGTAACACCACTTACTATTTCAATGACCTCGGGGAAGTCTGTCCTTCTAAGCCTTGGTTTTCCCATCTGTCAAGGGGGATAACAGTACATAGGGTGAGACTTAACATTTTTGAAATGCCCAGCACAGGCTGTTTTTAAAAAGCTATTTCTTTGAACCACTGCCTATGCTCAGGGCCAGCCCACGTGGTACTCAATAAACAATTTTTCCAATAAATATACCTCCTAACAAGCCCCATGAGGTCAGAACCCATGTGTTTCCACCAATGGAACTGGGCACAGGCTCATGCCTGGCAGGGTAGAGTGGATGACACCCTGTATCTATTCTCAACACCCATTCTACAAAGACAGGGTGTAATACAGTCCCTTGGGAGCATTTACCATACAGACACCAGGGCCCCACCCCCAGAGATTCTGTCCTATTTGATTTGATTTGAAGTAGGCCCTGGATATCAACTTTAACTTTTTAAGTAAGAAAGCCAGAAGATTCTAAAAATGCAGCCAGCATGGAGAAGCACAGATCTAAACCTACAAGTGTCCCAGTGGGATGTCCTGTGGGGCTGCACAGCAGAACAGGAGGGGAATTTGAGATTCCTGGCTCAGGCATCCCCAGGAGCTGAGGGGAAACTGACTCAGGTGCATACCCTGAATCAGGCTGCCTTTTAGCACCATTTCAAAGATGGAGGTCCTCGCCCTTGGCTGTACACCTAGCTGGCCCCAGCGCCACCCAACTGCAACTGGCCTCCCTGTAACTGCCCACACGTTTGAACCTCCTCTGAAGTGACAGGACACCACCCAAGAACCAAAGACCCGTTCCCATGCTAGGACCTGAGGGAGGTAAGGAACAATGACACCACTGAACTTTAAAAAGTCCATTCCCTTTGAATAGCGAGCACCTTCTAGGGATTTACTCCACAAGAATGCTCACGCCAAAAAGAAAGTCAATAAGATTTAATGAAAAGAAAAAAAAAACACACACTATGTGACAACATGAAGTAGTCACAAGCTTTATTTAAGAAGCGAAAAGCCTGTAACAAGCTAAAAGGCCCCAATATGAGATGGAATTGTAACACATCCACACACACAGAATAGATGAATTTATAATGACCAGAAATACAAAACTCTGGGTAAAAAGAAAAATAGTAAAGTTGTAAAACATTACATACAGAAAGGGTAACTTTAAGAAAAATGGTATCTATGCACAGGAAAAAAGCCACTGTTCTGAAAGGGGTATAGGAGAGTCTTGTATTTTCTTTTTCTAATTCCTATCTTTCTACAAGTCACCAAAGAAAGCTGAAATGCTCTTAGAAAACACAGGAATAAAGCAAGGTAAGAACATTCCCCAAGAGGTTGACATTGTAAATAAAAGCTTTATTTTAAATTTAAAGAAATATTTAAAACAAGCAATATTTTTACAAATTATCATCAAGGACTTAAAACATAATTTAGGAATGAATTCTTAATTAGAAATGATGATATCCGTAGAATACTCTGGTGTTGGCCAATATGAAGTTTACTTCAAACTAGTTTTAACATTAATCATCCTAATGTTCAGTGATTACAATGATTCAATGTTATAAAGTCAAGCAAGTCTTTTGTGTAATATCTCAGATAACTTTTTCAAATACAAAACATTTATGCCAGGCAAGGAAATTATAAAACGTATATAAATTATACTGAAGGACTTGATTTGAAGGCTGTCTCTATGCAGATAGATGCAACTCACCTTAGAAAGCACATATGCCTCAGAACACTAAACCACATGTAGATGCCATTCATTCTCTTAGTTGTGCCACAGAGCCACCTGCAGTATCTCTACTAAGTATCAACTGAAAAAAATATATGTCCCAAAACAGTCTCTGAAGGCATGTGGGAGTAGAATGTGCTGGCATTCAGAGCCGGGCTGTCTCAGGACCCCCATCTCCAGCCAGCCCCCAGGAGCCACTAAACAGGTCCCACCCTCAGAAAGACAGGATGGTCTTGTTAATGATCTCCACCGCCTCCAGGATCTCGTCCTCCTTGATCACCAGCGGAGGAGCAAGCCTGATGATGTCACCATGGGTGGGCTTAGCCAGAAGCCCATTATCTCGAAGCCGCAGACACACCTTCCAAGCATCATAATCTACAAAAAAATAGTCACACACATGTGCTCATCAAAGACAGATGTCTGAACATCCCCTTCATGTACATGGTGACAGCTGGCAAAAGAGAATCCCAGTGCCTACTCAAGAAAGAACGCACCAAGCTGCAAGCTAGCTTTATTCTGATTGTTTAATTTTTGGTGCTAGGGATAGTACCCAAGTGCTCTACCACTGGGCTATACCCGACCCTGCTGTTATTCTTAAAAATTAAGTTACTCCTGGCTGGGTGCGAAGCTCACTTGGCTAGCATGTACAAGGCCCTGGGTTCAGTCCCCAGTACTGTCAAAAAACCAAAACAAAGCAAAAAATTAAAATTAGATGAGCAAATAAATTCTTTCCAGGTGTGCTTGCACCCACCTGTACTCACGGTTACTCAGGAGATTGAGACAGGAGGATCAAAAGTTTGACATCAGCTTTGGCAACTCAGCAAGACCCTCAACAAATTAGAAAAAACCCTGCCTCATAATAAAAAGGGCATGAGGTCAAGTGTGGAATTTTCCACCTCTGGTGTCATGCTGGTGCTCAAAACCTTGAAATTCTGGGGCATTTCATATTTTCAGATTAGGAACGCTCAACCTGATTATATAGGAACTAACACCAGAAAACCTGGGTGTGACACGCGAAGTTCACTCAGAACGAGCAATACCCAAAACCCGGTGACCACCACACATCCCTAAAATGAACCTGCTGCCCCAGCTGTGGGACGAGACTCATCCCTTCAAGGCATGTTCTGAACCCTGACTGCACATCAAAATCACCAAAGAGCCACTGCTGATGCCAGTGCCCCACCCTGACCCATCAAATCAGAAATCTCTGGGGCGAGGCCAGGCTTTGACTCTTTTTAGAAAGCTCCCCAGGTGCAGTTGAGCCCGGAATCACTGCTTTAAAAGGAAATGTTATCATAAGAAAATCCAAAAAGGAGCCCTTGAAGGTTATTACCAACACACTCTGGAACACTGAACCCTCCATTAAGTGACAGCTGGCATTATTTTTATTATCAACACCATCCTCATTGCTATTATCATTTCTGCTCCGACAGGATCTGGGTGAGGGATAAAAGAACAGCAAAGAGGAAACTCCCAAGCACAGTGTTCTGTCCAGACTGACAGAAAATAACTCAGAACCTTCAAGTGCTGTGTGACTCCCTGAAGGCAGAAAAACTGATGCCTCAGAGGAGTGGCGGCAGGTCAGTCAGTTAAACGTGTGCTCGCACTACTCCATCTGGCCAGCAGACAGTTCAAGCAGAGGGTCCCTATACCCAACTACAGTGGCATCCAACTAACAAGTCACACATACTCTAGGCTCTTCCTTTAAAGAAAAAAAAGAGGAGTAAAATGTGTGCTTGACATACCTTTGGTTTCTCTAATAACAATTGCATTTAACAGCCCTTTCCCTCTCACAGCAGTCACAATATCAGAGGGCAGCTTCATGAGTTCATTTCTCAAGACAATACCCATCTTCTCCGCATTTGCAGTAAGGTTTTCTTCTTCCAAAACCTATAATTAAAGAAAAATTTGAGGAATGTTAAGAATGCCCTTTTCTGGTTGTTGAGGTTGAGGCTCAGGGGTAGAGTACCTGCCTAGCACATGTGAGGCACTGGGTCGATCCTCAGCACCACATAAAAAAGTAAAGTTATAAAAAAAAAAAGAATGCCCTTTTCTAATTGTTGCTTGGAGGGCAACATGGACTACAAGCAAAGGAAACATGACTACAGAGTAACTGAGTTCTTTTTTTTTTTTTTCATTTGTTGTCTAATTAAACAGATATCATCAGCTCAGAGCTGATGATATCTGTTGTCAATCTGATTTCAAGGCAAAATAAAGATGTATTTCACGTAATTTATGATATACTATCATTTGGACACAATAATTTGTTGTTAATTTGAAGACTTTAATTTTTAAATTGCAGAGTTTCCTTTCTTTCCTCTAAAAAATCCATCCTCAAAGACTAGGTAATGATTTTATGCCTAAGTCTAAAAGCACTGAAATTCTACATTTTGTGTGTGGTGCTGAAGACTGAGCCCAAGACTTCAGGTATGCTAAGCACGGGCTCTATCTACCTCCAGACCACAAAATCCACACTGGGGGGTACCCTTGCTTGCTAAGCCAAAAGTAGATCAGTAGATTGGCATTCTCTCGGAGGCCCCTGTGACTGGTAACCCAAGGCAACAGGTTAAATTTACCTTTGGAGAATGCTGTGCTCTTGAAATCTTTCCTCTGTATTTCATGTTCTCTAATATTTCACAATCTTATTACATCATGGGCTCAAATTAAAAATCACTTCAACACTACCTAAAGAAGTAGTTAAGTGTTTTACCTCAAGGGCTGCAATGGCCACGCGGCAGCCTAGTGGATTGCCACCGTATGTAGAGCCATGCTCCCCTGGTTTAATGGTCAGCATGATTTCATCGTCACACAACACCGCGGACACCTAGAAGACAGTGAGTTCTCCCCGTCATTTCTCAGACTAAGTATTCTCATTCTTAGCATACCAGGAACACGAATATTTGATATTAAAGATACACAAAACCTTCAACAAACAACAGTTTATATCTGTCACCCTACCACCAGCCGAGTGATAACCGAATACATTGCAAATACACTCGGTGCACTTCAATGGCACAGAACGAGACAACTTTGGAACTAAAAGTGAAAAGCTATTTCTGTAAGATATAACTTAGATCTCCTCCAATTTCAAGGGGAAATGCTCTGTCTGGGTGCTTAGAAAAAAAGCTGCACATCCCCTCAGCAAGACAAGCCAGCAGTGACTCCTCTCCTCAGAGCCTTCATCTAGACCAACTATTAGTTCTAGAGAGCAAACCCAAGAACTATAACAAAACACTACTGTTTTCAATCTCTGTGTTCATTAGCCATGGTTCTAAACAATTAGTTATACCATATTTCTACACACTGGGAAAAAAGGACAGACATCTACAAAAGGAGGTTTCAGGTAAAATGCTTCCATCCAACCAAATGCCATGGCAAATTCCAAGGCATGCTCCACTCTTTAGGCAAAATCAACTAAGACAGAAACAGAAAATGTTTACTACAAATATTCCGGGTGGCCCACAGTGCTGTTGGTAAAACCAACCACCTATCCTAGTAAGTTATATTCCGTGTATGTATAATATGCCAAAATACACTCTACTGTCATGTATGTCCAAAAAGAACAAATAAAAACATTTTAAATTTTTAAAAATTTTAAAACCCCATCATCTGAAAGGCACGAATTGCTACAATCAGTAATGTGAAGGTATTTTAGAGGTATGCTTCAGGAGAGCAGAGAATGGAAAGAAAACTCAACACTAAACTTACAGGGTATAAGCCACCAGAAAGGGCCTTTCCAAGAAGAACCAGGTCAGGCCTGACATTTTCATGATCGACAGCCAGCCATCTGCCAGTCCTGGCCAACCCTGTCTGAATCTCATCAGCAATAAACAGGACCTATTGGGAAACAACACAACAGCATTAATTCTCATTTTTTCATTTCCACAGAGAAGATAGTGAGAACTTATTTCATTTCCCTCTCCCAGCAAATGTATAATTCCGCATGCCCTCCAATCTGTGAAAATGTCTTAATTACCCACACAACTTCAAGAGTACCCTATGAATCTAACACACACCAGCTGTCTGCGGCAGGGGGCCACTACCTCCCCAGGAGGCCATGGGGTACTGCTCTAAACAGTGGAGAACACTTATGCAAATATGAGAGAGTTGGACGACTTTTCTGGCGGTAGCTACCCTATGGGAAAAAAAATCACTTAACTGTCCCCTAAACATTCCTCAGATAGCTTCCATGTGACAGAAATTGTCAATGGCAAACAAAATACACTAATATCAGCCTTGGTGGGAGAAGGGGTTGGCCATAACTTCTGGAGCAGAGGGACTCAGCATAGGGTTTGGGAGACATTAAGAGTGCAAGGCTCCTGGGGAAGAGAGGAGGGAAACAGTGAGGGCCTGGAGTCTGCAGCTCTGCCCACAGCCCAGGCTCTGGCCTAGGGTTCCAGAAACTGTCAAAAATTAGCCTCCCATGCAATCTCTAAGTACTTGAAAGTTCCTAAACTCTTGGATTATGTCTCCCTCTAGTGGAAAGGCGATTTAATCTCCACACTTATCCCAACTGATTTCCGACAGAAGTCAGGCAGGAGCCTCTAGATCTGTTAGGGTAGACAACCTGGTGCCTGGTGCAGAGTTCTCTCACTCCCACTAGGTAGCCTGGATCAGGAACAACAACGCCAGCTTCACCCTGAATTGGTTCTACCATGAAGGCGGCAACATCGGGATCCTGAAGAGCACGCTACAAAAGAAACAGGAGTAAGTTTTAACAACTTTCTTTCTACCATATTTGGAAATCTAAAAGCATATACTACACATTTTCCTGTCAACAGTTTTAAGTATGCAAATCATGTTATGATCAATATAGATAAAAGAGAGTTCTACTTGGGAAAACCAAATGAACAATGATTATATTTCCAAAACCAAAAAGTAGGAGTCAGATAGGGGCTCGGATTGTGGCTCAGCAGTGGAGTGCTCGCCTAGCACGTGTGGGATGCTGGGTTTGATCCTTAGCACCACATAAAAATAACATAAAGATATTGTGTCCAACTACAACTAAAACAAAATATTTTTTTAAAAAAGCAGGATCATTCTCTCTCTGTCTATGGAACAATGTGCCTTTATTTGTCAACTCTGACAAATGAACTCTCATGTGTAAAAAAAAAAAAAAAAAAAAAGTAGGATCAGATGGTCTATGAACAAAACCAAATATCTAAAATTAGGTTCATCTCAGAGAATCAGAGACATATGGCCACAATTCTATGCTAATAAAATATTGCCATCTAAAATGCACCGGGTAATAGGTACGTTCTTCCAGGACAGGACTTACTACCCATTATTAGACTACTGTGAAGGACAAGTAGTATTCTAACTTACTTTTCATTAAATAGGAATACAGGTGACTTCCAGAAGACATCTAGAATTAACACCATTACATATCTCTTCTTGATATTCTTATAGACCTTAAAATCAACTTCTTAGCAGACAAACTCGTCTCATTTTCATTTTTTTTATATTTATTTTATTATTTTTTTAGTTTTTCAGCGGACACGACGTCTTTGTTTTATATGTGGTGCTGAGGATCGAACCCGGGCCGCACGCATGCCAAGCGAGTGCGCTACTGCTTGAGCCACATCCCCAGCCCTCATTTTCATTTTTAAAGCACACAGTATTTAAAGCATAAATTGTATTGATTATATTAGTTATCTAAAAAAAATATGAAAACTAATTAGAATCTGGAGGGAAAAGTGAAAACGATGAGGGAAAGAAAGAATAAAGTATCCAACCTCCAAAGTGAATAAACAGATCAGCCCTTTCAAAAAAAAAAAATTAAGTATGTAAATCAAGTTTTTTACACTTATATTCTACTTCACAAATGTAACATTTCCCACTGGCGTTCAATTCCCAGACACTCAATAAATACTTCAGATTTAAATTATACTATCCTATATTTTTCTAATATATAAATATACTATAAATAAAACCTACAGCAAATGGCATTTTAAAGCTATTTTAAGGCTTTTTTACTAAAGTACTCCACTTGGGAGCCAGGGATGTGGCTTAGTAGTAGAGCATGTGCTTGGCATGGGTGAGGCCCAGGGTTCGATCTCCAACATCACAAAGAAAAATAAAAAAGACCCTATTTGATGACTTTAAAAAGCTGGCTGAAAACTGAAATTTTATCTAGGAATTAAGCAGGTAATACCCAAGATATTAGGAAAGATACAAACCTGAAGAGGCTGTTTGGTTGGTTGGTCCTAAGGATTAAGACCACAGAACTATTGCAAAGTACTGATCATTACTGAGAATGAGTCTGAAACTTTGACCCAACTTGAATAAGACAAATTTTCACTAAAGTCACATAACTTGTTGATTTGCAGTGCTGAGGATGGAGCCCAAGGCCTCACATATGCTAGGTTAGCACTCTCACTGAGCTCTCTTCTCTGCCCTCATAGCATATTTTTAATCCACATATTCAACAGAAAATCATTCAAAATAATTTGTATTCACTATGAGCTAAGCACCATGATACACTGAAGTACCTCAAGTGCAGGAAGATCATTATATGGGATAATTTCAAAACCCGGCATAAAGGGTCCAAAGCCATCATAACTGGTTGGGTCTGTGGAACTGGAGATAGCAGATAATGTTCTACCCCAAAAGTTTCCAGCTAGAAAGGAGAAAGAATCAGTGATTATTCCAAAGAAACTCACAAATTTGATAAGTATTACCCATACAAAATACTTTGGGAATTCTGACTAAAAAAAGAATTCACTTTGGAGAACCTCTGATGAGCTTCTACTATTACAACTAGTCCAATATTAAACACCTTGGTTCATCTGACCTAAGGCTACTAGGTCTGGCCTTGGAATTCCTACTGAATTCCTCCTACTGAGGCCTTCTCCACTGAGCCTCCTGGCTGTCGTATAAAGCCCTAAGGATAAACTCACTCACTTTACCTGGACTCCTCCCAACCCCAATCTGCAGTGCATGTTTTCTAGAGAAGGCACATTTATGATACTGATATGAGAAGGTATTCTCTATACCTTCCACAGAGAATCAGTAGTTTACCTTTTAAAACCCTAATACTCCAGGGTAACTACCAACAGAATGCATTTTCAATTTCATTTGTAGAAAAGATCCCGAGGCAACCAATCACTTTCCATTTTGCCTTCCTTGCTATTACAGTACTTTATCATCTTAATGACAGACCACTGCCTTTCTTCAGGACCACTATTCTACCCACTAATAAATGTGACTGAGGACCTACTAGATGTCAGGCACTATTCCAGCAGCAGAGGATGGAGGGAGATCACACTAGCAAGCTCCATGGCCCTCAGGGAGCTTCCTTTCTAGTAGGGAACTAACACCATAACATATGCCAGCAAAGTATCTCACTAGGTAACTTCAGATGGGGTAGAATTCCAGAAGGAAAGGAATGTAGAATAATAGAGAGGTTAGGGGTTCACCTACATTAAGGATGTTTTTATATCTTCCCACCACCTCTGCCAGCAGCAATGCCATTAACTCAGTATTGGATTATTTTCTCAACGCTTCTTGGCATCTCCAAGTGCTACTCTTGCAAGGGCCTCCTCCTTCTCCTCCTCTTGCCCACAAGTAACCCTGTTTTTTGCTCATCTAAAAACAAGAGTGTTTTGATTCTGACCAGGCTTATGAAAAAATGCACTGATAAGACCGGGAGCCTATCTGTTCTCTGCCTAACCTCAGGTGTCTCATCCTCCACAGCTCACCCTGCAGGTATAGGGGACTTACAGTTGGGGACAGTCTTCGGCTGTCTCTCCACCCCACAGACTCACCAGCTTCTTTCAATACTCGGGTGAAAATATCTTTGCACCCTTTGCTAATATGAAAGAGACTGGAAACAGTCTGTAAGAATGAAAATCACCAAAAGTACTATTTTTGTTTGAAAGAGACAGTTATGTTGTCCTACAACTAAGGCATAAGACTTTAAAATGGCAAGTTACAGAGTTACATAAAGATTTTTTTCTTTGGAAATACTAATCTGTCACCTCAAATACCAATTGCCTCTGTCCATCAAATGAACTCTGGCTTATACTGTGTTATGGGGTTTATAATTCAACAGCATGTGTTCACAAGGTAAAATATTAAAGATTTCAATGATTAAGAATTAACACAAGAATAATTTTGACCAGAGTGACAAATCAATATATACTTTTTAAAATTAAAATCAAACCTTAAAAAGTCAAAACCTGTTATTTGAACATCATATAAAGACTCCTAAAGTTAGATGACATCACCTCAATTCACTGTTAGCTTCCCTAACCAGAATTCAAGTTGTTCCTCTCATTCTCAGGAGTGTAATGGGGCAACCCCAGGCCTCCTCTCCCTATAGCGTCTAAGAAGGACGTGACACAATGGTACATCCAATATTAAGACTCAAGAGTCACACAGTACAAAGGATGTGGCCCTGCTAACATATCCTCACCCCAAAACATGACAAAACCCCTCCAACATAGGCCATCTAACTGGAAAACTGCTATGGAAAAAAATCTGATATGCAGATGAGAAATTTAATCATAGGGTCACTCACTTGGGGGAGGAAGAGTAGGAGTTAAGAAAATCTCATATATGAAGAAATAACTCAAATCCAACAAGAGGAAATTCCTCATTGATTTTTATGAAACATTCAGCAAATAATGTATCATGTACCAAGCAAGTACATTAGAAATATTTCATCAGTAATAAAATGGAAAATGAAATTGTATGTTGAAATCATAACAGCATTCAGTGTCGCGTACCTGCGAACACAATCTTGGCCTTGTATTTCTGAATGCCCTTCACAGAGTAGCCCCACCGGCGTGCAAGTTTGCAGGCAGTCTCCCCAGCCTCCACTCCTAGTTGGGGGGAAATGCTCAGATTTAAAAAGGCTTTAAATTATCAGGAATTAAGATGATTTTCTTGGGGATTTAACAAAAAAAAAAAAAAAAGGAAATTCTTTACCTGTATTCATGGGAAGAACTTTGTGGTAATTGAACAGTTTGGTAACATACTCCTCATATTCACCAAGTATGTTATTGTAGAAAGCCCGCGATGTTAAGGTCAGCTTGTCCGCCTGACTCTTCAGAGCATTCACGATCTTGGGGTGACAGTGCCCTTGGTTGACAGCACTGTAAGCACTCAGGAAGTCAAAATATTTTCTTCCTTCTACATCCCACACATAAATACCTAAAATATGTCAGGAAGGAAAACAATTTTAGAAAATGACTACATGACATGAAGTCCAAAAATTAAGACTGCTAGCAAGCCCTCTAATGCCTACGTGAAAACTCTACGTATTTTTTTATTGTTAAAGTTATTTTAGATCAAGCATAATAAACTTCAGTTTATAAGGAATTATTAAGGATATATTTTATCTATCCAGCTTTAAAATACACATTGAACAAGAACAGCATGAAAAGGTTATGAATTCTGGAGTGATACCTTTACCTAATTTTAACATTTAGCAGGCAAAATTAGGATTTAAGAGTAGAGAAGTTAGCCAGGCATGGTGGCACATGTCTGTAATCCCCATGAGACGAAGGCAGAAGGATCGTGAGTTCAAAGCCAACCTCAGCAATTCAGTGAGGCCCTAAGCAATTCAATGAGACTATTTATAAATAAAATATTAAAAAGGACTAGGGATATGGCTCACTGGTTTAGTGTCCATGGGCTCAATCCCTGTTACTAAAAAATAAAAAAAGTAGAGAAGTTACACATGATAGACAATAATTATTAAAGGACATATAACAACGCATAGGAATGTTTGGCTGGGTTAATTGGTACACACCTGCAATTACAGCAACTCCAGAGGCTAAAGTAGGAGGATCACAAATTTGAGGCCAGCCTCAGAAATTTCATGAAACCCTATCTCAAAATAAAAAGTAAAAAGGGCTGGGGATATGGCTCTGTGGTAAAGTACCCCAGGTTTAAATCTCCAGTACCAAAAGAAAAAAAATAGGGATGTATTTGCAAATCATGTATCGGTAAAGATCTAGTATCCAGAACTCTTTTATACTCAATAACAAAATCCATTAAAAAAAAATAGACAAGTAACTTGATAGATATTTCTCCAAAAACAAATGGCCAACTAGCACAGGAAAAGACTCTCAGCATCACGAGCCATTAGGGAAATGCAAATCAGGACCACAATAAGATACTGTTTCATGCTCCCTAGAATATTGATAATCTTAAAAAAAGAACAAGTTTGGGCAAAGATGTGAAGAATTTGGAATTGTCATATATTGCTTGTAGAAACATAAAATGGCAGAGCTGCTATGAAAAAGTTTGGCAGTTCCTCCACAAGCTAAGCACACAATTATCACATGACCCTGCAATTCCACTCCTAGAGTATACCAGAAAGAACTGGAAGACAGGTGTTCAAACATAAACTTGTATGGCATTCATAGCAGCCCTATTCCACAACAGTCAAAACCTAGAAACAATCCAAATGTCGTCAGCTGTTGGATAGTAAACAAAATGTAGTACTTATAATCAAATATTATTCAGCCATGAAAAAGAATGAAATTCTGACACAAGCTACAACATGGATGAATGAACCTTGCAAACATTAGGCCAAGTGAAAAACTGGACATACAGGGCCACGTCGTATAGACTCCATTTACATGAAACACTCAGAATCCGCAAATCTATAAAAAGGCGGAAAACAGCTCAGTGGTCACCATCAGCTGTGGGAAGGGGGAAAGGGGATGAATGTTTAATGGATGTGAGCTTTCCTTTGAGGTAATGAAAAAGTTCTGGAATTAGACCAAGGTGGTGGCTACACAACATTGTAAATGACATTTTATGCCACTGGATTGGATGCTTAAAATGGTAAATTTTACATTAGGTGCATTACAGTTTTTTTAAAAAAAAAAAACCTTGACTGTAGATATTAATACTCGTCTTTTACCATGTGCCACACTGTGTTATGTGCTTTCACACCTTATCAAAAACCCCCTTATGAGAGTTACCATCTCTATTGTACCTAGAGCTAAACAAATAGAAGCTCATGTCATAACTAGCCTGGGCTGGCACAGGAAACAGGAATTAGAACCCAGGCAGCCAGACTTTCAGGGTCCACACTCTGCTAATGTATGTGAAGAAAATTTTTAACAAATTGTTTCCAAATATGTAATACATAAATCTATATTTTCATTAGTCAAAAGAAAATATGTCTATATTATAGTACTGGTCCCAAATAATACTGGTAATGACAAAATATTTAATATATTTTCATCTTCTGGCACAAAGCCAAATAATAAAGTTTGGTCTAATTTGTTAAGGCTATTATCTGAAAATGCAGATTAAGTCGCCATTTGACAATTATCACTGTAATAGTTTATTTGGACAAGAATCATGGGTGTTAAAATTAGAAGTAAAAGTTTCATGAGTAACAGGATACTTTACAGTCTCAAACTATGTCCCCAGAAAATTCTTAATTCAAAGGGAGAAATGTAACTTTGCACTGGAGAAGCCTGGCAGACACCACCTTGTCAAGCGATGGAAGTCAACACCGGCAGTAAATGGGCATCTCTTGCCGTGATGCACTGTGAAGGGCAGGACACCACTGCACACAGGTGTCTGACCTGACTGCCATCATAAGCAAACACCAGCACAAACTGCAGTGCACTACAAAATCAGCCAGTGTACTTCAAAACATAACAAGATCAAAAAGAAAGATCGAGGAACTTGTTCTGGATGAAAGACAACTAAACCTGCCAGGCACAGTGGCACACACCTAGGATCCCAGCGACTGGAGAGACTGAGGCCGGAAGAATGCATTCCAGGCCCCCTTAGCAAGGTAGTAAGACCCTGTCTCAAAAATAAAATTAAAAAGAGCAGGCAATGTAGGTAACGGTAGAGTCCCATGGGTTTAATCCCAGGACCAAAAAACGAAAAAGACAATAAACCTGACACCTGGATGTAACTCATAATCCAAAGTTCTTTTGTTATGAAGGACAACTAATGAATCTGGATCTTTTGATTAATAATGGTGTTATACTAGTGTTAATTTCCTGATTTTAGTAATTACACAAGATAAAAGTAAGTCCTATATCTTAGGAAGACATACTAAGTATTCAGGGGTGAAGATACATCATATCTGCTACTTGCTCTCCAACAGCTCAGGAAAAAATGTACAGTAGATAGGTTGGGAGGGGGAAAGAGAGCATTCCAAAAGCAGTAAAATGTTAGCACTCAGGGAATCTGAATAAGAATAAAAGTAAAAGAAAATATTTAGTATTGCTGTTACAACTTTCCTTTATGTCAAAAATTAGACCAAAATCAAAGCTAACAGGGAAAAAAAAAGACAGCGATATTATGGTACTTTCCGTATTTCTCCCACATTCCCTCTGGTGAGGCCCACCATGAGGAAGACTAGCTGCTCATTTTTGTGGACCCATGGAGACACTGGATGCCCTGCAAGGCTGAATGAACCTCATCTACAACACAGGCATTCAATGCATCTGGGGAAATAGAGAATATAGAAGCAATTCATTTTTACAAAAAGTTTCAAGCAGGGCTGGGATTGTGTCTCAGTGGTAGAGTACTTGCCTAGCATGTGTGAGGCACTGGGTTCAAGTCTCAGCACCAAATATAAATAAATTAAAAATAAAAATAAAGTTCACTGACAACTAAAAAAAAATATTAAAAAAAAAAAAAGTGAACTACTCAATACATACCTCTCCCTTTCTCCAGGGCGACAGGTAAAGGGTGGTAATTGTGTGCACCATATTTGGATTCCCGTTCAAAAATATAATCCGAGGATGGAGGTCCTTGGACTGTCTTTTTAGTTGCAACAGATGTGGCAGAAGCCACTGAAGAATGAACTCCACGGCGAAGCACGGCAACAGCCTGCAGATGCGCTAGCTTAGAAAACATTATGTCCTCCAAGTAGGAAAACCACAGACCTGCCAAAGAAAAGACAAGGCATTGAGGACAAGCCTTCCCAGAGTCAGCCTCTGCTCACTGAGCATCTGTTGAGCATCTAAAAAGGGACACAATCAGAGAAGGCTACTAGAGAACACACTGGAGCAGGAGCCAGGGCCCAGAACGATTTTGGGGTTCGGAGGTTTGTCTGTTCTGAGACCTGGCATCATCTGATCTCTCTGTTCCTTGCCTTGGAGGGGGTTGAATTCATGGGTTCAAGTGCTCCTCCCACCTCAGCTTCCAGAGTAGAAGGAATTACAGACCTCAGCTGCCACCACCACCCTCCCCCAGCCCACCCTACTCAGCTGGCTTCTTTTTTGTATCTGACTCTACTTTTCTGTGGGGAGTGAAGCAATTAAGAAAGAATTTAGTTTCTACGAAGATATTAGGGATCATCCTAAAGGAAAACTAAAAAATGTGGAGAGGAAAAGTTGACTTTAGCGGGATGGGAAGAGTTTATCCTAAAGAAATAAACTACAAAAAGTAAAATTTTTATTAGCCACAAATATATAAAAATTCTGCAGGTCAAATTTATCATAAAACAAAGGTGAAAGGCAAAAAGACTAAAGAAAATATTCTGTAATTTAATTTGTGAAAGTTTTAAACAGCCTTTTATAGTCAGACCAAAAAATAATATAAATGAAGGAGAAAAAGACAATTAGGGCCTAGAAAACATCAAACTACAATTAAGTTAGTTGTTTGAATTTTAGTACTAAAACCTGATCAGGTGCATGATGGCATACTCAGTACCTATATCCCAGTTACTTGAGAGGCTGAAGCAGGAGGATTGCAAATTTGAGGCCAGCCTGAACGACACAGAAAGACCATCTCAAATAAATACATTAACTGAATAAAGCCTTAATAGAGAAAGGGGTACAGCTCAGTGGTAGAGCATTTGCCTAGCATGAGTTCCTGGGTTCAATTACCCAGCACTATTTTTTAAAAAAAAGAAAGAAACTCTGAGTATCTCTGAGCACATACTATTCACTCACATGTATTTCTGCATATTTCAGAGTCACGCTACTGTTTCCATTCCCTACCAGTCCTAGTGTAGTGGCACCCCCTCCTCCACAGAAGATCTTCTTCAGAAATCTTTACCATAATTGATTTTAGGACTATCAGCAAGAGTCTCTACAAAAGAGTTCAATGTAAGCAAACTTCCTATTTTCCTGTTATTCTATTTTACTTGGCCACTGGCCTGGAAGAAATCAGCACTCCAGGTGCTGAATGCCCCTTTACTAGTTTTTCACAAACATTTACCCAGTATAGTAGTTTGTAAAAGTGTGTTTGCAAATGCAAAATGTGATAATAAAAAGACAAATCCTTTAACAAGGTCTCTGGCCTTGAACTGGGCTTCACAGAGATGTCTACATTTCTAAGATAAGAGAAGTTACCAACTGGGCTCCATGGTAACAACTGGTGGGGGGGGGGGGGGCCAGGAAAGAAAGAGAGAAAAAGCTCTCCCCTTCTCAGGTGTTGTCCTTGAAGGGTTAACTTGCCCAGAACTGTGAAAGAAAAAGCTGCTTTTATGTGAGCTTCTGCAGACTGTGAACTTCTAAGCCCCTCTCCTTATGTGCTGGGTATAAAGTTCTGAAACTACCTGAACTTGGGGTTCAGGGGATTAACTGATTACAGCAAAAGCTGTACCCTCTGAACCTGGCTGCAGCCAAATAAAAATATTTCGTGCTATCTTCGGTGTCCTGTCTCATCTGTCCCCTACAACAGTAATACCAGACCCACCCACCTCTATATACAGTTTACCATTCAGGATTGTGACAAGTCATGAAGTAAAGATTAAGGTACAGAAGAAATTAAGAACAAAAAGGAAATGCAAAAACATGGATAGAGATCATGTCTGGGGGAAGTTTTCAAGATAAACTCAAGATTAGGAGAAAGCTGCCAAAAACTAGGCATACTTAGTATGCCTATACATACTTATTTTTTTAAAGACTGGTTAATTCATGTTTCAACAGAGCCTGTCCATGACAAGTCAAACCATGCACAATCTTACAGCATTCGTGACATGAGCTGCCAAATTAGCAAAACACGATCCTTGGGTTGGCTCACTTCCCTTTCAACTTGGCAGTACCCAGCAAAGCTAGTGTTCAGGAATTTACAAATGGTAAGCAAAATCAGAGGTCTGGTTTGCCAAAGACTCACCAATGATTCTTATTTCTCACGGTTCAGACTAGAATACAGATTTGCCAACTGAGATCCAAGGATGGCTTTCAGAAGGTCCAATAACTCCTAAAACACAATGCAGAATTTTAGGCAGAGGTTTTCATTTTTCTAAGGAGAAGATCTATAACTTTCTCAAAGGGGTCTGTATTAACAACCAAAAAGGTGATATAAGAATCATTAGACTAGAGGTGGCTGCTTACAAAAACATCCACTTGTATGGACAGTACTTCCCAGAACACCACTAAGCCTAAAATGCTCAGTTTCCATTTCTTTATGCAGTTCTTTATGTGCTACTCAGTACAATTGTTTCCCCTACTTGTTTCACCTACTAAAATATTTCAATGACATTAATTTTTGCCTATGAAATTAATAATAAAACAGCAATGTATCCTCTCAAGCAATACTTACTGGCACTCTAAACCTGGTACAGCTTTCTAAAGAGATCTACAGCCAGAATAAAGCCTTAGGTGTGTTGTTTCATTATGAGGCCATGTTGAGAATGGGGGGGGGGGGGGGGGCGCAGAACCACTCTTGGAACGTTAATGTCCCCAAGGCCCAGAGCCCATCCCAAAGAAGTATTAATGAAACAGCTCCCAGCAAACTTGAAGATGCTGACCCAAAAGTCCTTCCTGCCCAGATTACTCCTTTGGCCCACCTGTGCCCCACCCTTAACAGGACAGGAACAAAGGACAGGAATGTGGGAAAGCTAAAAGAAGACCTTAGCTATAAAAAGGGGAATACATTCGCCCTTCCATGGATTTCACCTCTTGGATCCCCTTCTTCCTCGGGAGAAGTCTTTTCTGCTGTCCTTTAATAAAGCCTCTACTTTCCACTCTAAACTTGCCTCGGCGGGCGGCGTGCTTCTCTTGTGTTATACTTCAACATTGGGGAAGCAAGGACTCTTCACCGGTAGACAACGGTAACATTATCATATACATAAAGTGTGGCCACCTAAAATAAGCATTGGATGGTACGTTGGGGTGTCTCACATCAAATGAAGAAAATAAAATCACACATGTGGGATACAAAAGATAAAAGGAAAAAAAGGTCAGGACAGGCACAAAAAGGTCACCGTGGCCAGTTTACACTATTCTGTGCCTTTCACATTTTCTGCAATGACCATGAATTACATTTATAATCAGAAAAAAAAAAAACACTATTGAGAATGAAATTGAATGTCCATCTGGTTTTTACATTAGACAAAGAAAAAGCTTAGGCCACAAACAAAGCTAAACTAGAAGATAGGGTTTCATAAAACTTTGAGAAAACAGCATGGTTAAAAAAAAAGGTAGAAGGCACTACTCCTAGGATGTGCAACCTTGATTATAATTAAGTCCAAAGGTTCCTTGGGGACAGGGTCAAATTCTAAGAAACTATGCTATATGATGATTGAGCTACCAATGACGGCAACTGTGACTTTACTAGTAGCAGACAGAGAGGCACTCAAAAACAGGCCAGGGGGGTTAGATGGAGGGGTTGTAATTTACAAAGCATTAAAAACACACTGAACAACATCATTTTTAGTTAACAGACTGCAAGTGAAAAGAATCTTTGTGATTATAGAAATTCCACATTCTTTTGTTATACAACAGTTATCTGTTCAACTAATTCTCAACCGAAATGGGATCAAAAAATCCATTTATGAGCAGAGTTCAGGTAGTTTTATTAAAGGGTAATCATAAATTAGTGACATAACATTAAAATCATCCTTAAAGATGAATTCTGGATTCTTAGTTGGACTGGGAAAGGTCACAGGGCACACACACCATGATGGACCAGAATCCTGTAAACATGTTTCTATTAAAGAGCCTTCTGTGTTCAGGTTACTGTGCTTGGCACTATATAAGAAATATTAGAAGAGAATTAAGATGACCTTAAAAATAGCCAACATCAATAATTCCCCCTTCCAAATGAGTCTGGAAAAACCAAAAGAGTCAAATGTCCACAGGTTGGTGACCAGGATTTAAATTCTGTGATTCTAAAGAGTTTCTCTGGGTAATTTTGTCAATCCTTCTAAGCTTCAATTTCCCCATTTGCAAAATGAGGCTGAAGCCATTCAAGGTCACCACTGAGGATTAAGGCGTTCACATGCCAACTCAAAGCCTGGCACAAAATAGCCATTTAGTTCCCTTCTGCCCTAAATTCACAAGGAAACTAGCCAATTTCTACAATATAAGTCAACAATGCCATATTTTAGGTCTTATACTGGATTTTTTTTCCTCTTAAAAAAATAAAATTTTCTTGACAAAAATTTAGAAAACACAGACAAGAAACTTACCTGTAACCCCATATATATGAGACAGCCATTATCTTTTTTTTCTAAAAACACTATATACACATTGTTATTATTGTTTTCTACCATCCCCTACAGAATTTACCACACAAGTCCCTCCAGAAGGGTCCCAGAACTTTGCAGACTTTTGTCACAGGTCCTAACACTTCAGGACACTTGTTTTCATGCCTATTCCCCTGCTGGACTCATGTTTTTTAAAATGTCAGTAACGTGTCTTAAAATTTACTTAGCCCAGGTTGGGGCATTCTGTTGGCATTCTCTGCCTGTCAAATGATCCAGGTTATTCCTAAATAGACTCAGCACTCCTAAAGTGGTCAAGATCGCAACAGAAAGTGACTGAGACTACCAAGATGAGACTTAAGTCACCCATCCCTGACCAAGCTGAGGTAACTAAGGAGGCCTTCACTCTCTGCATCTGAAGAAACTAATATTTTCACCAAGAATCCACCCTACTAGATCTAATGGCCTTCGAAGATCAAAATAATGTTACAAACTATTGTTGTGCATTTCATCAACACTCAGAATCTGGAAATGAGAACAAATTACTAATGACAAGCTAAACACTTTTAACACTTCATGGTTTAAGTAATCTGCCTAATTAACACAATCCTTCAGGCTACCATTACTCACTCCCCCTTATCAGCCATTTCATCTACAGTAGATCCTTCCTACAACAGAATTTCCATAAAAGGCCACATTCTGGAGTTAATTTAGCCTGAATTATTAAATATGATTTTCTTAAATTACTCTGAAAGAATCATCAATGTAAAGTCATCAAAAAGCCATTGAAAATATTTACTTTTCTGAGGTAACCATTCACAAACACAGGCCTTTTTTTTTTTTTTTTTTAAAGTTCTGCCAACAAAAGCTTTTTAATGCAATCGATATTCTGGCTAAAATTCAACTCAAGTACGTCAATGGCAAACAACTAAAGCATTACTACTGAGAAAAGATTGGGTAAGCCACACCGCACCCTTCACACACCTCCAAAATCCACCCA